>NC_133934.1:100808109-101178109 GCF_031877795.1 Strix aluco | reverse complement strand
TTATAGGAGAGTAATCTACAGAAAAAATGAACTGTGACAGCCATTCAGACCACATAGTTATGTAACTTGTGAAAAAGAAAATTCATATGACCAAACACTGCAACAAGGAGTCACAGGATTTTGGATTAAGTACCTACATAGCTTTTTCTGTAGGGCAGATTAGTCTGTTACATCTGTTCTGTTGCTCAGCATAGATGCAAGAACATTCTTAGAACAGGAACTGAACAGGTGCTAGAAATAGAATGGTCTAATATTACTTTTCATTTTAGAACATTCCAAAACGACTGCATACTGACATGCTGAGTATAGGAAACTTTAGGATATGCTTCCACTGAGTCATCAGAGTTACTGTACTGCTTACCATATGAGCTCTTGTTGTCTGCTAAGCTTACTTGCTGGGTAGATTTAGAAACCAAATTAGATAGTTCATTCCACCTGTATTACTGTAAGGCTTGGTGCTTGAACCCTGTTTTCCAGATGCTGTGCATGAACTTCTCCTTGGTTCCCTGACTTTTCTTTATTGTCTATGTATGTTCTTTAGCTGCTCCTAGGTTCTTAAATTTTTCAATCTCAGTAGAATTGTAGTCTACTAATAAAACCACACCAAACAGTCCAATGGACAGGGCATCTGTCAGACTCTCAGTCACCAGGATTCAATTTTCTACAGTACTAAAGACTGCCTGTGTGTCAGACCTAAATTCAACAGAGGCCTTCAGTCCAGCCTTAGGCACCATGCCACTCTGTAGAAGTCAGTGTTGCCAGTTCTAATTAATTCCATGTGAGTGATGAAATCTTCATTAGGAGAGAAACTAGTACTACAATGACGTGCAAAACTTCAGCCTTCTGAGTTTTAGTCAGACCTGTGAGAAAATCTCCGAGTGTCTTCTTGCCATGCTCGCTTGTCTAGAAGACTTTAATGATGAAGAGTTTGAGAATAATGTGAGAATTCTAGGAACCTAAAAGTTAGATTTAGATGTCTAAAGACTCCTTGTGACTAATATTTAGCCTGCCTGTTCATCGTGTTCTCTGTCTGAAAAATAATGCAGATGATTTTTACAAATAATTTTGGTTTCTTTTTATGAAGTGCCCCTTGAATCATAATTAAAGCAAAAATAAAGCATAAAAGGAAGACTTACCATACAGTAAGATTGTTTCAATCCAGATACTCTTAGATCCCCTTTCATGTCACTGGATCCCAACATCTTGGGTATAGAAAGTATCTGTACAGATATGTGTATGTGTGTAGAAGCTAGGCTGAAGTCTATGTCACTATTTAATAAACTGTTATTATTGTAACATATGGCAGCTAGAACAACATATTTGAAATGAAAATACTAAGGGGGGCTTCTTGATTTGAAAATATTAGTGCCATTATGTTGTATTTCTAAACCTGAACAAATGTTATATTTAGACCTAAGACACAACAGGGTATGAATTATTGCACACTAATTCACAACTAATGTGTTGCTGCGAATGAAGCTAAAGGCTGAGTGCAATCAACTCCGCTCCATCAGTACAACATTAAATCACACACTAGAAGATCTTATTGCACTTATAAAAATATTATTCCAAAAGGTCACAGATTCTAAAAATAAATGTAATGTAATGTAACTAGGGTCAAGTTTCAAGAATTATTATCAACCACCAGTCTGCTCTATATCTTTAAAAATAATCACATATATCACAGAGAACTCATATGTGGATTACCCAAACCTCAGCAAATTCCTGACTTCAGCAATGAAGTTGCATGTAAGACCACTGAATATGGAGTTCATGGTCATACTCAGAAAACAACAAAAAAAAGGGGGCTAGATCTGCTGCATATGTTCAGACAAACTGGTATAAATCAAACTGATGCACCACAACATTTTAAAGAGAAGTGATAATTGTGAAGGACGCTTCTGGATGTACTTCCAGGCATTATGAACTACCCAGCTTCCACGTATCTAGGCCTAAGGAAAATTCTGGTTTTGTTTGGTGTTCCATCTGCAGCTTTTTAGATTAAATACCTGTGGACTTTTTCAGGAGAGTGTTTAGTTGGGTCCTATGCTGTATTAATTAGACTTCCCAAGCTAAATATTTTATGGAGATTAAGTGTGTTTTTAACGACCTTAATGTTACTTTCTAATAATGTTTAAGAATAGAGTACAAATTGATTATGGCATTGTCTAGTATTTATGTAATTTTAAACAGGTTTGCAGAATATTTTCTGATTCTTATTTACCCATGTCATGGTTCCCCTTACAGAATAGACCAGGAACAGGTTAAGAACAAGCGGTGAGGGACCTTTTACCAAAGGATAGCTGGGGTTATGACTTTCCTGTGGCTGGAGAGGCTGTCTTGTCTTTCTCCTCTTTATTGGGACTGACAAGAAACAGAGCTATAGAGAAAGGCTGTGCATGTGTTCCATTTAGAGGTCTGTCCTAAGAAATGGTAGCTCTAAAAAAATAGCCTGTAGGTAGAGAAACGTTTTGCATAAGCTTAGGATGAATCAATTCTGAAGAAACCAAAGGTTTGACAAAGTACAATTCAGCAATTAAATGGAGTTTTTAGACTTCAGAATTTAGCTTTGCCAAGGAAAGGAAATTATTTACTCCAGGATTTATGTACATGTTTTTATCTGTTACATTTCATATTTATGTACATGTTTTTATCTGTTACATTTCATTATATTTGCACTTCAATATATTTTCAATGCAGATGAGCATGAACCTCAATACTAATCCAAAAACTAATCCAATTTTTAATATTTCATTCTGAGCCCAAATGACTCACACTGATCATTTAATTTTCACTAATAAATCTGTACCTGATGAGAACTGGTTTTTGCGTGCTGGAATTTCATTAATAATATTGGGGAGATTCCTAATTTAAAATTAATAAGATCTGATTCTATGAGAGGAAAATTGTAAATTTTAAGCAGTTCTTATAAGGAATTTTGATTTATGAAAATTGAATTGATACACTGCGTCTTCACCACAATTAACACCTTTTAGAATAGAAAATATTTTATTACAGACAGTGAATTTACGCTGGAATCTCTCCACACAAAATCAGATTTATTTCACTATCTTTCTTTAATAAAATTAAACAAATTAGTATTAGACATAATTTAAGAAATTACGCTTTTAAGAGTGCGATGTAGTAGTAGAAAATAACGCTAAAGATAATGTTCTTGTGATAGCTTAGGTACTATACTTGTATTTGTGAAACTAAGGTTTCTTAGGTGTCATTTAGTGTGATAAAGAAACCAGCTGTCCTACCCCATTTAAACACATCTCTCAGATCACAAACTCGCCCTATTCTCCATTAAAAAAGTTGTGTGTACTATTAGGTAGGTAGGAAATTCCTTAAGACAAAGTACAGATAAAATATTATTGATATTACACTGAGGAAAATGATTGTCTTGCTGACAAGAGATTAGATATGTCAGAAGATGGCAGAGCTGTGCCATATGAATCAAAGGGCTGAGATGCTGTCTAGGGCCCTTGGTGAGTTAATATCAGGTCTCTTCAGAGATGAAAAATAATAATTAAACACTGCTTGTCAATTAATGCCAACTTAAAGAAAGGTCCTACACTTAGATTAAGTGAGGAGATTGGGTTGCTTGAAAACAGCAAGAAAGGAGGAAGAAAAGGACTACGGAATAATGAAAGATGCAAGGTAAAAAGGGAAAATAATTAAACACACATGCACTTACACAGAGTTGGAGCACTCATATTTCTAATTAGAATTTCAGTGCAGGAGCCCAATTTAACCTTAGGGAGTCTTTATAGTCATGTCAGTCTTGTGCACAGCACTCAATCTAAGGCTGATACACCAGGTTGAATTTTCATATTACATTTAGAAGAATGCTATTATTTATATGTGTAACATATATTTCACTTTTAAGGACAATGTAGTGGCTGTCTATAATATTTGCTTGTGAGAAGTGTTTACTGGAAGCTTGAAAACTGACAGTTAGTTACTTTTTCTCATTCTTACTCCAATCATGAATGAATCTAGTGGGTTCCCTTATTGCTTTAACTGACATAGACCTCATATTTTTATATTTTCTTATACTGTATTGGCATTACTTCAGAGGCAAGTTTTTGTCAATATATAACATACCCAGAGAAAGAAGGCACAAAAATGCTCAATCATTTAGCAGGTGAAGAATGTGCTGAAGTGGAAGAGCCATAATGATAGTACAATAACTGCACTCCACAACATGTTCCAACCTCTGATGAAGACCATGAATAAAAACAGAGCTTTTTTATTTAGTTTGAGTCTTATTTCCCACCTAAACGGATGTGTCTTATGTAGAAAGAGCAGTCAGTAGAGCAGGAAGTTAATTAGACAAACTAAAAGGTTCTGAAGAATATTCTATTCCACAGAATATTTCCTTAGATGTTGTAGATAAAACTTTTATTAACAGTTTTTAGCTCTGTCAGAGACTCATTTCTCATTCCTAAAATCCAAGTTTTCTTCAAAATACTTGAGAGGAGCTGAAACTTTTTAAATATAACTTAAAATGTAAATTTCACAAATAATATTTGTGTTTTATCTCCATTTAGATTAACAACATCTTTACTCCTCCCTGTATAATCCAATTTATCATGTACATATCATTCCTCTTGAGCAAAATGTCTCCTAGTTACTTCACTATTTAGACAAATTTTAGTCAAATTTCATGGATGGCAGGTGGGAATGTGCTGGAAGGGTTAATCTTCCATATCTCCACCAAAAATGCTCTGTGGGGCATATGTGCTTCTGGTCATGTGATGCAGTTACAACTGACAGCCTGCCCTGTCCCCTGAACAGCTGGGTATGATCACATTAATGTGCTTAAAACAGTAAAATCTTTGTAAGTTGTAATAATCAAGAATGACAGCACTTTCTAGAGTATATCACATATTCTTGCTGAGCAGAACCTTTCATGAGAAATTACTGGCATGTGCTCATACAAAACATGCTCAAAGAAAAGTAACTAGTAACTAGTGAAATACTTATTACCTGTGAATTTTATAAAAATAGCTGGTTTGCAGTTTCATGTGTCTTTATTCCTATTTATGAATTTTTAAAATTACCCTTCTTTAAGCCCCCAGAATGTTTACATGGTCCTTGCACACTAACATCTGCTAAGCCTTTTTTTGCTCAAGAAGAATAATGCATGCCTCTTGAGTTTGCACACGTTTCCCATATGTCTAGAAAATCATATGCTCTCACTCCTTTCTTGTCAAAGGTTTTCATTCTCCATACATTTATCAAGGAAGAAAAACTGCAAACGCACTTCATTTTCACAAGTTTTTCACCAACCACTTTACATTTTGAATCCCTATACATTTACAAGAGTGTTCCCATGGAAACCAGAAAGAAATTTTCTTGGAGAATGAAACGTAAGTAAAAATGTATTTAATAATTTTAGCAGAAACTTTCAGTGTTTTAGTTCTAGATCAGATTTTAAAGACTATATTTTGAGTGCTGTGCCAGGGAATTCATGAAAAAGGTAGGGAGAGCACTTCTGACATTCATAAAAAGATTCAGATGCTGACACGTGTACTTCTGTGGGCTCAAAGTAGCCGTGCCATGACTTTTCTGCCAATGGTATTGTGGTAACATTAAAAACTCAAAAGTTCTGATTTGTACCGCAGACCTTAAGTTTTTTAAATAAGTGATGCCTTCTACATAACTAGCTTGGATCAGAGGAAGGGTTATCATACAGCTTGCTTCACAGGAGGAGCTCTATTGAACTCATGTAGGCCCTTAGTGATGAGAAAGAAATGGCATAAGTCATAGCCCTTTTATTTTTTTGCAACTTTCAAGTTCCACACACTCAAGAAGTTACATATGATTAGCTTGGTAGATGAGGTGAGAGCAATGGATATTGTTCTACATAGACTTCACTAAGCCTTTCAACACTGTCTCCCATAAGATCCTCAGAGAGAAGGTGATGAAGTATGGGCTGGATGAACAGACAGTGAGGTGAATTGAAAACTGGCTAAACAAATGGGTGGCAACCAGAGGCGCAAAGTTTAGTTGGAGGACAGTAACTAGTGGTGTACCTCAGGGATCGACACTAGGTATGATTCTTTTCAACATCTTCATTAATGAGCTGGATGATGGGTCGGAGTGTACACTCAGCAAGTGTGCTGATGACACAAAACTGGGAGGAGCGGCTGATACACCAGAGGGTTGTGCTGCCATCCAGAGGGACCTCAATAGGCTGGAGAAATGGGCTGACAGGAAGTCACTGATCTTGTGCAGTTCAACAAAGGGAAGTGCAAAGTCTTGCACCTGAGGAGGAACAATGTCATGCACCAGTATGATGCTGGGGGCCTACTAACTGGGAAGAAGCTTTGCAGAAAAGCACTTGGAGGTCCCAGTGGGTACCAAGTTGAACATAAACCAGTAATGTGCCCCTGAGGCAAAGATGGTTAATGGTATCCTGGACTGCATGAGGAGTGCTGCCAGAAGGTTGAGAGAGGTGATCCTTCCCCTTTATTCAATACTGTTGAGGCCTCTTCTGGAGCACTGTGTCCAGTTCTGGGCTTCCCAGTACAAGAGAGACATGGAGTTACTGCAGAGATTCCAGTGAAAGGCCTCTAAGATGGTTAAGGGACGGGAGCATATCTCCTATGAGGAGAGGCTGAGAGAGCTGGGACTATTTAGACTGCAGAAGAGAAAGCTCAGGTGAAGACTCAATGTGTAGAAGTATCTGCAGGGACTATGCAAAGAAGGCTTGGGAGAATCTTGTCAAAGCATATAAATACCTGAAGGGAGGGTGTAAAGAAGATGGAACGAGGATCTTTTCAGCAGTGCCTGGTGACAGGACAATGGGCACAAACTGAAACATGGGATGTTCCATATAAACACAACAAACTACTTTTATTTTACTGTGAGCGTGACTGAGCACTGGCAAAGCTTGCCCTAGATGTTGTGGAGCCTCCCTCCCTGGAGATACTCAAAAGCTGTCTGGACATGATCCTGGGCAACCTGCTCTAGGTGGCCCTGACTGAGCAGGGCAGTTAGACCAGTTGACCTCCAGAGGTCCCTTCCAACCTCAACTATTCTGTGATTCTATAACTCTGTGATCTGTCAGCTTAATTGCTACAATCTGCCTATTAGGTTGTCCGAGCGTACATGCAATTTACTCCAGAAAAACAGCTTCAGCAAAAATTTACTAGCAAGAACTCAAGTGTACCTGACTTCTACTCCTATTCTGCAGATCACATTCTGCAAAACTAGGTCAAACTAGACCCATGATAGAGAGTTACTGTGATACATGATATTATGGCCATAAAGTAAAAATATAAGGTTCATTTTATATGTATTTTACATCTTAAAAGTATAACTTTTTAAAGGTGCAAACCACAAATAACTTCTGACAATAAAAAAGCAAGGGTAGGGGATCAGAATGAAGTGTAAGGCATGTAAAAGATTACTCATTTATGAGAGAAAAAAAATCAATGTCACTAACATATATTCCACTAAGAAGGCTTCTGAAAAGCTTCTTCCTCTATAGTAACATTTTTTTCCAAACAATCTATGATTTCTCAAGTTGCAATGAGTCATGTCATGTAACTGAATGTGTCACATCCAACTGCGATATGATGAGAAACAACATAACAAAAAGTGACAAGATTTAACATGACAAGTAAGAATGAAATGCTACAGTGGTAAACACCAGTTTTCAGCAATTTGGTATGTCATGTTTTTTAAAAAGGACACCCTAACTGTATGGTTCTCATATAATAATCACAGTTCCTGACACACAGAATTACTTAGTTTTCAATGTTTCATGTTTTCAGGCACCCCAGTGGTGATTATCTTTTGATATCCAGTTGAAATAGGTATTTTTGGCTCAATTAACACTGATATACTCATGAAAATTAACCGTCAATGTGAGCATAAAACAAAGATATTTACTGTGATTGGCTGAAATTGGGAAAAATCATGTAACCAATAATTGCAATTTATATTATTAATAAGGAGAACTGCTTAGAAGAATAATTCCTCTTGCTCATTTTACAGTGGTTAATAACATCATATAATTTCTTATTGATATCAGGTAAAATCTATTATTTGGGAAATGTAATAAAATTCCGTCTGCTAGCCAAATTCCCAGGTGAAAAAAAAAAAAAAATTTTCAAGTTCGCAAGTACACAGAGGCTGAAAACAGAAATTTTTAATTCAGACTGGAACTGAAAGGGCAAAAATATTAATCCTGGGAGACAGGAAGGGAAAAAATTGACAGCTCAGGCAGGAACAGTGGCTAGCTAGGAAAGAAGTAGCTAATTCTCACCATAGAAATTTTTATTTTGGAAAGTTTCAAAATATTGTTTTAAAACTAATTTTTGTTATTTTTACAGCATAAAATGTGTTTAATATTTAGGTTACATAGTAGGCAACACCATCACTGCTTATATGTCATATGGTGAAACAGTGTGGCTGGAATAAGCATTGATTTATTTTAAAAATGGATAAGGAAGGTTAGTGCTCTGATGTTTAGTGATGGTTAGCGCTTTTCTGGATCACAGTGTCTCCTATCTATGTTTTACTGAGACAGTTTCTTTTATTACATTAAAATTGTAAAAAAAAGTCTTTGTTAGTGGAAACACAGCTCTAAGTGGTTCCTTCAAAATGGAATTAAATATTCACAGTCATCTAGTTAATGATAGAGAAATCTGCAAACACTGTGTATCCCATACTTTTTCTACAAATTATTGTTCACTCTTAAGAGCTGCATGTTTCATGAACATGGTATCCTAAAAAATAAACTATGATTTTCGCTACAGGGTACGTTTTAGATTGTAAGAAGCAAATAGTTTGGATTCCTTCAGTCTTGCTAGATCTTAAAATGTGAGTTCTAGTTCTTCACTGTTCCAAGATCAAGTTTTCAAGGTCCCCCCAGTGTTTAGTAAAGTTTGTCATAAATAGAAGAAGGAAGTCCTAGTTCTCTCCAAGAGATCCAGAATAGAGAAGTCTTTGTTTTGCAAAATAAAAAGCTATTGGCATTTGCTATCAGTGAGGAATATCAGCAAGAAACAAGCACGTACCATCTCTTCTGGAGCTAATTCTAAGGTGGTTGTGACATTGCTATCTAAAAGACTACCTGGCTGTAGAAGTCTTCAGCTGACACCTCTGATACTATTGTTCTGATGTGTGGAAGCTTCACATCACAAACTTCCTGAAAACAACTCAAAATTTCTAACCTTGGGGACCATCACTGTCTAGATAGGCGGGATGTCTACAGCTGTTTTCTGGAAAAGCATTACTGTGTCCAGAAGAGACATAATCACTTATCATTTGGGGAAAAAGGAAAACTCTGTGACTCAATGAATGTATAAAGTATATGCCCTCTGCTTACCTTTCCTGGTTATCATTAGCAGAAACAGAAATCTCTAGAGGCTGGACAACAGCCACTGTAGTTGCCATCAGTCTAGAAGTCTTATGAGCAGAAGAATTGTGTGAAGATGCAGAGGAAAACCACGTATGAGCCCAACAGGTTCACTGGCACATATTAGAGTAACTCTGAGCAACAATTTTTGCGGAAGCACCAACTATAAAGATATGTGATTGTTCTGAGCTGGTGAATGAAGCAAAGAAAATATCCTCGCTAAATGGTGAGGAGGAGACCCTATATAATCAACACTGGTTTATCTTAGGGAATGTAGACATTCACAAGTCAGGGATGCTAGTGACAACCCTTTTCTTTGAAGGGATGGGTTAGAGCCTGTCACTTTTTAAACTGTGCTAGAGAGTGCTCATGCTGCAGGTCTACATAATTATTAACTCTGCAAATTCCAGCTCAAAGAATGACACTATTGACCGAGACATTGCAAAATGTGTTTACATGATTTTACCTGTGTTGGTTTATGTGTGTCATTTCATAATTTTGAAGAAGTATTTATTTTACTTAAAATATTAATAATTTATGCTCACAGATGGATTGCAAAATATTTTTATACAGGGTAGCTGAAGCTCAGTGGAATCTGGAGTTCTGGAGACCTCCTTCCAAGGCGGATTTTATCTGTACAAAAGTGTATGGAAAGCAAAAATGATTCCTCTCATTTCAGTAGTAAATACCCAAACCAGTATAACACTAGAGAGAACAAGGAAGTGATTATGGAACATATATGGAAAATGATGTGATGTTTTCAAATTTGAGGTTAAGTAATTACACGGATACCTAAAATCCTGTTTCTACAATCTGTGTTATACTTCCAAATAAATTTATGAATCATCATCCCTCACTTAAATCCAGACACTGATTTCTGGTTTTCAAAATCCTAAAAAGAATGTTCTTGTTTTCTGCCTCTTGAATAATTATTTTTTTTTTTTTATTAGTAGAGTTATTTGAAAGTACTAAGGTAAAACTCTTGTACTCTGTAAACTTTTATGTTTCCATTTCACTTCTAAAGAGAAAAAGACTGGGAAAATACCTGAGAATCACAACTGCAATCTTCATTGCATTCCTTGGTGCCTCTGAGCATGGGTGTATTGCCATCAGTGAACATTCACCTGTCTGTTTTTCTCTGTCTCTTTTGCATTGTCAATTAACAATATGGAAACCCCAGAAAAGGATTCATTGCAGCAGAATAACTTACATATAGTCACTGGTAAAATGTGCAAAAGCAAAGTGACAAAAAAAAAAAATTAGTTCAGATTTCAGAAGACAATGATGAAGCCTAAGTTCATTATCAGAAATGAGATAATGAAGCCTTTGAACAACAAGAATTATCAAGACACAAGCAATTGTTACTTAGATCCTGACTCATTTTTCTCTTAGCAGATCAAAAAATGCTTCAGCAGTGTACCTAGTTTACAACAGACCAATATTTTAAAAGTCATAGGGCTAGTAACTCAACCACAGTGCCTAACTGACAATCAAAGTAGAGAAATATTGTAAGCGGCAGACCCTTGGGAACCTGAGCATTAGTAAACTGAGAAAATAAGTCCTGTTGTGTGTGGCCTTTAAAGTTCTGGCATTACACGCTCTTCCTGGAAAGAAAATAAATGCAGACTAGAAGTTTGCCAGACTTAGACAAAAAAAAGACCTGTAAATACCAACCACTATCCCTTCTTGCTATTACACATTGAGGAATGCGGAAGCTCCCTTAGGCTTATTGGAGATGAAGCATGTCAGAATGATCAACAATAGCTCTCACATTTTCATACCTATCTTTCACAGCTAGACAGTCACACTTGCAGGCAACAGTATTACTGCTGTGATTACAATACACGGTAAGTGTTACAGGTCACTAAGCCAAAGGTATTCAAGCTTTTTTTCCTTCAGTTTGAATGTATGTATCTAGGATAGACACATGCTAGAATGAAAATCTGACTCTGATCCACCAGTCTGTGAGCAATATTTAGGTCTAAAAAAGATGTTCCATTTAGGTGACATCATTGTCAAGTACTGCATAGCGCCTACCACAGATGGGGAACTGCTATGGCAATAGCTCCTATCAGCTACAGCTTTCGTCTCTGCTTCCTCATACACATTGCCAGGATTGCCTCTGCTGACATACTGCAGTTGTGTTGTTACTGCTGCTTTTCAGACTCTGAGTTTGAAGCAAGAGCTAACATCAGAGCATTTATCTAGTTTCCTTCTTGAGAAAAGGTCTAGCATGTGTTGTCAGTATCTGTTCACTTCTTAGAGGTTTTCCAAAGAATTATGGTAAGTTCCTCTATCTATCCATAATTTCCTTGAGCTGCCAGAAACCTTTTGGCACTCCCCCAGAAATATGCTTCCACAAGTTCTGCTAAGATGCTCAGAGCAGATTTGTCTACCTAGAGCAGAATATCAGAACATGAGCTGAAGTTGTTCAGCTAATGTGGAAACAGTGTACCACTGTCTCCTAAATATGAAAGTACACCGATGTTAAAAGCTCTGCAACAGAAGTCCAAGATAGCTTAGCTTATGATAAGATTTATTAGGGAATATTTTCCAGCTTTCTAAAGTTGTGATGCCATACAGGAAAGAATACAAAATTCAGTGGATCCAGAAAAGCCTGGAAATAAGAGTGTGGTTCTCTGGCCCAGTGATTTGCTGGGTGGGAAGAAGGACTTTTGGATTCTGGCATCCACAGTTAGCTCTCTGTATTTTCTATGGGCCTGTCATTAATTAAAATGAATGGAAGAAAGGGGAATTAGCAGACTATCTAAATTAATTTTTAAATGTGAACTGAATTTGAAACATTAGTGTGCTCACCATGAAAAAACTTAATTCAGTATTTGGTATCAAATGAATAACAGAATTTGGGAAAATGATATATATTTTAACTTTTGCTAAAAGCATATCCAGACATTTCCTACTGTCTTGGAATTTAAAATTCCATCTAGACTACAGAAATATAAAGCCATGAAATGGTCAGTTCTTTGATGGACTTTTTGCTTGGAGTTTTAGAATACTCTTAATAGTTCTTGGAAAAGGAAAAAAAAAAGCACATTCAAGAGGTTTAGAAAGACACTTCCTAGAAGGCGTAATTTATCATTGTCTTTTTCTGTCTTGCCCTTTCCATGTAGACACAGAATGAGGATGAGACCATTCTACTAAGTAATACTACAGTATTTCATCAAAACTGTTTGTTGCCTGGTTTTGCTCAATCAAGATAGCAAAAGTAAACCAGTGATCAACAGAACTTCTGAGCTTAACCCAGACATATGAGATTCAGAAAGAGTTCCTCAGCCAAGTCTGCTCTACAGGAAAATTCTGTGAAGACAAGGGTAGCTTAATTAGTGTGCTGCATATGTGCCCATAAAATCATGTAAATAGGATTTGTAAATTAGAATTCTTAATAATAAATTTCTCAGCAATATCTATAAATGTAGGTTTATTTAGAAGAAGAAATATTAATTTTTTTCTGATGTGGGTATTACCTTGGAGTTGAAATGCTGTAGAACATGAAA
Source organism: Strix aluco (assembly GCF_031877795.1). Lineage (NCBI taxonomy): Eukaryota > Metazoa > Chordata > Aves > Strigiformes > Strigidae > Strix > Strix aluco. The sequence continues at coordinate 101,165,215 of NC_133934.1, read as the reverse complement.
ATTATGATCTCGGAAGGATTGCCAAAATATTATTGATTCAAAACACTCCTAGATGACTGAAGAAAATTAAAGTGAAGAATCTTGTTAGCTGTGTGAGCACTTTTGATCCCTTTACTTATCCTTCAATAACAAATTTGCAAAATGAGGATATTATGTGATGTTCGTTACAGGTTAGAATATTCCCCTTTCTATGTAGGCTTTATTTTAAGAAACATATCTATAAGCACACTGTCACACTAAAAGGGAAACCAGTATTAATGACTGGAATTCAATACTGATTATTTAAAACATCAATTATTATGCATAAGATATTGGAATTATTTCTAGTTCTTTGAGTTCTTCTAGATGTCTACTCCTAGTATGTCTTATATTCTTGGGCAATGTTTAGAAAAAGCTGAATCTGCAGGGATTTCTTTCTCTTTTTCATTTTATAAACCATAGTGACAAGAATGCTTTTAAATAAAAAATTAATATACAAAGTTCTTCACTGATGTTCTGATATCTCCTTAAGTGATTTAAACAACTGAGCTATTTTCTAACAAATTCTTTGAAGTGTCTAAAGCTCTACGACATCATACTTCTTTTTTTTTCAAGATGTTTTGCTTTCACCTATATTTCATGAGGGTTTTTTGTAGTCTTACACGGACAATCTGAACACATTCTTTGGTAACTTTTTTCTGATTCATGGGCGGGGAGAAAACCAGAAAATTTCAAATGATAATTCTGGCTTAAAACAGTTACAGAAATGTATCTTTATTTTTTGCCCTTTTATAGATTATACTAACTATAAAACAATAATATGCATTTTATTGATTGTATTAATTTTTCTTAAGTATGCACTAGTTAAAACTGTAGAACTTGTTTTCATATACTTAAACAGAAAGAATATAAATCTAATTTTGTTCGCCCCTATAATAATGGCAACCCTTTTGCATTTTCTATTTCAACTGGACTGCCTAAGCATTTTTTATGATTATATAAAACCTGAACTTTTCTTTTTGAGTCATGCACATAATTTTTAATCACTCACTGTAGCTCATGCAAAAAAAGTAACAGCTTGCTACTTGTATGAGTCAGAATCTAAACAGAGCTATTTAAAAATCATTTGGAAGATGTGTTATTAGCTAATTAGCATAATGTAGTTGTAGAGAAGATCTACAATCTAACGTGTTTCACTGAATCAGTTCATAAACAAAACCTGTAATTAGCTACTATTTCCTATGCATTATTATTTTCCTTGAGATTTTATAATATGGCCAAGCCAACCTAAGAATGCTGTCAATCAGATTTCAGATCTGAAATGTTATGCTGCAATTGGGGCACACCTTTCATTTTTCATATATTACATTGCAACACTGTCTACTTAAACATTTGCACCAAATTTATGTTTCATGTTTTAATAGCTTTATGATTACTTGGATGTATAAGAAAAACTACCTTATTCTAGTTTATTCTTACCACTTCCACTTAAAATGCCTGAGTTTAAAATCTGAGATAGTTAAACAGAGCAAGACAGAACGATTTGATTTTTCCAGACTCAATATTTTCTTGAATTAAAAAAAATTAAACAGGAAAATCAACTTCTTATGGAGACTTTAATTGGTCATTAGAATCTTGCTCCAAAACAGGTTAACTGCAACCATTTGATCATCAATGGATTCTATGTGAATTAATAGTATACAATGATCCATAACTCGGGCCTGACTGATATCAGAATTTTATATTCATATATTAGTTTTAACATACCATACAATGCTTGGCTACATCCTCCCTGAAGTCAGTGGAGATTTCAAGATACTTTCTTTCCACTAGAATCCCTAAGCTCAACAATAAAACAGTAAGGCCTGAGAGATTCAGGGATCATTTAATAATATTCATAAACTATCTCTACATCTTAGTTACATTGTTTTCCAGACCCCTGGAGAAAAAGGATGAAAGGATTTTAGCCATCATCTAAAATTTCCTGATCAAGGCAAAATTCTGAAATAGTCACAGAAGAACCAACACAGAAACCAGAACAGGGAAAAAAGAAAGAAAAGATAGTTACATTATAAATGTAAAATAATTTTGGATTTTGAAAAGAAAATTCATAAAAAAGTGATACCATCTGCAATCAGGCGGAATATCAAATTTATTTCTAAGAAAAAGGACAAATTTATGTTTAAAAAATCTCAAGGGAATACTGACTCATGTGTCAGTGATGTTTGATACGATACTTGTGAGGCCAAAGTTCAACGGATTTTAGACTACAGAAGCATCAGGAACATCGAACATTTGTCTGAACTTCTGTAAAGCAAAAGACAGTATTTGTCAAAAATGTAGTATAATTGGAAATCTGTTTTAAGTCAGAATACTACCTGTCATTGGGCATTTGTGGATATTAAACTGTTCCCAACATGTCATCATTTGTGACTATGGCTTATGAAGACAGAAGATAATTAATTTTTTATCAGAGTTCCTAAGTATTTAATCTTGAAAATATCTGGAATTCCTGGTCTTGTGCCTTGTGTTCAGTGACAGTGCTGCAGATGGTCTTGGTAACCTCCCAGACAAACTTCTGAGATCTTACTGTGATTCTTCAAATTCCTTCCCAAGACGCATGTTAATTGTTTTTTATGAGCACTTTTCAGTATTTCCCAGATGAAAGACAACATCATGCATCAGGTTGATTACAATAAAAGTAAAATTGGAGACTCATTTTACTTTTTTTTTTTTTGGATAAGGTTTTAAGATTAGCTATTAGTAGAAATGGACATTATAGACAAGAAAAAAAATGCTGAAACTACATCCAATTAAAATAAAAAATATATTTAACTAAAATAAATCTTACAAAATTACTTAGAACCAACAAGACAAGTAGGCAAAGGAAAATACTACCAGCTGCTGAGGAGGACTCATAACTGTAAACTGAACTGAGAGGAAAGGACTGAGGGAATATTAAGGTAAACTCAAAGATTACTGTTTAATGATCAACATCATTAGGAATTTGCTTCCTTGTGCAATATTGAAATAAATGAGGTTCATTGTGAAGAAGGAAGACTTCATTTGTCAGTGCACAGAAATGGATATTCTAAGCTTGGCAGTACATGGCCTTCAAAGTTGGGCTGCATGATCATGCATTATCTTAGAGAGTTGCATAGGGTTTTGTTTCCTGATATGAAAGACCAAGTAGAAAGTTCCTTGGTAAAGTCACCTTTTCTTTAAGCTACAGTACAGGACAGTTGAAGCAGAGGCACAAATGTAAAAAGAAAATTGACCAGAGTGTGATTAATCAATCAGGAATATGTTCAAAACTGGTAGTAATTAATTTCTAGTTATATATTTAAATAACATGGTTTTGAGCTATCCTAGCCAAAGTTGATTCAGCATATTCATGTCAGAGGAATTGGTTCATCAGTTCCAAGAAGCTCAAAAGCTTATCCTGCTTTTGTCCACTCCCTGGATAATTTTTAGATGCTCTCCAAAGTGCTCTGTCAAGGAGTCCTGTAGTATCCAGCCACAAAACTCTCACTGATAAAGTACTAGGACTGTCAAAAGCATCCTCAAACTTACTGTCATCCAAAAAGCCACTTCCTCCAAGACAAAAGGACTGTATCTGAGAATATCATTATGGAAATCACCTCATCAGTAACATGCCAGTTACAACGAACATCCCCAAACTATATACAAGTAGTCCATACTAAAATGTAAGCATAGTTTTTCCTGGATACTTCAGTCTCAGCTTGGACATACTGTCAGTCTTACATCTGTCATCACACAGCAACTTTATCTCCAACAATGAACACATTTTAGGTTTTGTCTGCCAACCTAGCCCCACAATGTAACTTTTTCATAGTCTCTTTTTGAGGAACAGATTTTAAATAATTTTATCAATGAGCCTATGTTGTACAGATGACTGGAAACATAGATTCCCTCAGCAATTTCCATGAAAACTCAAAGAATCACTGCTTTTTCCCCAAATTCCTGAACCAATATTGCATTGCTTCCTGTGGCATTATTGTAATTATTATTGTGGTAGTTAAAAAACTATAATTTGTATGAAGACCACAGATCAATGCACCTACTGCCATAAAATTATTGACAAGTCAAATGGAACACACCAGATGAACTAGTTTCTCAGGTAAAAACAAATTTGTTTTGAAGATTCTCATGATACCACACCAATCTAAAGTACATTCTCCAAAAGAGATAGACACCATTTTAAAGAGATAGACACCACTTTAAAGAGACATTTGAATACAATGTAAGAACTTACATGAAAGAAACCCCAAATTCTGCTGTCATATATCCTGAAAAATCATTAAAATTATTAAATCTACCCTGGAAGATTAATAGAAGACCACGCTTTGTATCTGAAGTCATATAAATCAGGTAGTCTCCATCATTTTCCTTGCACAGTCAATGGAGACAGCTTGGCCCCTTTGAGAATTCGTAACAGCCTTCTGAGCTGTCCTCTGTAAGAATCTCTCCTTCATTCGCTATACACAGAACATATGGAAAATGTCCTCCTAAAACAGGAACTATAAGTAACAATTTTGTCATCAGATAGTAGAGCCCACTTGCCCTCTTCCAGATAAGTAAATCCCTTAGCAGTATGTTGTGAGGAAATCTTGGTCAGTGATGATTTCTAATAATTGGCTTATTTCACTCTTATCTGCAACCACATCTTGGAAGAGGGTGTTTGTCTCATATTTATATTTCACTGAGAGGGCATAGATGGGACATTACTACTACTATAACTGCTCTTTAGGGGCTTATTACCTCTGGGTGCAAGGAAAAGCAATCTCAAGCCTAATTTGTGACACATGCCAGACTAGTATTATCTAGATCTAGGGCTGTGAGTCTGTTTCAGAAAAAGGTTAATTTCAGTGTGATCCCTCTAATCCTTCAGATCCTGTGTTCACTGGACTGGAGAATTAGGACTTTTATATCAAAGTGAATCTGTATTTGAAGAGGGAAGACTTTTTCAAGATCTAGGAAACCAAGGTAAGAACTCTTGAAATAATTCAATGTGGCCTAAATTACCGTCTGGGTCAAGTTATTTTGCACAAAAGCTCCGTAGCTGTACATGGCTAATGCTTTTCAAATACAGCTGCTTTTGAAGCTATTGAATCTCAATTGACTATGACTCTGGATATGCTTCTTTTCCAAGTTACACATTTCTAATGCTCCATTTTTATTTAGAAAAGGAAATTGGAGACAATTATAGCAATAAAAGCAATTAATGGAAATTTTGACTAAAAATATCTATAACCTGGAAGAGATGCAGCCATTTTGAAATTAAAGCAAGCACGAGACCTGACAAGATAATGGTGATAGATGATTCTCACCACCTACACAACAGGAGACAAGCATGATGGGGTTGATAACAGTAATCCTGAAGTATGTTTTGTAGGGTGTTTGCTTTCCTTTCTAAGCTTGCAAAGTCACCACAGAATTAGCACAGTACTTAATGAGTGGGAAAGCAAGACAAAGGATAACAATATTACAAAACAGTAACCAGGTTCAGACTGCCCCTTTAAGGGTCAGAAGTAGCATTAGGCAACTAACTGGTTAAGAGTTTGTTTCTTTAGCCCGTATTTATCCATTACAGTAGGTGACTATTACATTAACTTCTCAGATTATTTTGAAGGGCTGTAAAGGAGAAGCAAAAAGTAAAAAAAAATATTGTTAGTTCCTTGGAAGATGTTCGTTGGGGGGATGCTGTGCAGAGACTCACAGCTTTAGACATTCAGGAAGAAAATTACAGTTTGGAAAAGTGGTTTAACTAGCTTGTAGTTTAATTCACCTGTGAACTTTCTACCTAACTCATGAAATGCATATTTTCTTGCCTACTTATCTACTAACCCTCCTTCCTATATCTAGTACACTAATACTTCTGTTAAGGATTGGGAACTGTTTCTTTCAGTTAACTAACATGAGGGTTCCCAAGTCTGTTATCCAGGTTTTTCAGGTGGAAAAGTCTCCCCATGTTTCCCTGCTAGCATTGTCAATGAACCAGCTCATCTACCCTAAACCAGGCCTGAGTGGATCACTAGGATAAGTCTGTATATTCTTTCCTCAATTATTCAAGAACCAACAGCACATCTTAGCTTCACTTCTGGCAGCTTCTTAGAGGGTAACTCCTTCACACTCCCAGCCTGCAGCATTAGCAAGTGCAAGGGAAGCTTAAAGGATTTTTTTTTGTTTTGGTGGAAGAGCACCAAACCCTGACAGTTCTGAGAAGATGTTAGCTTTTCCCTGTGCTTGCAGATCTGTAGCATCTGGGACTGTACCCAATGTTCTAGAATGAACATCCTGACCCACTCCACTCCTTCTAATCTCTCAGGGTGATCCATGTGCATCAGAAGAGGTAATGAAGGACTTATCCACAGGATATCTATATCAAAATAGGGTACAATAAGGTACTCCCAAATAGGTAATGTCACTGGCTAATAGTAAAGTCTCAGAAATACTGTTCCATACCTCTGAAACAACAAATATTTTTTTCAGAAAATCCTCCAAACATGGAAAACTGTGGAAATCATCACTTAAATTTAGATAAGACCTTGATGGCAAGGATTATACACATACCAGTAAAGCCTCTATTGACTGCACATTTCTGTCTGGAAAATGAACCTTAGCTTTCCTTTTGCAGTAGCACACACACATTTTCTTTTCTTCTTTGCTCTTTCATATCTAGAGTTTGTTCTTGGAATTTCTTTCAAATGAAACTAACATTTTGCAAAATAAATTCCCAGTTTCTTAAGGATTCTTATTTCTAGATGAAGTCAGTTACACTGGACATGTTACATTATAAATGGCAGTGCTTTGACAAGAAGATGAAATCAGGTTCGGATAGTTATGTCTAAATTCATATATGTGCATATATGTATAAATAATATTTACTTACATATATAAACAAATTTACTTATACACATTGTATCTGAACCTGCAAGAGCTATGCAAGCAATAGATCAAAACTCCCCATGAAAATATACAATGGAGGGTAACAAAATAAGCACAGTCTAAAAAAAAAATCCTGCTACTTTAATTATTATATAAGACATAAATTGGAATTTAGATTATGCTCTACACATTGACACAACATAGCCTGAACCTAAAGTTTGTAAGATTTAATTTTCTGTTGCTATTAATGAATATTACAACTGCAGCTGCCCCCTGTGGCTTGGTATAAAAAGCAGTGTATATACCTAGCACAACATTTGCAGACCTCCTCAGTTTTGTATTTTTAATGTGATGAAAAATTGTACGAGTAACAAAGGAAAAATGTCATGGTAACTAAAACATTTCCTATACGTGTATTTTAGAGGGAAGCTAAATCAAAGGTCTTCAAAGAATTACTAGGGTTCTTTCTAGGAGGTTATTGACAAATATGTAGTTTGTCTTCTGAGTTTGTGCCTCTTTCACAGATTGGTGTATTTGTGATCCCACAGGCAGGAATAAGTGTCTGTAATTCATTTCTCCTTGTTAACTAGTGTGCTTTTGTGTGTAGGATGATTGACAGCAAACTCGGCTTAGTCCCAACGGATGAGCTTGTTAGCAAAACCCTAGCATCCTATCTCTAATAAAGCATATCAGCAGTACATTTTGTCCTATCTATTAGCCTCTCTGTTTCTTTTTTGTGAAAAGCTGAGTGTCCCTTTGAAGCAATGACAAATAAACCCCTGAACTGAAGTGCTAGGCTGCCTTATGGACAGCTGGATAGTAAATGTCACACCGTGTATAGAATGCCTATTATCAGAGTGAGCCATTTGTTCCATTCCTTTCAGTATCTTAATGTAATACAAAATTGCTAAATCAAGCCCCATGTCTGTGACAGAACATAATTAATGAGAAAGCAGGAGCCAATTCAACACTCTTTATTGGGACCTAATTGGCTCAGGCAACAGAGTTGTCACTCAACAAGAGACTTCCTTTAAAGCAATTTTGTTCTTGGTTGTATTACAGAGCCTATTAAATTGTCCCCTCCTTGATCACACAAAGAAGTATCTGCATGCAATAATTAGCTTTTCCAAGGGGATTTTTTTTAACTCTTTCAATAATAGCACATTTTCAAGCACTGCTGGAGGAAACAGACAGCACAGGGAGATGTGCAGACTCTGGACTGAATAATTGTACTACATGTATTTTGGGAAAGCCTATGAGGAACATATCAAAGCTACAGCTAGTACATAATGTGGTGGCCTGACTTCAGAGAAGGTTGCAGGTCAAGCTGAGCATCTAATATTTTCACTCTATGGAAACTGCTCAGCTAAAGTAGCAAGTGAAAGTGTAGAGGTATGGATTGCTTAACTGAGTGCTTCCTTTCTGACATAATATTAAGCCACCATGAGAAACGAGAGTTCCTATTTCCCAGTGCCAGTATCTGAAACTTCCGATACCAGGATGAGCAGCCATTCATTTTGAGTAGGAATCAAAAACTAGGAATCTTTTTCCTATAAATGTCTATCAGAGTTTCACAGATTGTGTGTTTTTGTTTAATCAGTAGATTGTTATGGCAGAGTAAACTGGTGTGGGAACTCTTTAAGCATTAAGAAAGATTTTTTTCGCCACCCCATGAACAAACTTCACACTTTGGAATTAAGTAGAACTTTAATCGTACATAAGTAAGATGGAAGTCTAGAGCCTGCTTCTGCAACTCCAAAATCTCTAGAACTAAGTAAAAGACAACTTATTCAAAACCAAGATACATCAGTTCTTGAAGTCCAGTGATTAGCCACCATCAAAATGTTCAGATGCGTACACATGTGTCTGTAGCTTGCAATATTTAACTTATTTTCCAGCAAATTTCAGCTGCAGCTACAAAGCCTCATAAGAACTTATTTGAAAACCAGACAATAAAAATGAGAGGGTCCTGAACCAGTTGAATATCTCTATGTTTAGAAAGGCTTATCATAAGATGAATTTACATTTTTCTGTTCGGTCTAGAATTAAAGCTAGCATTGCAATGGAGGACTTGGACCATGTTTTTCTCAAAACTGTGACATATCATCCTCTCTGTTACCATTTTCTGATATTTGTATAGGACTCAACTCAGTGGACCTGTTGAAAATATCTGGGGAAATACAATGATAGAAAATGACATTTTACTTATCTATTTGTCTATTAATAGATATTTGATATTGCTGTATTAGTTGTTACTTTTTGAGAATCTTAAGTGGAAAAAATCAATATATTTGGTGTTTAACAATCAGTAGATTTTAGTACTTCCCTCTTATGTCTTCCAAAGACTAGAATGATGTGACTAATCATATGGATAATAGTGTGTTGTAATTTATATGATTATTTTCTTCAGGGTAAAAATTCCAGGGATTTCAACGGAATGATGAAAACTGGATTAAAAGAATGTAGAATGTTGTTTTATTTTCAAAGAAATACATGTTTAATGGGTCTTGGCATATGTTATATCTGCAGTTATATTAAGTGATTGTGATGAACACATTTTGATTTGCACATTTCATGTAGTTCTTTTAGTGGTACAAGTTCATTGACATCTGCTCTAATATGCATGCAAACGACAGTATTTCTAATATCCACCCCTCTGAAGACTGAGCTAGAACAGAATACATAAATATATTACAAAAACCATTTTTTCAGATTCAATAAAGTGCAAGACAAAATCCTAAATGCAAATATTAATCAATAATGTCCTTTCCCAGGTGACCCATGAGGACTATGAAGGCATATATTCTGAGCACAGTTTTATTAGCTTGTCCTAGTAACAAGTGAAAATGATTACAAAAACTTACATAATCTAATTTTCTTTAATTAATCATTTGCAATCAATATTATAAAATGAAAATTGTATGTTATGGTTAACTCTATATAGTCTAGAATACTAAAGGACACTGAAGAATTTTAAAGAACACACCATAGGCATCTAGTATGAAGGTTTATGACAGGTCAAATTAGAATGTTATAGAAATAAGCATCTAAACTGAAATATTGCACAGACTTTTACCAAACAAATATTATGTGGAAAAATAGCCATGGAAAAGATATTTTGGGAATATATTCAAAACAGCAGTGATTTAAATGTTTTATCAAATAAAATAGGTCTCTGATATGCAATTTTCATCCAAAATGTACTTGAGTTCCTAAGTGAATTGCCAAGCTTCTGTGGTTTTGGCCATCATAACTGTATAACATGAGTTAGATGCCATGCTGTTTGAATCTAACACAAGACCAAAAGACTGTTTCTCTTGTTTCAGAAAACCTTGGGCTCCAGATATTAGTAACAGCCTCCTGACAACACATAGCCAGAAGTTACATATCCCCGCATGTCTGTGCTTGAAAGGTCACCGTCACTGGTGACATAAAAGTAAGGTTTAATCAAGAGAGAAATATGATATCATTTGGTTGCCATTGCAAACAGAACTAGAATGTGTGATTCCAGAACTGGGGGTTATTAATACTTCAGTAACTGTAAAAAAGACAATCCATATTAATTACAGATTGCATCTCTATTTAACCCATAAAGACATCTTGCATCTACCTTAGCTGACAGTGGCCAGCAATAAGACAAGAAATAGACACCTGTTTTTGTGTATTATACAAAGTTATTATGATGCATAAAGAACATTGTTTAGGTCTGTAAGTTTTTCCTTCTTACATATGCAAGGACCTCACAACAGATGTCTCAGTAAGGACTGGTTTATGTAATGCCTTTGAACTGTTTTCTTGTTTTGATAAACAAAGCATTGTTATTAGTAAATCTGGGAAAAAAGTCTGAGTCAGGACAGAAGTCCGTCATTTTTTCTGTCTAGTGTTATCCTGTAATACTCCAACATTTTACTCCATGAAAATTATGACAAAATCTTCAGCATACAATTTCCCAGAATATTATGAAAATGTTATGATTTTCATGTAAATACTGTCTGCTTTCTCCGTCTCATACACAAATGTAATAATAGCTTGGTCCCCAGTGGCATAATTTTACACAGGTCATTATATTAAAGAAACAAAAATATTGAACACTCTAAGCAGTCTTGGATTTCTAGGCACTAAGTCTGAGGGAGTCTGCAACCTCTGAATCTGTCATGTAACCAGACTTTTCTTCAGCACAAAGTATGATTAAAAGTAATAACACATGTCATACCACTGTGGCAATGCCAACACAGAGGATGCGTTTCTACAGAACAGATGGTACTTGCAATGCTAAGAAGTCTATTCTCTTCATTTTACCTCATTGTTGCTTGGCTTCTGTGCCTTCTCACACACGTCACACATTTGAAAGTGTGCACAATGTCCTCTTTCTAAAGGGCATGAGCATATGAACTCATATAAACAAGATGAGCATGCAGATTAATTTATCTAGAGCATAATTCAAAATAGACTTAAAAACAAATAATAATACCACCTTAGCAGAAGAACTCCATAGCTATTATTTTAGAAACTAGGGAATTTATAATTTTGAAAAGCTGGGAAAGGTAGTATTCATATAAAACATAACAGGGATCAGTTCACCTGCTACGTTACAGATACTAGTGTGAAATATAGCAGTTTCAAGAAGTGCTGAGTAAACTACATGATAATTTAAGACTGAACATTATGAAGACTAATTTAAAATACAAAAGAAGTGTGAGGCAGGCAAAATTCCAGCTGACCTTCATCCAAAATTGATGCTCTTGTAAAAAAATCATAGGACTCTTAATGACTGTAAGAGTTTTCTAAATATCATTCACAAGTTGGCATGCCTAGTATTTCAGTAACTGACAGTAAGATACCAAGGCAGGAAGTTACACCTATAAGGAACCTGAGGAAAGATTACCATATATTATATAATCAATACCATATATTGAAGGTCTTGAATTTTCTTTACAGATCTGTAAAACCTCTAAATTCATGTTTATGCAGATTTTGTGGATCACAAACTGAGAGAGAAAGGCTTCAATGTGTACAGAAGGAAGAAAATTCTGACTGATACTGTTTTGGACTACAGCTCAGTAGGTTTATGTCCCACTCGAACAGATACTGTTCTTCATGTTTATTTCTCAGCTGCACAAGAAGTGAGGTTCAGTTCATGAGTTTAATACTCTCAGATATAGTACCAAGAAACAGGGAGAGTTACAACTACTTCAGTGAGCAAGCAGGAATGATCTGCTGTGAACACGCCAAAACTAGTGCATTAAGGAATGAGTCTGTATATAGTGTAATAATAAACCATGGTTTCTTTCTTGATCAGCAAGAGTGTGGATAATGGCACTGCAAGCCAGTTTACACATGCCTTTGGCAGCCTGAAAATGACACAAATGCCCTGTAAATTGGGCAAAATTAACTGCCATGGTCTATCCATGTGCTATCTGAAAAATTCTGACAGCCTGCTCAATCCTTATCTATGTCTGTCTATGTGGTCCCCTATACTGAGAGAGGTGTGATATTCAGCATGAATAAAGACTTGGAATAATGTTAGCACATGTAGCATCTATATTTTAATGTAATCTGCAACATTCTCCTTATTTTTTTCTGCAATCAGTCTAGTCTAAAAAGACCTGTTATAATAAATTGGTCAGGTGTTACACGCCTGCCCATGTTGGTGGCTCTACAGAGAAGATTGTTAATGGCATGGTATGTGACATGGTTTTCACAATGGCTGGCACAGCATAGCAACTCACAAATTATACAAATAATTTCCTTCATCTTTATTTATGCTAATTAACTTTGTTTTCTTTCTCTCTGATTCCTATTCTCAGGAAGAAAACTTCTTGCACATCACTGATCTTCACTGGATTATGTCTGAAACTTAGTTAGGACAGAGTGAACAAAAAAGAAATTCTGTCCTTTGTTATCCACTCAGTTAAGGGATCTTCTTAACAGTTGTGAACTTCACTGCTCTAGACAAGAGAATCTGACAGAATACATAGCAATTTGTATTAATATTTCAGGGAACAAGAATAACATTTTGTTGTTAATCAATGATTAATTGTTCAAAGCTAGAGATCTCAAGCCCTTGGAATCATTCAAAGTTTTTGTGAAAACATCAGAAATCCTCAGGCTTACTGCAGTCTATCTGAATGTTGAAACTGTATATTACAGGTTATGATCCCTGTAAATAGAAGGCACTTTGTTATGTCCACTCTCCATTGTCTTTCTTACTGTGACATTCTAAACAGACTCTGCTAGGATCTGCTGGCAAATACAATGCATTAGTGGTGATCCTTTTCTGTTAAACCCTTCCTGTCAGTTGAGGGAACAAAAAATGATTAGGAGGAACATGAATAAAACTCCTTCAAAAGCTGACATAGGCCTTGACTATGGGTTAAAATTCTTCACACACTTCATCAGTGCAGGAACAAAACAACTTAAGCACTGTACTTCCTTAAGACCTTTGGGGACACATTTTGGCTAGGAATTCCATGTGAAATATATTTTATTGTCTCAACAGATTTTAAAATAACTATGTAACCAGTTCATCCCCAGAAAATACATAAGTTTTTATTTGGGGGGGAGAAGTAGTATGATAAAGCTGACAGTCACTCTTTATTCAGGGTAGATGTAGCAAGCTCTTACTACTTGTTTTTTGAACAAGAAACATTAAAAAATTGATACCTCACTGAAATATAAGGCTGTAAGGAGTTTCTTTGCTGTCAGTAAGTGGATGTGGGTGTATCTGTGTACAAATCACCTAGAAAAAGACAAATAAAGTCAGAAAAACTGTCAAAATGTCATAGAGACATAAAAGTAAAATGCCCCTTAAGCAAAAGAAAGAGTGGAAATGTCTCTGAGGAGAGGAATCCTGGGAAAGTGCTGAGAAATGTAAGACAAATTGTCTGCAGTTACTTGATTCCTGCTGTGTTAATAGAAAGAAGATTTTGTAAATTCTTTGTAAATGAACAAACTCTATCAAATAATTTCTCTCCTCTAGTAGAAATAGTTCAAAGCATTCCGACTGCTTATGAGTTAAAATCAAAATGAGGCAATTGCTATTAGATTCTGTATTGCTATTCCAGAAAAGTCATATATGAAACTGTTTAGTAAAAACATCTTGGGGACAGAGCCTCAGCTCATCTCACTTATTTAAATATTTAAAAATGAATTTACACGATAAGACTCTGAAAATTTCAAGGCTCACTATATGATATTCATGCATGTAGATTTAAAGTGTATATTAAATCCCAGGCCAAACCCCCAAACAGTTTTGTGGATTTAGACTTTGACAATTTAGGAGCCATTGTGAGACTGATTCACATGATGCAAAGGAAAGTGATAGAAAACAGTATTTCCTACAATTTCTGATTAATGATCAGAAAAAACCTCTGATGACATATTTTTAAAACGTTTCAGCTGCCTTAGACTTTCCATTAAGTTTTCTCACTTCTCGAATAAAGAGAAAGTCTAAGAAATAAATTCGATTGTAGAAGCCAAATAAAAAATCTCTTCAGACACACCAGTAATTTGATTTATATGGAAATGTGGTGCCTACACAGCCACCATGCTATATACAGTTATGCATTTAATTATTCTGAATATCTGACCACTGAGATTTATTGAGGTGACATGTTTTTGTTATATTTGTTTTAATAAATTATGCTTTTTGATTAAAATTAATTAGTTCTACTGTGCTATTAAATATGATAAGATAATACCACATAGCTGGACTACTTTAGATTTACCTGATGCAGTTAGCAAGTAATATAGCCCATGGCACTTAAATAGTACAGCTGAACTGTATGTTTGTAACAGGATCCTGTCCACCAACCTTTACTCCCACTGTCTATGCTGACTGTCATAGAAAGAAAAATATGTTCAACATTTTGTAAAATTCAGGCTTTTTATTAAACCCTATTACACTTATGTTTGAATTCACTTGCTTTTAAATATTGTAAATCCTTAAAATCAAGGGACTTCAGCTGCAGAGGAAAACTGTAGAACCTTTGTCTAGGACTTGATACTGCTGTAACAACGGCATCAAGAATCCTAAAGGCTGTTCTGTTCATTAGAGAGGGATTGAGAGATGTTTATAGTTTAGATAAAATAGGATCATATAATTAGTAGACTAATGAATCTAATGTAGATGTGACACCCATATTAACAATGTCAAATATATATAGTCTTGCAAATAATTAAGTCATTTCAGTAGTATATTTTGCTGATATAAGGTTAAAACATTTCCAAGTTTACTCAAGTAGCAGCCAAAACAATGAAATATTTTTTTAAAATATTGTGTCCTCCCCATTTTTTCTATCCTAGCATTCATGATAACTGGAATGGACACCTGCAGATTTCTTGGTATTTCAGAGTATCAGTATCAAAGAGAACATGACTGTATGATGATGAAGAAAAATTACTGTTCGCTCAGGCAAAAGACCTTATATAAAAGAGAGAATCATACTTCAAATTTTTGTAATGATAATGGATAGGATATTCTCAAATTTCTTAATATAAATTGGGCTGTTACAGAATGTATACAGCTTTGATATGCAGTTATAGAAACAATTATTATTTAAACAGGCATTAGAAAAAAAAATCAGAAAATAAATGTTAAGTATGTCCATATAAAACTGATGCTTAAGAATCCACAAAGCAACTAACTTAAGTTTCTCATTCATTTCTCACTCTGTTGCCCTCAAATGCTGTCTCCCTCATTTTATGTTGGCCACTCCTATATACCACAGTTTGTTTTTATCTTCAATCTAAGTTAAGTTTAGGAGTTTACAAATCTCACTGATCTGTAAAATTATTACAAAGATGTACTTCCAAATACCATTTAGGGACCCTGACAGCAAACACCTCAGCCCAAATAAATATCATTACGGCATCACAGTATTTGCCATTCCAAACTGAATCAAGGCACGTAATGAGTTTCCCATCTTTCTTTGTATGCCACTAGAAAGACTTAAGGTTTGCTATACTATCTTCATATATATTTCTAGACTTTAAATTAGAATTTTCAAAATATTAATTTTAGTGTACTTCATCACTTGACTGCATTGCTTTCACAGGCATTTGAAAAAGGACAACAGGCCTTTTCAACAACTGATGCCAAAGCCAGTATATATGGCCAAGTAACTTTCAAATGAGCCTTAGGAAGACTCACTTGTCAATGGCAGCTCCTGAGACATTAGTTTAGTCTTCCTCATACCACTAATTTACACAACCAACATGACTCAAGACATGTAAATTAGCATCCAAAAAGAATGCAGATTAACTGCTGAGATCACAAATAATCTTATAATTAGTTAATATTTTGGCTTAACTTTGGTTTTAGGCTCAAAAAAGCCAAGATACAAATTTTTAACGTCTTTTTTCAAATGGAGGTTGATACTTCTTATGATAGGCCAAATTTTCAGAAAATTCTGATTTCCTCTGGAAATCAGGTCCCTTTATTGTACTGCACCTTTATTAGGTGCAGATTGAATGAGATGAACAGACAGAAGAACTAACAGAGCTGTAATCCACCCCCTGCTCAGTCATGCCACTGTGATCAGCACATTTCTTTCACAAGCCATGAGTTCTTTTACCTCTTCCTTTTCCCATTCATGTTAGGGCTGCTGCTTCTCCTACTGGGAATGAGTATCTATTGTCCTATTGTTCCTACCAGTATCTATTGTTCTACTTATTACATTTCTATGCATTTCCTACTACGGAACATTGTGGAATTTCAAAATTTTTCCAAAATAAGAATGAAATAACAAGTACCATCTTTCAGTTTTTACATTATCAACTAAAAAGGCGAAATATAATGCAAAAAGGCTTCAAACTTAAATACCTGAAAAATCCAATTTTAGGTCCTCATTTCTAAAAATCTTTCAAATGTATCAATTAAAAATATACAGTTTATGGCTATCAATACACAAATACTGAACAATTTTCTCAAACAAAAATACAAAGAACATTTTGATGTGAACATGTGAGTCTTTAGGCTGCAATAAGGCTCATCAGTTGTCTGTTATAATGACACAATAAGGGAAGTACTTTCATTACTATTTTCACAGCGCAAGACAGAGCATCCTTGAAACACTATCCTTTCTTCCAGACAGCTCTTTATGGGAAAACAGACTCAAAAGTGCAATATCCATGCTACCTGAACTTTGAGAAAAGTATTTAATGCATTTCTGCCAGTCCATAATGGCAATATCACTTTCTAGAAAGCCTGCTGGGCTGAGTTGCAAGGCTGAAAATGTGCTGTTTCTTATTTGGTTCTAGTCACCAGTATAGTCTTACATACATAATAACCTTTATCTGAGGATCTTTACTTACAAAGATCTTTTCTATAGTTAACCTCATTTCTGAAGTCCAAAGCATTTCCTGAACCTATTGAATCAGTCAAGTTTCTTACATCTATTTCAGACTTTGCAAAACTGTCCATTGAGGGCTACAATATTTGTTTACTTTTTAAGGATATTTATTATACAAGATTTTAAATAAATTCCTTGCTTCATTTTTTGGTGGGAAAAATGAAAGCAAAAGATATAATACACAGTTTTATCTCAATGATTTTTCAACTTAATGCAAAAAGAAAAAGCACAGATACTGAACTGGAATAATTATGTCAGGGTCTTGCTCCTACAGTATTAGCATCGTGTTTTGTGACCAGATTTTACCACTGGATCTGCAGGAGTTACTGCAGTTCAAGTTAGGAAACAGTAACATAACTGCCTAAGCAGCTGTTAACACTTAGATCCTTATGTAATTTTTCGTTTCTCTAAGAACAATGCTGTGTAAACATGGGTAAAATGACATCAATAAAGTCTTCTGTGAAGTACTTTGTGTTTAAAGAATGAACAGAAAACTGTTAATGATAGTGGAAGAAGAAATCAGTGAAGAATCACAAAGTATTCAGAATAAAAATAGTAGCATTACAGTCTCTTAACTATTTTATTTATAGATCTATGTATTATGAAATATCCTTATTTGAATGACTGTGAGGTATAACAGATTAGGTTAACCTTTGAATAAGGAACACCCCTACAGTATAGAGTAAGTGGAGGTAAGAGAGTTTACCTTGCTTCTTACTGACTGGCCTGGAATGGGTGACTTCAACCATATTTTACTTATCACAATGATATTGTTAAAAACTGTGACGTTGATTGTGTGGCATCACTGTGGAGAACAGAAAAAATCATATGGATGAATTGAAAAATAAAAAGCATATATAAAAATACTTCAATCAGCCATCAGTATTTTAATAACATATTCTTCTGTGTGTTATTTGGAAAAGACTGAAGAAAAAAAAAAATCCCATGGAGTAAACTGGCCATCACTTGGTGCTTGCAAAAGCATTTTCACCTTCTGATGGTGGAAGTTAATGAAAATTGCAAGAATAAACTCATGTGCATAAACATATGATAAATAATTCTTTATGCATATAATAAACAATTATTTTGTAATATGAAAAATGGTAATACATACTGATTTTCTAAGCACAACTTGCTGCACTATTAAACAATTAGAATTACTGAGCACTCCCAGAACTGAGTGCCAACTTTCATGGAAAAAGTTTCAAATTGATAGATTTTTATCCCTTTTTTCCTTAATATGGTGCTTTTACAGACCATGAAATTACTTATTGAAGGGTTTCTTTAAACACATGATTAAATGCTCTTTCTCTCTTCAAAGAAAGAAGCGTTACCAGCATTATCAATGAATTCTGGAACAGTCCTGTAACAAGAAATTTACTGAATCTACATGATGAAGAATAATAATATACTACACAAAATGTCAGACTTTTTACAGACTTCCACTAAGTGGACAAAAATATTACAATCACATCAGCTTTCATATACTTAGCTATTTCAGCAAATAAGATTTAACAAAAGGAGTCTAGCTGCTTCCTAAAGACATTCCTACCACAATCCCACCTGAAAGATGCTACACTGAAATAGAGGCGAAAATTAAATGAAATCAGAAGATGATTTACTACAATACATAGTGGAAGAGTTCTTGCCACAGTTCCCATTCCTGGGACTATCAGATTCTGAGCCCTGACATGCTTTATAATTTGGCACTTTGGTTTAAAAAGAAAACAAATACAAAACAAACGTCCATTCTGAAAGTTGATTGGTAGAAAACAATGACACACTATCTGAGTTAAAAAACTCTTTCAGTAACATAGATTGGAGATTGCTCAATTAAGTGAGCTATATTTTCAAAGCATGAAGTTTTGTTGCAAAATTTCATACTAAGAAGATAAGAGAAGGTTAAAATCAAAATATTGCAAATTACAAAGAGGCTGTTATGGAGTAGAAGACAGATCTTTCTCTGCCATGAAAAATGTGCAGTAATCTTTGCATTAGCTTTCACAGACCTTCCTCCCCCATAAGAAAAGTTTTACAGCTACCGGTTCAAACTCTGACCTAAATTTTGAGGGAACTGTACTGAACTCCACCATGGAGTAATTCTAGATTTCTAACTGTTCTGAAGAACAATACATGGCTACTGTGTACAATACACAAATAGACCCCAGTTTTTCAGAAAATATGGATTTATAATCTGAGGCTGTTGGAAAATGAGTCATATTCCTCAAAAAAATAGAATACATGTTTGCAGTTTGAGAGGATGACAGTAACAGCTTCTCTTGAATTTGAATGCTGTTAGGACAAAACCATAGGCACTTTTTAAAGAAAACCAAAAAATCCTTTCTACAGTTTATAAAATTTTCTTTAAAATACAAACTGTCACTCAGTTACCTTAATATAGAATTCAGCATGGCAAGTGTCTTAGAGGGAAGCGTTAGCTAAAGGAAATAAATGGTCCAGTATAACAGAGCAGTTTTTACTCCTATGCTCTGATAAAATGCTATCCCTATGATAGTCAATCATTTTAAACCATATTACATCTACTATGAAGAGCTAGAATTGACGTCTTGCTGGGAATGTTAAGGCAACTCTTCATTTGCACAAACGGAATAAGCAGAGGATATGTACCTCAGAATATTTACCCACATTTAAACATGAATTTAGTTTATCTAGATTTGCTTTGCTATTGGGCATATTTTCTCTGAACAGGTAGGTATTCAACATTCACTAGATAAAACCTTCTTGGCAAAGCTTATATCTGAATAGAACCTCATCATAAAGTCACTGTATAATCAATTACACAAGACAGAAATCAGCAAGAACTTTATCTTCCTCTTATAGAGTTACAAGATTATAAAATCTTAAACTTGGCCAGAAGATTGGAAAAAATGTTTCTCAAAATTAAGTGCACTGTAATGCTGACCTGATGCATTAATCATATATATAATCATAAGAAGATTATATTTACTACTATTATGCATTATACAGTTATTATCACCCAAATTCAGAGTGCAGAACTAAAATTTTTAGAATTAGAAAATTTGAACAAGAAATTTGAGACTATTTTGAGATTTTTTTTGTCAGAAGATATCTCCTTCCATACTAATCATGCATATTCAGAATCATAAAATAATCTATGTTGGAAGGGATCTCTGGAGGTTATCTATTCCAATCCTCTGCTCAAAACACTATCAACTTTGAAGTCAGATCCAACTTCTGAGTTACATATCCAGTCAAATTTTTTAACATGCGTAAGCACGGACATGCCACAACTTCTCTGGAAACCTTGCATCCAAATTCCCGTAATTCTGATGAGGCAGTTAGCAGCTGCTTGAATGAAAAGTAGTATTTAGTGTTCTTAAGTATGTTCACCTCTTCAGCTCAGTGAGCAGAAAGAAAAAAGTAAAAGAAGGACTGCTCTGATAATGGTCAGCTCTCTGTAGACTTAAAATTATTTTTCTTACAAGGTATTATTTTAGAAATCTACCCTGATGCATAAAATATACTAATAAAGTAGTTTCTGAAAACCCAAAATAGAAATGGTGATTAAAAATGAGCTGTGACTGCTGCAGCTTTTAGGTCACATCAGGTCAGGAATAGCTGTCCCTTGGTAAAATGTCTGTGTAGGGCACTGGAAATGAAATTATAGAATCTTTGAAATGCACAGAAGTTACTAGTTCAAATTCTGTCTTTTTTAACTTTACATTCTCTATCTTACAGATGACTTACTACGTGAAAATCAACGTCATATCAAGATCAAACAGGCCCTTTGTCCCTTCACTGTCCCCTCTGTCAAATGAACTATACGAGCTTATCCCCTTGGATAAAACCCATCTAAAATATGTGCTACCATAACAAACATTTCTTCTCATGACCTGTCAAAAAATTGAAAATTATTCAATACAAACACATTGAAAAAGGCTACAGAAATGAAAGTCAGTATTTCTTGTTTTCTTCATATTTGCTGAAAATGTTCTTGTGGAAGATCACCTCACTCAAAATTACAACTGTAAATTCAGTCATGTACTAAATCGATGCAGTGATTTTCCTCTTCAGCCCCTAAACTATGCATTGTCATTATTACAGTGCTGCAGGAGAAATACCAAACTGGCCTTTCAGATCACAACTGTGTTCTAGTAATGCTGTATATTGCTTATGTAATTTAAATCAGAAACTGCAATAAAATAAATTTAAAATGTCTGCCTTAGCACTTGATATTCTACAGCATCTCTCCACAAGCACTTTATAGAAAACATAGAATAATTTAAAACCACATTGTGCTAGTATTGTCAATGACGTAAATTATCTTTGGTTTCAATTTAAAAAGTGTTGGTGACAGACTCTGAGTCATTTCTGTATCATCAGTAGAGGTAAAATTGAGCGGAATGAAGCAGAGTCATGAACGTAAAATTTAGCAAGAGCTATAAAGAAATAGGAACTACTCTTAGATATACTGCAATATTAGAATGTAAAATATCCTATTATAGCACAGATAATTGAGTCAGATGAAACTGTAAGTTTAAAACTATGGTCAAAACTTAGAATCAGGTGGAAATAATTCAAAGACTGAACGTGTGGTTACCATTAGAGTCCAAAGGAGTAACAGAGTCCAATATATTTCAGATTACAATTTTTAAAATAGTAAAATTATAAAAAAGCAATTTGAAATTCATATATTAGAGGAAAAGAAGGAAAAAGAAGATTCTTACTAACAAAAATTTCCAATAGAAAGCTGTGAACAAAATTTTCCTCTAAACATAGTTTTTGGAAATATGCAAACAAGATTAATCCAAAGCAGGTCTAACAAATGAAAAAAAACTAAAAACCTCCAACACATCTCTGTAAACTTGCTCTAGACTGATAACAGCCTTTAAAGATGAAGAAAAATTAGGATGATCATCAAACAGCAGCTGGAAACCCAACAGTGATGTTTTCAGTATGAGTTTGTAAAGTGACAGTAACTTCTAGAGAAAAAGATGAAAACTGATTCTTAGTTCTTTATACTGTATAAAAGCTAAATGAATTCATTTAGTAAATACCCTATTCACATGTTAGCCTGATCACATCCATTGCTCTAAGGACAGGATTTAAAAATTACAAAAATATATTCTCACCACTTCACAACAAAAAAGGTGAAAAATGTTACTCTAGATTACTCTAGTAATCCTGTCCTTATTTTTCCCTGCAAATGACATGCTAAAAACCCAAGCATTTCACATTCACTTAAAGATTCTATAGCATTTGAACATTAACAGACTACAACTCATCTTGAATTCTGGTGAATTGGAATCAAGGCGATATACTGTTGTATTGGTTAAGCCAATATATGAAGGGACAGAATGACAGAAATTTAGCTTCTTCAGATTCTATGAACCATTGCTAGACAGTAGCTGAGTACAGTGTCTGCATGGCACTGTACTAAAGACCGAGACTGGCTATATTTTGCATAAGCCAAGAAATGGAAAGAAGGTATTAAAGGGAATCTGCCTACCAAAATTATTCCATCTGCTACCTATGAGGAAGGCACAAGTCAAAAAAGGGTGCACTAGGAGAGAAGCCATCTTCAGAGAGAAAAGACTAAGAAAGATTAAGAACACAGAATGGTGGAGAAACTGAAATCTAATTCATTAACAGAAGAGTTTCAGTGTTTGTGTTTGTCATGATCTGTCAAAGGATATTACTACATTAGAAGGAATAGGACATTAAACAGGTTGGACTGAGAGGCCAAGTTCCAACTGCCTGGCTTTCTGGAGTAATTCAAAGAAAATACATTTTCTAGAACAATTACCAGTCTTGTCCTAACACAGTGAGTTTATTAGAGGGTCATGCCTGAGCGTGTGAGTAAAATTGAGATTTTGCAAGGACACATGGACAGTAATTCCAAAATGAGTACATTACCAAAGAAATAATAGTACCTGTTCTTTCTCCTGAAGAGTATCAGGATTAAGGAATGCAGTTGGGCTTTAATAAAGATGCCAGTTCAGTAATGAATCCTATTAAATGGATCAAGGAATGCAATTGGGCTTCAGTAATGTCCTTGCTTCTAATTTCAGACCACAGGATATCTATTAAGATATATTCATCTTCTCTCATCTGCACCACTACTAAAACATTTCTAGCAAAGTCAAAAATTTAATTTAACTTTCATGACTCTGGATTAACATGCTTATAATGATCTTATTCTTGTACTAGCAAAAATAGAGTGGCACATGATACTGGGAGTAATGAAGGTTATGGTGGAAGACCCTGATATTTAACAAAATGGGAACAAGAGACAATGATGTAAGTACCAGCTTTTAACTTCTGAAACTAGATTCAAACTCTTTCTAAGGTGAAAATGATCTCATACTAATTTCCAACTGTTCTTATCACAAAACCACTACTCAGCTGGCATGATTTTTTGTTGACAAACCTAGGACTGACTGAAAGGGATAACACAACTAGGATTGAGAAGTATTGGCAGGATTGAGGGACCCTACCTGCAACTAACTTGAGAGAGCGCTTGTCTTCATTTTAGTATCACAAAATCTAGTGTGATTATCTAACCTAAAGGAAATCCCATATAACTTTGTATTAGCACAACTCAAATGAATAAAACTGAAAATATGCCAATCTACTATTCATAACTGCCAGACTTGGATAATAACCGTTGTTAATAGTTTCTCAGATTGTTTTGGGAAGGAACATGTCACCAAACTTCTAGGTAGGGCTAGTTTACAAGCTAAGCTAAATGGGAGGCTTATTCTGTGGAAGCAATACACAATACTGTCATTACAAAAGCTTCATATTTGGCAGAACAATCATGTTCCCCCTTGATACTTCATTCTGGGATCTATAAGACCCTGCAATTTTCAGATAGCAATGGCACAAGATCAAGGTTATTACTATTTTTTTAAGATAGCACTTTTTAACAAAAGGAGAGAAGCACAGAAACAGCCAGGCAGCAGTTGCACATGTGGCATTCATGTTTTGTAATAATTTCAGTCTGAATCCTGCCAATATCACTTCATCTCAAGCCACTTGCTGGGACGCTGAGCACATCCATCCTCTCCTGTAGGCTTTATTTCTACCCAACAAAGAGACTATGCTTGGCTCCAGAGACCGTTAGTCTTCAGTTTCATGGGCACGAAAACAACTCAGAATCTACTATGAATAGTGAATAGGAAAAAAAAACCAACCCTTAGCAGTCAGTAGCATGCACAGCATCATGGAGGGCCTCTTCATTAGTAGAGAGCTGCCTTGCAAAAAATAATCCTTGGCAGAAACAGGACTTGCAGCACATTTGAGAAAGGCAACTTTCTAGAAATATTTCATGATTTTCCACAGTTTATTCCAAGATTTTTGGACTAATTGCCAATCTTTTTTAAGCACTGATCATACTCTCAGGTATTACTTGCATCTTACAAAATTTCATAGGCTGTCTACTAGCAGCTTCGGTAGTACAATAGTTATTGTCATTAAACATTTACAAAATGCAAGATATTATTGCTGAAGAAAGGACACTGCTTCAGATAAAAAGAGCTACAGTTTTTCTTACAAAGGCAGTATACACAAAGAAATACAGATCTGCAAAAATTATTCCATGACCAAAGTGCAGCTACTCTGAATAAAAGTATGAAAATAAAATACTTTGGAAGACATCTTAAATATACTTTTTACTTTATATTTTGTATACCACAGAGTTCATGTCTAATACTGCTGTGACTGATATTGCTGTAATACTACTGCTAGGGTTGCAAGACATTTTGTGACATGGAAGATGTGGCGTTTCATGTACATAGACCATTCAAATATTCAATCTTACTCCAAGTGCATCAGATTTCTTTTTTTCTACTGAGGTCATGTATAATTTGGGGGGTTTTAGCCTATCCTAAAGACCACAGTCTGAATTCTTACTGTACATAGGGACCAGCAGGTAACATGATACCCCTCTGAACACTCATCCCATGCAGATGAGGAGAAGCCTCCCTCAGGGCCCTGACACACTGTAACAGGCCTTAATAGCCCTGAGTAGACTCACCTGGCATCTCTACCCACACCCTCTGCCTATGGGCCCAGGGGCTCCATTTAAACTCAGGCCTGTGCCTTCACTACTTGCCTGAGCTGTGTTGTAGGATTGCTGGAGGCCTAGGCCTAGGCCTAGCCAGGTGACCCTTGCTAGTGCTGATCCTGATCTGCAGATAGACTTCCTGGCTTGGCCTTGGACCTGCCTTGTCAGCACACATTTACCTGATGATCTGGACAAGCTGCTCTCTATGGTTCTGCTCTGCTTGCCCGGCTCTGGTTCTGTGGGGTTGGGCCCTGGCTGGGGAGGCACCTGAGCTGCCCTTGATAGGGCCAGGCTGTGCTCACTGCCCGTCCCACAAGGAGCAGCAGCCCTTGCTGCACCCTGACGGCCTCTGTTGTACTACTACCTTAGATACATCTCTGAAGACATAGAAAATGGACAACAAAGAAGCCTTGTTTTTCAATTTGAGTGCTTAAAAAACACAGCCTCAGTAGTTTGGGGATTCTTTGATCTTTAGGAACTACCACATACCACTTGCTCCTCTATTAAGTATAATGAGTTGGAGAAGCGTGTTGATCTTCCCAGAGTCAAAAACTTAATTTGTCTGATGTGAAGCTTTAATATAAATTCTCAAGAAAGATTTCTCTCTCTCCAAAGAGCAGCTTGGAGGAGGAGGCAACATTCTTCAATTTTAGCAGAAGCTTGTCTTCAATTTAATTACACTTAAACTTTCACTGTATTCCCAGGAAGAACACCTGGAAGAAAAACACCTTAAAAGAAGGAGTCATGTTGTGGCATGTGGTAGGCTATCTCTACAGAACACATGATGTGCATCAGCTTAGGGTCAGGCTGTGCTTTGAGACATTAAAAAAAAAAAAATCACTTCAAGCCTCAGCACCGCACCTTTGCCTGTATTCAATGTTTTGTAAGTTGGGAGTGGCAACCTGGATGTCCTATGAAGTACTGCGGCAACAGATATACGAAGTATGGCACTCTCAGTACAATCTAGATGCAAAGGACTAAGAAAACTTCCAGCACTGTAGAAAAGAAAAGGTTACATGCTTGTTTAAATTTATTCTCAGGCCCACAAATAATATATTGTCAGCATACAATTCATCAGTATGCATATCCTTCTACAGAGGAAATCCTTGCAGGGACATTTTGACAACATGCCTCTTGCTGAAGGATTACTCAGTCAGAAACCTGATATTACTTTTGTGCAGTATACTCAATACATTAATGGGCCATTATCCCTTGTTTTGTAAGATGCTTTGAACTACAGATAGAAACTTGCATTCATTACAGCACTTGCTATGTTACATGTAAAAAACCAAAACTGTGCTGCCTCTGCTGGAAGGTGGATTTTTCATTTTAGGTTTGTACACGTCTTAAGGCACTCTTAAAAGCCAAACTCTTTTCTTTTAAAGTAACTGTAGTGACATGGCTGACAGATTATAGTTAAGCTTCTACCAGTGAAAGTGCGCATATCTTATATGCAAGTACAATGCACTTGCGTCCCAGTTACATTACATTTACTCCTAGATTTTAAGTTTCCTCCCATGCCTGTCATTATCCATGTTATTGAGAAGTTAAAAGTGAACTGAACTGTTTTAACAATAATGGGGCATTATACTTCTAGTCCAAAATAATGCTTATGAAGAGATCTTATAATAAAACAAAAGGATCTTTGAATGAAGAGGTTAATGAGGAACGTATGTCAAATCCAGAATTATTCATCCAATAATCCTGTGAAGTACAGTTTGTTTGGGGTATTTATTCTATGGTGTTTAGTCAGTTCCTTTGGTATGCAAAACAGAAAATCAAAATGACATGTGTACATACAGTATTAGAGTGTAACCCATGAAGATCTGTTTTTTTAAAGCATGTAGGAAGTGAGCTTTCTTTTCTTGCAGGTATAATCATTAAGAGGCATTCTTACTCCATTTCTGTTAGAAATTAGAAGGTGCATTTATCAGATGAGGAGTACGTAAAAAAACCCCAGTACATTAACCCTCCTTTTAAACTGGCATAAACCACTGCTGTGGCTTAAACTGGCATACTGCTGCATAAATTATAAGGACTTATATATAGCCAATCCTATCTGTGAGTACTGGATTTGATTCTTCTGTTTAGAATTTCTGAGTCACTCAAGTAGACATATTTGATAGGAATGTGACCTAATTGTTTTACTGCTAAACCTGAAACAGTTGCTATTAGGAGCAAATTAGCAAGAGACCTTTGGATAATTCTACCACTCAAATCAAAGTCTCAGTCAATTAAACATCTTAATAAATAACAGTTCCCTAAAAAGAGACAGGAAAAAGAGACTAAACAAATATGCAAAAAAACCCAGTAAGATGAAAAATTTCACAATTTCTTAAAGGTCAGGAAGGAAGTCAGGATCTAAATTAGATTAAAGGCTTGATTTTTCTCTTTTGTCTTTATTCAGGAATATTAAAAACAAAATAAAATCATGTTAACATAATGTTTTTTTCATGGTGGTCACAGGCCATATCTGTGCAAAGAATCCAGTTCAGCTGCATGTAATGAGAGTCTGGAGAGTAGCTTGGAGCAAACAGTTTGGTCAGAAGCAATCACCAGGTAACAAGAGGTTTTTGGCTTTTTGTGGCCCTTTAGCTGTCTTGACTATGTCATGGAAGTGCAAATGGATACCCTATATAGGGATGGTAGACTTCTTCATGTCATTAATATTTCTCTACAGAGATAATGCACATTACTCTATCACCTACATGCATATATAGTTGAACTGTCTGTCTCCTGCTTTTATTTTGCCTAAGTTGTTCCAGATATTTATTCACATATTTTGCTGTAGGTCTTGAATTCAGCCCAACTGACAGGTAACGGAGCAAACTGACTATACATTCCATTGCTCTAGAGCATGTCTGTATTTTAAGCATGTCTTTTGGGAGATGTGATGCTGTATGTACATTTACTTGTACTGGTTTGTAGGGAGAGATATGTAGAATGAATAACTTGAAATAATACACAACCTGTAAAAAAAAGAAATTAGAGGTAAGGAAAAATATGCCTTGCAATCATGCAACAGTGATGGAGTTGATGGTACCATATGGTACAGGTTCTTATGATTTGGAATTGAATCCATAGGAAGCTCCCTCATATGCAGAGGACAAACTCTTAGCCCAGTGTTCCTTTACTGTGTTACTGCTGAATAATGCATTTTATACTTGCATTTTAAAAATCTACATTTAAAATACTGACTTGGCTGACAAAAAATGTCCAGCATAAAGCGGCTAGCTTTCATCAAGAGAGAGCTTTGTAAGTACAGACTAAAGGGGGAAATCATGTCATAAATCACTGCACGTATGATTACTGGCACTGACAATATATAGGGAATTAACTCACCTGTTAACCTAATTCTACTTCTGTTAAAGACAACAGCAAACTGCCACTGTCTAACACAGAAACAGAACCGAACTCAATATGCTGAGGAATTGATAGCACTATGCTCTAAGAATTATAATGCTGCACCCATTTCTTCTCAGCTGATCATAATTCACACTTTAGCACTGTGATTAAATAAATCCAAATATTTTTAACAAAATAGTCTCTGACTAGAGTGGTCTTTGCATTTGAATATATAACTGCTTACCCTCATTTATCACACATAAGTGCCCAGTCTTTGGTCGTAACAGTTTCTCTGCACATGTAGGATATTATTCATAATGTATGTTTCATTCACACTACAATATAAACAAGATATATCAAAATATTTTAAATTAATTTAAAGTTTCAGTTTTATATACCTTTATTACAGCTGGTTTAAATCTATAAAGAGCTACTTATTAAAAAGTCTTGAATATATTATACAAAAGAAGTTAAATTTATGATGTTTAGTATTACACATTATACAGTTTCTTTATTTTTTTGCTCACTTGATCATGCTGTGAAAAATTCATGAATATTTAGCTATTAAATGAAATGCAAAATTTTCATTACCATTTTATTGAAAACTTGACATCTTAAAATACCATACATACCATTAGTATTCTAGTGCATTGTCACCTTATTGAAAAATGCTGCTAAAAAACAATACCACCATTCAGAGAAAAAAAAATTGTCCGCCCAAGGCTATTAACTATAGTTCTACACATACATTAGTGACAAATAAGTGAAGCAGCCAATGCTCACAAAAGATGTCACTAAAATGCTAGGAAACAACTGTAACCATAGAAACCATCTCACACTGCAATCTGAACATCTTTTGTCAGTGTTTGACTAGAAATGAGATGCTTAAAATCATTAGGCTATCAAAAAATGTGAAGTCTCTTCATTGAAATTTACATATTTAAATATTTTGAAACCTGCAAAAACTTCAACATGATACTTTCATAAAATATTGTTTCAGCTCCTAGCCCTCAACTATCACTTTAGCTATAATAACAAGGATTATACAGACATTACTCCCTCCCTCAAAGTCTCCCCCACCAGACCCTATCTTTAGTATACATACACTAGAAGAACATAGGCATTAAAAACCACCACAAAAAAATGGGGTGAGAAGTGAGGACAAATTACCTGAATGAGAAATTTTCACAACTGACTTTAAAAAGTTTGAGAACTTGTGAAGATTAAGTATCTCTCCATTAAGCTAATGGCTTATTATTAACACTGCCTAATAAAAATGGCCTATACAACTTCTGGCCTATAGAGTAATAGTACATCCCAGCCTTTCTGTACAGCGACTGATCCTTTTCTGTAGGGCTGGAGGAATACGTAGGAAAGCAGCCTTAGTTCTTTTTGCAGTAGGACTCTGTGTTACAGTAAATATGTGTTAGTCTGAAAATCTACTGTAGAAAGGCAAACCGAGGGCATAAATGGTGATTAATCCTTTAGTACAACAAATTTCAGTGGTACAAAGGACAGCTAATAATAGACGTGCTGTTGTTTGCAGGAAAGGCTTGATGATATTTAATAGAAAAAACATTTCCAATTCTGTATGTGTTCTAATGTACCATTAATGAACCATGAAATTTTGGAGATACAGATCAAAGACATTTTTAATGGAAAAGACAAGGACTGAAATAACCTGTACAGTTTCCTTCCATTATCTTTTCCACACATCCTGAACTTTCGGGCACATATGGGCAGTACTACTTAACCAAGACTCTGTTATGCAATACATTGCTCAATTTCTCTATTTCATTTTTCATGGCTTTCAGCAAAATTCAACGGTCTTATAAGCAACAGATTGCCGAGATTCAAAGGCTGTGAGCTTGTCCTTTAAAGCATTGTTTACAAATGTGTTGTGATTTAATGCTTGTAAGAGAATGTGGAGAAATTCAAATTCCCCCTCTTCCCACCACCCCCATCCTTTCGTGGTGGAAAAGGTCAGATTTCAAGGCCATCAGTCTCATGGTTTCCTAAATAGTACAAGACTGGTAAGAATATCTTTCTTATGATTTGCAAGCAAGCTATTACAATTTACAAACTTGGAATCTGTTATTTTTATCAGCAAACTAGAATGCAAGTGCAAAAAGGCAGAAGAGGAAGAAATGAAGAAATACGTCATACAATTCATTACAAAGTGTTTTTATTATGCGTGTTTTACCAACGAGCTTCACAGAATTAAACAGAAGAGAACTGATATATTTTAAATACCATCAAACTCATTCTGTAATTAGTAACTGACTGATTTAATATAGACTTCCGGAAGGTTTTGTCTACTTAGAGATTGTGCTGCAAAAGTTAAAAGTAAGCACAGGAACAGAAAATACAAGACTGTAAGACTATAAGTAAGACTCTAAGACTATATGTAAGACTGTAAGACTAGAAAGAGTATAATAAACGTAAGTACAAAGGTTAAGAATATTTTTTTCTTAATGCGTTCTCTGAAAATGAATGGCTCACAGTATTTTAAAGATGATGAAGCAATCCTTTTCAAGTAATGGGATGAAATATTCTATGCAAGTACCCAATCAATTTTGTTTAAAGTCATAATGAGTTTTAATTTCTGAATCTAGCCTTGTCCTACATCATATCCACATGTACATTTAAAAGGTATGTTAATACTACTTTGTTGCCTGTAGTTCATTGTCTTCCTGTCGCAAAGTTGTAGTAAGTAAGATTAATCTCTTAGAGAGGACAAAGAAATGGAAAAAATTATTAACTAGGATCACAGTTTTTCTTATAATTTACTGTTCTAATAGTCTTTACTGGTTTTGCTATTCTGATAGTGAAATTGCAAGTTTCTCAGTTTCACCAAATCACTTATACAAAATTGCTCCTGTGGACACCTGTCTCATTCATTGAACATGTTTTTCTACTTCATATGTTTTACGGAAAGATTATAAAAGTAGGAACTATTTTCCTTGTCCTCATTCAGAAGTCTTGTTTTAGTATTATCAACATATAAATATATACTACACACTGTAATAAAATATCATTATATAAATATATAGCTAATATAACTATATATTATTAACAAAGACATCAACTTATGCAATGTTGACAAAAGCGTGACAACTTCCCACCTTCAAAACCCTTATCATTTCAGCCATACCAATACCCCAAATTGGAAGTTAGCTAATTCTACATCAACTGCTGATGGCAGAATCTACATTAATTCTGCTATTTTGAACTTTCCTGAAAACAGTTGACATAAAATTATGGAAGAGCAGGTCTGTTTCAGCAGTAGAAAAGGATCTTAGTCTCATTCACACACATATGCTCTTGCTTAAATTCATATCTGGTAGGTATCCCAGGGAAAATACGAACATATTTAAACAACCTCTACATTAATCAGCACCATCCTACAGCTAACTGGAAGGCATTTATTGATTATACCAGTTTGTTTTACTAAGCAACACAGTTTCCAAAACTGAAACTGTGAGATGTGAAATAAATTGAGCTTCTTGCATTTTTGACCTACCCTGAATCATACTTCATCATCTATACTAA
Organism: Strix aluco; assembly: GCF_031877795.1. NCBI lineage: Eukaryota > Metazoa > Chordata > Aves > Strigiformes > Strigidae > Strix > Strix aluco. The sequence continues at coordinate 101,133,028 of NC_133934.1, read as the reverse complement.
TATTTTTCATCAAACTGAATTCCACATCCAGTAAATTCACTCAAGAAAAATGTAACAGTTGTTTGGGTTTTTTGGTTTTTTGTTTTGGGTTTTTTTGTTTGTTTTTTGGGTTTTTTGTTTGTTTGTTTTGTTTTTTGTTTTTTTTTTTAAATTTCTGTGCATCAGCACTCAAGTATTTTTCCTTGAGTATTCAGTATAGGGTTGTATATAATCCTGAGTCTGTATGCTCCTATAACTTCTTTGTCAACTGTAAAGTGTAACAGTACAGCATCCTCAAACAGCTCTGGATCATTACACATTTTTCCCCTAGTATTGTAGTAACATATACCTTTGCTGATGTGTGAAGTGCACTGGTTTCCTATTTGCTTTCAGGTAAAATCTAACAATTTATTTGCTAAGTTACTCAATAATTGGTCTTGACTATGTTAGGCAACTGCTTTTCTCTTTGTTCTTTCTACTGGCAGGAATTAAGATCAGCTGAGAAATTTAGTGTAAACATGAAGGGGCTCAATGAGGATAACTTGGATCTTTCCAAAGTACAAAAGTCTAATCCAAAAAAGAATTAAGTAAATTCACAGACAAAGGTCCGTAAACAAATACTAATGAAAACAAGGATGTACCCTCTAACACCCCCTGAAACAACTGTGGATGCTGGGGAGCACGAAGGGAATGGATTGCAGGAAGTGGCCAAGCTTGTGTGCTTTTAGTAAATACCATCTCCTATTGCTGTCATTGGAGACAGAATACTGCTCTGGATGGCCAAATTTACTAGTCCAACCCCAGCAGCGCATGTCTTGGTGTGTATCTTACCAAATTGGAGGCATCCTGTCTTGGCTTACAAGGCCCACTTCAAAGCCCAGCTATTTATTTATTTATTTATTCGACTTTGGCTAAAACGGATTGAACATTAGCAAGAATGTCGTAACTTATTGGATTCAGTTATGCATTTGTAATGCATTATTTACTTCAGTTATACACTTGAATATTCAGTAACTAAATGATCAGTTCTTTCAGCAAACTGATCAATGGCATTGCCTCATAGTGGTAAATTCTATATACTTGCAACTGTCAAACAATATGTAAATTTGTATTGATATTTCATGTTTCAAAAATCTCCAGCAAAATGCAACCTTTTTTTCAGTAAAATTGTTCTTTGTGTGCTTAATAGTTTAATATAAAATAGGTGAGCTTTAATATTCAGAGGTGAGCTTCTTAAATTTCTTGGTTTTTTTGTAGCTTTGATTTGAAAAAACCCCTTTAGATCATAAACTTGTACTACCTCAATGCAAAAAATTTGTATTTCACATATTTCTTTACATATGAACTTTATAATGAAATGCTTTACATAAAGATTAATGCTATCTTGAGAGATTATGTAAATAGTAGCATTTCAGATCTTTTGTGTATACTCATAACCGTTTGATGTTTTGGACTTCAAACTTCATATGCTCTTGTATCATTAAATGACAACATTATCATATATCTGACAACTACACTGACTTGAAACAATGTTTTGCAACCTTTGTTGGTGGGCATGTCTTCACATTCACAATCATGAGCCTCACTTGTAGACAGAGTTGTTAGGAAACCAGAAGAACACATATATCCCTCATTTTCTGTGATAAGAAACTTGTAGGAAGGCTTTCTGATGTATGATAACGGTTGCTGCAATTTCTCCGCATGTCAATCTTTTTAATTGCTGTTACTGTTCCTCTCTATTCTGCCACAGTCACACTTCAGAAAATTTTTTTTAGCTTGATTAGGATAGAATGTCATTATCCAGACACCAAACATTTCAGACATGTACTGTTATCTCCAAAGTAGGGAGAGGGGACTTTGAGTAAAATCCCAGTCCAATCAAGTTTATTATAAAAATGCCACATTTGCCTTCATCAGATTTACATCTGACCATATCAGTGTGTTGCATCTATATTTCTTGTATTCCATTAAGTAGACTCCTGATATTAGATTCATTAACTGTATTTCCACCTCATGCTTTGCCTTGGTCTTCATAAATGCTTATGCCAGAAAAAGTAGTTATGGGGTGTGACTAACCAATGTAATATTTTAGCTATAACCAAACTCTAAAAGGTTTCATAAGACTAAGATATAAAATGGTCATAGAATAATTTATTTACAACATACATTCAAGTAGAATGTTATCATCAGCCTAATTTATTACACAACATGTTTTGTTCAACAAGTTAAGGAAAAAGAAAAAAAAAAAAAACACAACAAAACCCAGGAAAAATAGATGATTTTGTTCCCACAATCAGTAAGTGATGCTTGTTTTTATGAAGAACAACAACACTGTTACTGCTAAATCAGTCCTGAAGGTGTGCAGGGCTCTACATTTTGCATCCATAAATGTGAAATACTACACCTAAATGAAGTATTATTATTAGACACAGTTCAGCATAAAGTCTCTGCCAAGACAAAACCGGTCTTTAGAAAATGAAAACCAACAGAAGTGAAGACACATTTTCTCCTTCTGAACTTTAATAACACATGATGAACTAATGCAGTTAAAAATGCATATCATATCATTCACATAGCTAGACATTACTCTGTGTAGAAATAACATGTATTATAAGTAAACAAACTACACAGTGCATGGAATAAGCAAATTACCATTTTTACCAAGCAGTTCTCAAAACATACACATCAGCCACAAATTGGAGAAATGTGACTGATTGTAGATCTGAACTAGGGAGCTTGACTACACTAAATATCCAGCTTTCATGCCTTCTTGTATTTAGTATTTTTTTCTTGTTAAGACCCAACTTCCCACAGCTGAGTTAAGCAACCACCGAAATCACACTCTTACCTTTCATTGACAAAATTGATCTAGTAATTATGGTGATGGAAAATGTAAGATTTAAAATTTTTTAAGTTTCCATATGCCACCGTTAGTGCAGTAACTCCACTAACATGGAATTAAAAAAAAAAAAGAGGCCATGCTTAACGATTTCATGTAACCAAAGGTATATCCTGACTATCTTAATAGCAGCAATTTCTGATTTGAAACACAGAGTGTCTTAAATATCCATTATTTATGCCTTCACAGTCGATCAAATAACTTTACACCCAGTATTTGTACTCCTTGAGTACAAGTACTCGTGCTAATACTAAATGGGTTTAAATATTTATATAATACTTCATTATTAAAAAGTCTTTGTCAAGCCAATTATATCAGCAGAATTCTGATACTCATGCTTCTAAAGAGACTAAACTTTCACAGTGGATCACCAGACTGCCTGCCAGGTTGTCTGAGTTGCTAACATCAGTAGAATCAAGCTAGAGCACATGAAGATGGCATTCCACAGCTCAGCAGTGCAATGTATTCTTTAGGTATGGAAAATATCCATCATTTTATTCTTAATGACATAGGATTGCCTTCTGATATTGCAACTACATCCAGTACATCACTGGGTAGACAAACATATTTTATAGCATTTATAAATACTAATCTGGTTATTTCAGTCTCAGCTGTTGTTTATTGTCAGGCTCACAATAATGGATTCAAAGCTTGACTACAAATATAAGCAAAAATACTGAAAAACAGGAGTATTATCTCAATTTTTCATTATTTTCACTGCTTTTTTTTTTTTTTTTTTGATCACATACAATGAGATCAAAAGATTCAATCTGGAATGAGTTTGATTTTGCAGCAGCAGATTGCAATCGCTTCCAAACATCATAAAAGCAACCTGCTCCACATTAGGTATCAGTATGCTTTTGCTTCTATAGTAAATCAAAAGCAGCCCTATCTATAATCTCTTACGCAAGCAATGGCTAAATTTATACTAATTAACTAAACCATTCAGGGCTTGAGTTCTGGCACTCTCATGTGATCATCCACATCGTTTAATTGTTCGGCATATTTTTGGCCTGGATCACCTGGCATTCTCCTTGCCAAGAGCAGGCATGGTGCATGGGATGGGACAGGCTGGGCATTGTTCTCAGGAGACTTCTACAAGGGCAACAGAAGGGATCAGCCCTTTTTGTGCAGTGGGAGAAGGAGGGTTTCCCTAGCTCTGTGGGCATTAGCCACACTTGCATCTTGCCACTAAAGATGATAGAGAATCATTACGAGCAGATATATATGGTCGAACTGAACCACACCTTCAAGAAGAGAGACAATTCTAACTAATCCTTTTTAATGTTTCATACAGTTACCTCATCTAGAACATACGAAATAAAGTGCTGCTGGACCTCTTCCCTCAAACTTGATCTCTGATTTTCCAGTATTGAATGCTACAAGCGTACAGATAAGGTACTACAGGGTAGCAATTTTCTCTGCCATTATTTTATGTGTAAACAGACTGACCAGCTCAGAATCCCTTCCCTATCATTTCTAATTCCTTTCAGGTGCCTAAGAATAGTTTTTCTGTTGGGGTATGTCAACCTTTGAGACTGCCATCAGTCTTGGGATAGTGGCAATTCCTTTCTGCCATGTCACAGGTCTAATACAGTCCCAAAACTCTGGAGTTAACAGCTTTGTGAAAGTTCTGAAAAAGGGAGGGAAGGATAGAGGACAGAAAGAAAATACTATTCTCTGAGGGTGTAATATCCTCTAGATCTACCATTTCCATTATTTCTGTTGTCCAAGAGTTCTTAGGGGACAAATTCATACTTAAATGACCCTTCTCACTGGCAAGGGTATAGTTCTTCATTTTTATTTCAGCCTTACAGTCTTATAAATACATAAACCAGAGGAGTTTATAAAATAAAGACCAGGACCTTCTATTGCTTAAACCACTTCATGCACTGATGTACTTCAAAGCTTCTCCTTTAGTGCCATACAGCTGCTTTCTTCTAGGAGCCCTTCTTTCTTTTTTATTATATTAAGAATGGTCTGTAGAATGTAGATTTGTGTTGAAATTCTCTCTTAAACAGGGAGATCTGAAATTAGATTCTCAATTTCTCATACATTTGGTGAAGGCTGTAACCAGCAGCCCGCTAGAAAAAATAATTCTCTTTTCTGATGTCTCTGGTGTTCTCTGAGTATCTAAAAAAAGGCTCCGTGTCCCAAAACCAAACAAAAATGCCTGACTGATTAGTCCATTTGCAAAGGTTTAGGTGTTACACCGATTGGGGACCTCAAGATTTAAGTGACCTCGTACACGTTTGGCAGAATTTATGTAATTTATATTATTCAAGGATGATGAAGCAATGAGTGGGGTTTCTGAAGCTTTCAGTGGTGCTTAAATGTTGGACCTGCTGTTTAAATATATTTGGGGAATCTCACCCTAAATGTTTTTCCTATAAGCATAATTCAAAGGACCTCATGGCTGGATGCCAGGAAGTTCTCAGAATGACATTTTCAAAACAAGTAAGGCATAATGACAAGCAGAGCACTGCAAATGTAGTTTCAGAGTCTGAGAGACCTTCAAATTGCACCACAAAGTGTTTTTCGAATATGCTTAAATTCATTATTTTGTTATCAGTGCTCTGAATCCAACCCTCCTGCTACCAGTTTAAAAAGCAGTTTCTCAAAGTGAAAGCTAATTCCATCATTAGGGGACAGATTGTTCTAAGAAGCTGGATTAAAGCAGCATCAGCATGAATTTCAAAAACTTGCATGGAGCTATAAATATAATGTGCAATATTTTGCAATATCTAATGTGTTTTGGTCTAATGTTGAACATGCCCCATTGTTAAAACCAGCTGTGTTCTTTCACTTTTCATTTCTATAAAGCTATGATAAAGGCTGTCAAAGCAAACCCTGCAGCACCAGCCTTTCTTGATAAAAGTTCTGTGTACACAGTACACAGTAATCTCAAGATGGAACTTTGTTTCAAACCAGAACAAAATCTTCAGCTAATTATAAGTGAACTATATTAAGCACAAAAGGCAATTTCAATTTATACTGAACAAAGTTGCATTTTACTCTTTCCTTTCAAAATGTATTTGTCGTGGTTTCTGAAACTAATTGAAAATTCATTTTGCTTAATTTTCTAAGGTTATTTCTTTTATTGCTTTTAAGTAGTCTGTGTAATACTGTAACATCTAAATCCCCCCACAAGAAGATTAGTGGGGATTTTTTTTTTTTTTGGTGTTAATTTGTATTTAAAGCTTTAGAATAAGAAATGAATCATTCTTTTCATTCCTTACATCACATTAGTGCAGCAATCACTAAACTAACACTCTTATTACGAACACATTCAAAGCACTTGGAGGAAAATTGCCAACAGAAGTACTACATAAAAATAGGTCTGCTGTTTAAACAGAAGAGGATTAAAAATAAAATTGTAGCTTATAGGTGACCGGTTAAAGTAAAAAAAAAAAAGCACACTTTTATTTGTTTTGACTTTTCTGTATATGATATAAACAAAACTGAGGAACATTTTTTTTCTTTTTTATTCTCGTAGCTAGTTTTTCCGCTATATTTTATGGAAAAACTGTGGAATTGTCTCTTCTTTTCCTGAAAGTTTTATGACTGGTGGATAATTCTCACCTCCCTTTGTAGTTATAAGATTTGGCTGGACCCAAGCAAACACATAAAGGTTGAAATGTCCTGGATGTACTACCTCGGCTCTACTTCCCCGAGAACCCTTGAGTGGCTATTTTTTGTCTAAAAGAAGTCAACAGTAAAGTTTATGGGCCAGAATTCAGTCCATATTTAGATCTGACAGGAGTCATCATGTCACCAAGAAGACAGTTATTAAGGTTTGTAACCAAACGGGAGGTCACCACATGGGAAGGGCACTCAGATGACTCAACACAGCAGCTGAGGTAGGAGCAGGATCCCAATAGAGATCCTGGGAGTGGATCAGATGTCATGCTGAAAGAGCTAGCTAACTCCTCATAGAAACTGCAGGGCTGACATGGGGTTTTCTTCCGGGATGCAGGAATTCAATTGTCAGTCACCTAGCACTGCATGATGTGGCACAAACGCAGGATTTCTACTAGTCCCTTGAGACTCAGACTGAGTTCTTTATGTTCTCTGTTTTGTTTACTGTGGGTAGGAGCAGAAGTAATCCAACAGCAACCTTTGCAGCCCAGGTACTGGTGGCAGTGTTGATGAACAATTCAAAGTTCCAGGCATTTCCTCTTGCCTCTCAGATCAAAGGAAAATTTGGGAAGAAACATTTTGGACACAAGTTAGGAGAGAAGTAAAAAGACAGGAGGAGCAAAAGAAGTTTATTTTAAATACATCACATCATCACTGCAGTTTCATCTTCCTACTCTGGGGTCTGTAATGCTTCTAAAAAAATAGGCTTACTGTCAGTGGGGACTTGCTGAACAGAATTCAGAGAGGTTGGCAGAAGTGACTCAGAGCCAGCTCAAGACTTCTCAGCAGTGTTAACTGATTTTAGTTCCCCAATGCTAAAGATAAAACTCTACATCTGAGGCTATGAGATAGGATGAGAGACATAAAGAGCAGTGATTTCTCTTTCTACTATTAAAGGACTAGAAGAGATGTTTGGTTTTGATGATTACTTCAGCTTCAAGGGCTGAGGAACAGCCATATTGATATTATCTGAATGTGCAGGTAGGAGACAGAGATTAATAGATTAATAGGCTGTTTTGCTACTTTTGCCAAGGAAGTGGAGTATGCATCACCCCCCCAAACGGTTATGAGTCTTCTTTATCAGTCATTTATTGGTCTTTTTTTAATTCATATGATGTATTTAGTTAGAAAACAGACAAAATTATGTTTAGCAAGGTATATTGAGAGAAAACTCTAGGTCTGAGATGCATGGAATTTGGACCGAGAATGCAAATTAAACACATGAACCCATGGTTAACCTTATTACAGTCTACTGCACACTTGCTAATAGGTGGCTGTTTGTGTGCCCAGCAGGTTGTGCAGGAAGTGAAGTCCTACAAGACAGAACCATCAATCCATATTACAAAGCCATAAGGTGTTAGGACCCCTACACACTCTCCCCAATTCTAGAAGATTAGGACCACAGGAAGGTTCTTGGTGTGTTCAGAAGTTACCAATCCAAGATGCATGAGTCTTCTCTATTGGTTTGATGGTTAAAAAGGGCCAGATGAATGTAGGCTGATTTATCATTTTTGTTCCCCCAGTAATTTACTATCTGGTAAATGATACAAGTGGTGCACAGCTGTGGTACATTATTCATTTGATTCCGTCATGACCAAGATCTGGGATGTGTCTTACAAAGTATCGTATTTAGTTCTGTTCCTGCCAGCTCATTCTTTCAATTTCAATGTGTTAAGTTACAGGTTTATGGGTCAATGCATTTCTGATCAGGTTATGCTTTTCCATTTTCATTTCAATGTTTCAGTGGCATAGCACAATGCTGAAAGAGGCTGAGTCTGTCTGGCAAGCTGGGAGTCACGGGTAATTCATGATCTTGACAGCTACCTGTTTGCGGGCAAGCTTGAGACTAGCAAGCATGATAGTTTTCAGCTGTATTTCTGGCTATCAGAGGTACATTAGGAAAAGAAGGGGTTTTCATCTTCTTCCAGAAGAAGGAAAAAAGTAAGTCTGGCACCCAGGTTTGTGTATCTGAAATTGGAGACTAGCTTGGGTGAATCCTGTCTCTGATTTTATGAGATAGAAAAGCCGTGACTTTAGGAGCAGAATTGGATAGAAAAATATTAATTGGGTGTTTAAAGGTTCTTCTGGAAGCTTGTACCTGGCAATGGCACCTGCTAGGTCATTTTGTGACAGATTATTAGTGACCATTGGTTTTAAAAGACATCTTTACTATGTCAGAATGATGGAAGTGATGAGGATGAGTGTGAACAGTGGCTCTCCTTCTTGTGTTAATTTAATGGGGGTTTACTTTGGCATTTAGGTTTAAGCAAGCAGGAAAACTTGCTGGGTAAAAAACTGGCTGGATGTCCAGGCCCAAAGAATTGTGGTGAATGGAGTTAAATCCAGTTGGCAGCCGGTCATGAGTGGTGTCCCCCAGGGCTCGGTTTTGGGGCCACTCCTGTTTAACATCTTCATTGATGATCTAGACGAGGGGATTGAGCTCACCCTCAGTAAGTTTGTAGATGACACCAAGCTGGGTGGGAGTGTTGATCTGCTCGAGGGTAGAGAGGCTCTGCAGAGAGACCTGGACAGGCTGGAGCGATGGGCTAAGGCCAACTGTAGGAGTTTCAATAAGGCCAAATGCCAGGTGCTGCACTTCGGCCACAACAACTCCCAGCAGCGCTACAGGCTTGGGGAGGAGTGGCTGGAGAGCTGCCAGTCAGAGAGGGACCTGGGGGTGTTGATTGACAGCCGGCTGAACATGAGCCAGCAGTGTGCCCAGGTGGTCAAGAAGGCCAATGGTATCCTGGTTTGTATCAGAAATAGTGTGGCCAGCAGGGACAGGGAAGTGATCTTACCCCTGTACTCGGCACTGGTGAGGCCGCACCTCGATTACTGTGTTCAGTTTTGGGTCCCTCACTACAAAAAGGACATTGAATTACTCGAGCGGGTCCAGAGAAGGGCAACGAAGCTGGTGCAGGGTCTGGAGCACATGTCGTATGAGGAGCGGCTGAGGGAACTGGGGTTGTTTAGTTTGGAGAAGAGGAGGCTGAGGGGAGACCTCATCACCCTCTACAACTACCTGAAAGGAGGTTGCAGAGAGCTGGGGATGAGTCTCTTTAACCAAGTAACAAGCAATAGAACAAGAGGTAATGGCCTCAAGTTGCACCAGGGAAGGTTTAGACTGGATATTAGGAAGCATTTCTTTACCGAATGGGTTGTTGGGCATTGGAATGGGCTGCCCAAGGGCAGTGGTGGAGTCCCCATCCCTGGAGGTGTTTAAGAGGCGGGTTGACATAGCGCTGAGGGATATGGTGTAGTTGAGAACGGTCAGTGTTAGGTTAATGGTTGGACTAGATGATCTTCAAGGTCTTTTCCAACCTAGACAATTCTGTGATTCTGTGTAAAACAGATACATCAGAAGGGCATTTTTCATTTCTATAAGAATTTCCAAGTAGAACAGTGTGCCCACAGACACCCAAGACATTAACAAGCATGGACAGTATGGGGAAGGAAAGTTTACTAAGGGCTGGATTCAATTTTCTATGTGACAACAGTCAGACAACCTTGTTGGTCCTTCAGTCAACTAGAACTTTCCCAGTTCACTGCCTAATCTTAAACATTATTTTCTTGGGTGGCATGACATCACAGAAGGGACTCTGTGCCACTTAGAGGATGACAGATTCAGTAAATTCTCACACAGGTAGTTAGACCCCACCTAGGGAGGTAAGAGTTAATGAAGGGCAATCAGCATTTGTGCCAAAGATGTTGAAGGTATGTAAGTCTGACCTTTGGGTGTTCCAGAATGTGGTACAGGTAGATCTCTCCTTTCTTAGGGATGGCATGCCATGTCACACCCCTCAGGGGAATGGTTGCATTCATTTTGTTGAGCTGATAAGCCCCTGTAAGCTTTGGATGGGATGAACAGGAATTTAGGACAGCTACCAGGACAGTAAAGCAAAAGTTTTTAGTTGAGACTGTCAAACTGAGTAAGGTAATGTACTGGTAGACTATTTAAAGGCCCTTACTATTTAATTCAACTTTGTTAGCATTTATCATAAATGTCTAACAAACATTTGAAAGAAAAACCTTTATTTGCTGCATTCTTCATATTCTCTGATCCTGAAAGAAGGGATGATACTTTGGTTCTATTGAGGGAATGCTACAGCTTCTTCCTTATTTAGTGCAATAATTTATTTTAAACAAAAGGTAGCCATGCTGGCATCAATGTTACTACTGACATACTCAATTTCATGCAGGTATAAGTGCAGTTTGGGTTACAGTTTGCAGCAGCAAGAGTTGGTTGTTAAAACCCAACACTGTCACCCTCATGTCCCTACAATTAATATAATCTATAAAAAGTAGGATTCAAGTAAAAAGCAAAGATTATTTTAAAAACCAAAACACGCACAACAAACATTTCAGGCCTTCTTAACAGGAAGTCTTTAGGCCTTAAATTCTTTACTTTCCATTCTTGGCAAATTACTGGCGTAGTATACACGGAGACATGGCTTTGTGCATTTGTATTTTGAAGACACTTTCTGGAGTTTGCCCTCATTAAAAAGATGGTGAAGACAACTACGATCTGCTTTTTAATTTTATTTCTGGTTGATTTCTTAGAGAGTAGAACACCTTAATGTGTTTAATGCAATGTTGGTATGTGTTCTCTCGATCTCTGTGTGCAACACTTGACACAGACAAGAGCAATCTTGTGCACCAATCTGGTAACATTTATCTGTGCGGTCATCATCTATTTATTAGCTGTATGTTTCTTTGTAGTTGACTTATTTTATGTCTTTTAAGTGATTTATTTTGTTTACTTATTTTTAAAAATAAGTTCAATTAAGTAGGATGTTCCTGCCTTCTTATTTTGAAAGGAAAAACATGCTTTTGAAAACATGTTTTTGAAAGGAAAAACATGCAGATAATTTAACAAAAGATATCATATGACTTTTGAAATTTGTGGATGCCATTTCCTTAGGTACTGAGAAGAAAGGCTATCTCTCTGCAACTGTGCAGGAAAGGACAATCCAAGCAATTGTAATGCCATAGCAGAACCCTAACAGAAATGAGAGAGAGAAAACACACACACACATATGCACACACACACACACACACACACGATATTACTGTTTTGATGCTCATAACAGTGAAATTGTTATTGCTACAGATTTATTATTGTTGTAAAGTACACATTAAGATCAACAATATTGATTCTTAATATAATACTGGTGTATTTTACAGTGTCCTAAATCTAAAAGAATACTGAATTGCCCATGGCCAGAGATGCTATTGAAAATGAACTGAAAAAGAGCATCAGAATGGATGCCCTTTTATGGATGCTGCATTTTTTAAATATTTGGGGATACATCTGCTTTACAGGTCAAGATCCATGACTCTTTGGTATACGCTTAATTTTAAGCACACAAATAGTTTAACTGATTATAATGGGTTTATTCATATGTTTATTGTTAACATTTTGCTGGATTGGCAAAATTAATAGATTGAACTACACATGTGAAATAAAAGCACTTTTGCAAATTTCCTTTTTCTGACTTTATTAGTTCTGCTTTTAGTCTCAAAATGTTACAAACCCAAAATATCACAGTGTTTCTTATGGTTCTTAAGTCTACTGACAATGGGATATTATATTCCAAGTTCTTTACACACTTTTTGAAAACTTAATTATGATGAGTATTTTCACATCTTTCCAAGGAAATTCTATCTATGAGGTTGAAAATATAGTCCTTTCTCCCAGGAAAGAAGCTTCATCTTTATCTCTGGAGGCACTAATATTACCATATGATAAATAGGCAGATAGGTAAATGGAAACTTCTTATATATTCCTTCACTTGAGAGAAAATACACATTTCATTTTCCTCTCCAGCTGTTTCACTTCTGTTCATGTCTTCTTTGGATATATATGGAAAATATCATAACTGTAGCTTCCTATTATATATAATCTAATTTGAGCCTGATGACACATTTTATTAAGACTTCTAAATGATTGCTTAGATCTTAAAGGACATTTATATTTTTATTTAATCTGTGAAAGTCATAAATGCTAATCATCAATTCATATACCTAATCTTTAGCCTTGCAATGTAAAAAATGGTTTTTTTATATAAAGCTTGGTTCCTCAAATTTTCTGTTACATCTTTCCAAATAGTTATAAAAGGGATGGTATGCTAAGCAGTAAAGCAAATATATTTTATCTAAAATATATTTAAAACACCACTTCTGAATACAGAAGGTATTGCTTCGCTACAGGAGACATAGCGAGATAACTACTAGTAAAATTATGGTTCATGACTCAGTAAGATACAGCTTAAAGCTGGAGATGCAATTGTCCATCCAGGTGAGAAAGCTCATGTTAAGAGTCACTTCACAGAAGTAATATGCCCAGATGGGTCTTTGACAAGAGAAGCACGCAAAACCAATCAGGTCCATGAAGGGTAAATACAAAAGAAGGGAAAAAATCTGCCAGTCATACCAATTTTGGCAATGGACTTCTGCTTTTAACCTTTCACTTTAGCCATTTAGATGGTGATCTACTGGGTTTGTGGGTATATAATGAATGACCAGTGCATATATGCATAAAGGCCATACTGTTTCCACAGTGAGTTGAATATATCCCGAACTGATCAGGTCTACAGCACACACGCAATAAGTTCACCTATGTTTGTGCCAAATTTTTTCCAGGATGCCTCAAACACGTTGTACATTTACACAGCAAGTTTGCATATGTGCATATATATGCTTCCAGAGCTAATAATCTTGGATCCACTCATTTTGGAAAACGGACTAGCGGTTTGAGCCATCTGGTACCACAGCCCTGAGTAGGAACACAACAGTAGTAATCCAGGTATGCCCTGTCTGTTCAGTATGTTCTCTGGGGCACCACTGCATTCCTGCACAGAAGAATGTAAGTTCTCTCTGTCCTTTCTTCACTTCAATCTCTGTCAACTCTAACACTTGGCACATCAAGAGTCATACCTTCAGCCTTTGGCCTCTGAGAGTAGTGCCATGACACAAACACAAGCAGCACCAAGCTTCACTGTAACTTGAGGCCCTATATGCCTGATGTAGCTCCTCCCAAACATTACATTCAAAACATGGAAACTTGAAGAGAGGTTGTGGCATCATACAGGAGCAAAACAGAGTGTGTGGAAAACAGTGTTCTCCCCAGTTTCGTCCTAGACCCTTCAGCCAAGGGAAGAGAGAAAATATTTAAGTTGATCATAAGAAAATTTCCCTGACAAAATAAACACTATCCAGTGGAGTGATTTCCTGGGAAATGCCATCAAAAGAGAATTTTTAAACTGAACTTGACAAAAAGAAATGTGCTTCAGGAAAAATCCTGTATGTATCCTATACCAAAGAAATGTGCTGAGTACACTTCTATTCCTCAGACTTCTCTGATTCTTCATCAGTTTATGCTATGTATTAGAAAAACAAATGCTTTAACTATATAAGCTGACTATGTAAAACTGAGCAAAATTATTTTCATCATTCTTAGATAATCTTTCTAGTTCATCTCTGATGGCAAGAAAGAATCAGGGAGTCTGTTTGAATTAACTGACAAATATTTTCTAGAGGTTCTATCTTAATGATATAGGTTTAGTATACATACTTGACCCTTAAATTAATCTCATTTTCTATTCTCTTCCAAATTAGAGTTCAGTATCCCTGGCTTTCTTGCTTTAACTTACTTTTTCTAAATTGCAAAAAAACTTCATTCCATGTGCATCATTATTACATGATTCCAATACTCTGAAATCTATTATTATGAATAACAATAACTTGGTGTAAAGTTCCTTTTCTCACACAATATTGAGAGCCAAATAACAGGTAGATCAAAGATACTGCAGCACGTGACCCATCACTACAGAGAGCAAATTTTCTGTGGTTTCAGATTGTGTTGAAAGATCTCACCCCAGAGAAGCAGAACCAGAAGTATTCTTGAGTGATTGTCTTGCTCCTCACTTTTTTCTCTGCTATTTTCCATATATTTGCGTGTTCATTTGTGATTTAAAAATTATCTGTGCTCTAATGGAATTTAAATCTCCATGTCATTAGATTGTCAATTTACAGGAAGATTTCTGAGACTCTGCTTAAATCTTCACAATTCATAGCTATTCTGTGAATTGGAATCATATTTCAAGAGTTTTGGTGATGAAGGTAATTTGGGTTTTAAGAAAATTCCCATGGTTTCCAAATGGCAGACACTGAAAAAGATTAATATAATTCTAGACTATTTTTTCAGGTATGTTATTAATCTCTGCTCAACCAGTTCTGCAGCAGTCTGTGACAGCAAAATATCTGTTACAGAACTGTTCATAAAAATTAAAATATTTTAATTTTACAATGCAATATTACAGAAGCAAAATGGCAGTTTCTTCATATTTAAGAGACACTGTTTTACAAGTATGCTGAAACAAACAAATCTCCAGAGAGCCAAGTACAAAACAGAGGAAAACATTTGAGAGGAGGCTGATATATGTATTTTTAGAAAATTGCGACGTAGGTAACCAGCTACAATAGTTTTTACAGATATGATGATGCTTGACACTAACGGGCTTTCTTTTTTTAAGCAAAGACAAGGTTTATGTGTTCATGTTCCTATGAGCGTGTTCTGCATTACAGTAGCATGTGTGTTTTAAAGAGATTTTCTCCAAGGAATTGGCTTACTGTGTTAAGAGTGGAGAGAGGGTGGTGGAAGGAAAATGGAGCAAAATAAAAGCTCTTCCCCACATGAATAATCTGCTTAGTGTGAAGTGGAATTGTGTTTACCTTGTTGGATTTTAAAAGCCTTTTCATTTTATGTCTTCTGCTGGGGGGGATAGCAAAGTATGGGATGCAAATCCAGTCATACTTCATGAACAAAGTATCAAACACAGCCAAATTAGCTTGGGCTGCTGGTTAAAAAAAAAAAAAAAAAAAAAAGACTTAAATCTGATTTAAGTAATTTAGATTTCAATTTGATTGTAAACTTATTGATAGTTAGACCTAAACATTTTTTTATATAAAGTAAAAGTTATTTATATAAATAACTTATAAAAATAATTATTTATTGAGAAAATTTAACAGTAATGATGTTTTATTTCTAAGAATTATTTTTAAAGATAGTATTAAGTAAACGGGGGAAGTGACACAGAGAAGAACCATCTCAAAGAGGTGAGTGACCATCTGCCTGTTAAACCTGGCCCAAATCGCCTTTTTGTTATTTTCCGATGGTGACACCTAAGACCTCAAGGACAGTGAGTATAAGCTTCATCCACTCACACGTCTGCTGAAGATATAAGTGATGTAGAATGCATGTAAAATCCTTTATTTCGGTTGTTTTTTCTTTTCAAAAGGAAACCATTCCGAGGCGGCCCCCGGCGCTCCCCGCGGCCCCCCGCGGCTGCCCGGGCCCCGCCTGCCGCCGCCGCCGCGCGCGGCGCTTCCCGACGCCACCAGATGGCGCTGCAGGACGGCGGTTCGGGCGCGCGCCGCCGCGGGGCTTGGCGGCCGGCCAGCCAGCAGCGACCCTGCCGCGACGGCCTGCACATTTAAAACTAAAAAAAAAAAAAAAAAAGGGGGAAAAAAGGTAACCATAAGTTAAACTTAAAGAACAAGGTTCTTAACAAATGCAGAGCCAGGCTGCTTTCTGAATGCAGGTGAGAAGAATGTGCGCTGCCTGGAAGTAACGTGTTTATCTTTCAGAGCATCAGGCCAAGCGCCACGGTATTTACGATAGCGTAGGTATCTAGATACCTTCTTATTTAGATCTAGTAAATTAATACTTTGCAAAAACTATACATGATAAAAGTTCACACAAATTGTTAGTTGAAATCTCAGCAAGTGTGTGGGCAACCAGTGGCGGGGGAAATATGAGGTTTTTGCTCTATGAAGCAGTCTCATTTTTAAGATTCATTTAATCAGGAGTTAATAAGTAGGGGATTATGAATATTAAAAAGTACTTTAGTTTGCATGTGGTATTCAAGCTTCCATCCTGGACACTCAAATGGCACAATCTGCAAATATGATCAAAGTAGTTTTGTATTCATATGTTGTTCATGAATATATATATTCATTATTTAACCAGCTGTAATGTTCTTTCAGAAGTTATTTAAATAATTATTTGGATAGGACTCCGCACTTTTATTACAAACACAATATTTGTTGAATAGTGTTTCCATAAAAACAATCACATTTAGAATTTTTCATGTCCACATAATTATTCCTGTTACAGTCTTTCACCAAGCTATGGTACATTTGTGGAATGTGTGTATGTGCAGGAAGGGGCTGCACAAGGGGGTAAACAACCAGAAGCACTCCGTGTATGT
Organism: Strix aluco; assembly: GCF_031877795.1. Classification (NCBI taxonomy): domain Eukaryota; kingdom Metazoa; phylum Chordata; class Aves; order Strigiformes; family Strigidae; genus Strix; species Strix aluco. The sequence goes on along the minus strand of NC_133934.1, from coordinate 101,116,240 downwards.
ACACAAAGGAACCAAACAGAAGTCGGAAATGTTGCATGGAAGAGAGAATAAAATTGAAGATTTTTTTCCCTCTGAACATCTTGGGAACACTCAAATCCTACTTACACATCTATGTGCCCAAACCGTGGCTGGAGTAAAAGTAACCAGTAATTCTACAGGGCATATGTACCCATTAGGGCAGAGGGGGATACGTGAAATGTATTAGCAGTGTGACAGCAAATGTATGTATATGAAGGAAGGATACAGTGGAGTAAGGGAAAGAGCAAGCTATTTAGTATTACTGTATGTGTAACTGAAAAACAGTAACTGAGACAAGTATATCTTTGAAGAATCATAGAATTATAGAATCATTTGGGTTGGAAAATACCCTAAAGATCATCGAGTCCAACCATTAACCTAACACTACTAAGTCCACAACTAAACCATGTCCCTAATTGCCATGTCTACACGTCTTCTAAATACCTCCAGGGATGGTGATTCAACCACTTCCCCAGGCAGCCTGTTCCAATACTCAACAACCCTTTTGGTGAAGAGATTTTTCCTAATATCCAGTCTAAACCTCCCCTGGTGCACTTGAGGTCATTTCCTCTTGTCCTATCACTTGTTACTTGGGAAAAGAGAGCAACATTCACCTTGTTAGAACCTCTTTCCAGGTAGTTGTAGAAAGTGTTAAGGTTTCCCCTGAGTCTCCTTTTCTCCAGACTAAACAACCCCAGCTCCCTCAGCCACTCCTTATAAGACTTGTGCTCTAGACCCTTCACCAGCTTCGTTGTCCTTCTTTGGACAAGCTCCAGCACCTCAAAGTCTTTCTCGTAGTGAGGGGCCCAAAACTGAACACAGTATTTGAGGCATGGCCTCACCAGTGCCGAGTACAGGAGGACAATCACTTCCCTAGTCCTGCTGGCCACACTATTTCTCATACAAGCCAGGATGCTATTGGCCTTCTTGGCCACCCAAGCACACTGCTGGCTCATATTCAGCTGACTGTCAATCAACACCCCCAGGTACTTTTCCGCCAAGCAGTTTTCCAGCCACTCTTCCCCAAGCCTGTAGTGTTGCATGGGTTTACTGTGACCCAAGTGCAGGACCCAGCACTAAGCACTCTTGAAGCTCACACAATTGGCCTCGGCCCATCGATACAGCCTGTCCAGATCCCTCTGTAGAGCCTTCCTACCTTCAAGCAGATCAACACTCCTGCCCAGCTTGGTGTCATGCTTATTGAGGGTGCAAACATAAGGGGCTGATTGAATTTAGTTCTTTTTAAGATGGAAAGAGACACACAGATGAATTACAGTTCAAAAGTGTGTGAGACAGCAATATATGTTCAAGAATTAATTCTATAGTATAAAAAAAATCAGGTTCCTACTCAATGCTGTTTACGTATGTGGAAGACAGAGAGGGATCTCTGACGTAATGAAGGTCTCTTACAGAGGTTAGATTATGTAGAAATTCAGGTGATAATTTCATGGAAATTAATATTCTTCTGTAAGGAAACCAGGCAAAGACTCAAAAAATTTCTGATTGTTCCTGGCACTGTTCTGTGTGTCAGCCAGGACAAGTCATATATCTCTGTGTACCTCAGCTTTTCATGGCTGAAATGTTATGTATGGTTTGAGTTCTTTGATGAAAACCAGCATTTAAGATCTAGTATAATGGATGGATTTCTGTGTCAAAACTTTATTGAAATTGTAGTAAATGGATTTTATATTGCTATGCAAAATAATTTAAAAACCAATATTGAGTCCAAGTACTACTGTGTCAGTGTGGTCATGTGCTTGGGATTCCATCATAGTAATATGAAGCTTTCAATCAGTGGAGTGCAATTTCTTTAATATGACTTTTTGTAGGTATTTATTTTAATGGAAATTGCATAAGATTTAATCAAATTTAAGTATTATCAAGTTGGACTTGTTTTGGAGATAAATAGCAGATATTTGGTGATATGCCATATCACATATCATTCACCGGTAATTGCCATCACTTTGTCCTCTCCTCCATTATATTAATTTTTACCAGAAATCCCTTTAGAGACAATTCCAACCTAAATAACATTAAAATGATTGTCTATAAGAATCCAAGATTATGTGCCCATGTGTGTAAATGTAAGCAAATGCTAATGAGTGGGTGTTAGAAGTGGTGTTAAAAAATATTAGTTGTCTAATATTCTACCCATGATCACTGCACACAGCACCCATTACAATTAATAGGAGCTGCACATGCATACAGAAAAGAAATAAACTAGTATTTAAAGCATTTAACTTGACTTCTTACAGGAATCCTCTAAATAGAGAGAACAGATGTATACACTGTGGGTCTAGCAGATTATGTTATCAGCTATAGTGGAAAGTCACCAGACTATATTTTAGATTTAAATTACTGCTTAATTAAGTACCCAAAACTAAAGGCATAATTTCAGTTGTCTTTACTAAGGTTTTCTAGCAGCTGGGACAGTATATCTTGGAAGAATGTGGAGTTATGTTAAAGTTAATGTGTTGAAAAAAATTTGTAAGTGAGCCTTAGAGGAGACATGGACATGTTTCCAGTAACTCTGAAAAGTGCATGCTGTTTACATTTAACAGCAGCAAAATATGCTATGTGATGCAAAGTTTCAGTAGAATGGGACCTCCCACAATAGGAGCGGTTTCCATCTAAAGGACTGCAAAGAACAATCTGGAAGGCAAGATGACATTGTGGGTATATGGACAAGCCAGTCGGCTACTTGGCATCAAAGCTTTCATTTTTAATCAGTCTTTAGACAAAACAGTTGTGAAAGGAAACTGAGAAAGTATGCCTCAATATAAATGCCTTTCTGAGTTAGCAGAGAGGTGAAGCAATAGCTGTGAGATGTGTACTGCCTGTTTTTATTTAGTAAAGAAAATAAACCCCAGAATTACAATAAATGACACTGACTCTCAGAGATGAGCTGCTATTGTTCAGATTCCCGCAGCTGTACCAGCTGATGGTTTCCAATTAGAATGAAATTATTTATAACCAAAATGTGGGCCAAAGTAAACTGAAATCCCTAAGTTCTAATACAATGTGAAAAGAGAGTAGAGGAAACAGAAATACATTCAAAAAAGCCTACCAACCATAAAAAACCAAATCACTTCATCTCACAAAACAAGGCTCTCCATCCTTTCTGCAAAGGCGGCTGAGTTCCAGTATGGCAGCCTCTCATGGACTAAACATATATAGAAATAGTATAACTATTTTTGCCTCTAAATGCTTGGCCATACATGGACAATGCAGGAAGCATTAAGTTGTTAGTGTTCATTCACTATTTTATCTGTTTCTTAATGCCTCAGAAGCAAATGTAGCAGTCAGAGAGAGTCATCCTGCAGGCTACATTCAATGAACTGTTCCTCACTTCTGTTATAAGAAAGAAAATGAAAACTATGACCGCATATGACTAGAGAATACATATGGCAATTAATGCAATTCCTTTCCTTTTTTTTACTAGCATTTACGATTACAAATTTCCAGATGAAGAAAACATTGCATGCTGCAGACAGAAGCAGAGCCTTCTTGAATCTATGAATGTGGAAGGCTGGTAGAATAATGTGGTTGCTTCAGGCAGTACTGCTGAAGAGATCACTCTCCTCTATCAACATAGCATGCTGGAATATTGACATTCTCAACAAAATCAGAGAAAAATATAAGGTATTGGAATCTGTGAACACTTGGACCTTGCGGTTTTTGCAGAAAGCAAACATTGGAGTGGATCAACGAAGTTAGAGTTGGGAGGCCTTGAAACAAAGGACATGGTAGAATCTCTCAAGGAGGCTTTCCAAAGGTGGAGAGAGAAACTGTATTGTGTTGTTTTGTGCATATCCCTAACTATTTCATACTTCCTAACAGCTGAGCATATATGCAAGGCTTACATTTTTCATTTTATGTGTCATTTACCTTTAAAATCACACCTTGCAATTTTACAAGAAATGATATTAAATATAATGTCTGCTTGCTAACTGTGTTAGGGAGGCTAGAATTAGAGATATCTCTGGAGTCTGTTGAATTCCACCCAGCTTGACAAGCACAAGTGTTCCCAAGGTTAGGTCCGGTTAAAAACAGTGAGCAATGTTCCCTGGGAGACTTGTCCAATATGTAATTATCATAACCAAGGGCTTAAATCAATGAGAAAGTGACTACATTACTGTTCTGTATGGGTATGCCAGAATTTTTTCCCTACTTTAGACAGGTTCTAATTAACAATGTTAGAATTTGTAAGTAATACAAGTTGCTGTGACTTAAAATTTTATTTCTCCCCTCAGATATCAAAACAACCTAATAACAGGGGAGAATTTTAAAGCTACTTCAAGAATTTAAGAGCATACGTAGCCTTTCTTAGTAGAAAGGATGAAGGCATCTTTAAAAAACGGACAATATGGTACAGAGCTCACTTAGGAAAAAAAGTGTTTAACCAAACACAAAACAACCTTCCTGTAGCATTGTACTTGCACTCTAAAAGATACCCTCAAGCAACTATTCAATTTAATAATACTTGATATCAGAGACCTGACAGGTGATACTATTTGTGGAAAGGAATACATGGTGGCTGTTTACTCTACTTTTTGTGATGCAGGTACAGCAGCTTTGTCAGCAAAGCCTAACAAGAGGAAAAACATGGATATTCCACAGCTACTAAGTAGAGAGGAGAAATTCCCAAAAGTAAAACATATACTTTGGCAAAGTACATAGACTGTCCTTTTTTTTATTGTGCTTTGCCTTCTGTCTGCCTGAGAAAGAGTGTGTCAGGGGTCTATTAAATTATTTGAGTTTGAGTCAATAGATCTGAACAGTTGAGTTTTTGAAAAACAGAAACTATATATGCTATATTGATTTAAGCAGTAATACATCATCTGTGATATCAGATGTCATTTACACTGGGGATGTTGTTCTAACAAAAGTCTCCCAGAAGGCGAGTGTAATGTAAACCATAATAATAAGGAACCAAGTAAAACATTATCAAACTTACCAATAAGTAAATAAAGCAGATTTATTTTTCCTGTTATGAAAGAGAATCTCATCTAGTAAGCTGATTGACTGATTTTCTCCATCATCACTTCTTCCATGGTTTGGTTGATGTATGCAACGTCCAAATTTCAACCTATATATTAGAGAGTCTGTAAGTTTATGCATGACATACTATGTTACATAAAAAAGCTATAATTGTTATTTTCTTTGGCAGCAGCATAAGCTCAAAGTTTTTTTCATCACTGACAGGACACTGTGCCCATGCTACAGTATTATCCACCTTTCATCAAATGTTGGTAACCCGAAGTATGCTAACATCCAGGAGTGTTTGACTGCTCGCAAACAACATGGAAAGATACTTTATATTATAGTTTAATATGAGCTACACTTAAGCTAATTTCAAAACACATTATTCTATTGACTCAACCATGTAATTGTTTAAGTAAGTATGAATCCACTTTCTTATAAACCCTTGGTTAGTGTAAGAATGTTTAGAGAAACTGCAGTAAAATGCCAGGAGAAATAGTGTGGGAGTGTGTTATCATCCATTTTGCATAGTGATTATTTCTTGTCTAACACCACTTGCCTTTTGCTGACTTTTAGAGAAATCAGCAAATATCCATGTCAACCATCTGCAGTCAGCAGTTACTGAATGTCTGTCTTCTGATAATTTTGCGTCCTTGAGAAACCAACTTTTATGCTCAAATAATACTCATATAATGCTCAAATAACGCAGTCTACACACTCTGCTGACTGGGCTTGTGTCATTTAAGTGAAAGACCTGCAAAAAATGGAGTGGTACAAAACATAATAACAGAAAGAAATCTTAAAGACAGAGACATTCATGTTCTGTGTCTTTTATTATTATAGGCTCCATCTTCAAAGACATACAATATACTAAAGCATTATTTCATGAACTGTATAGGGTAGTGACATGGAGTTAGGCTTCCAGAAAGGACTGAAAAAAAAAGAAAAAAGGAAGTAAAAGTTACAGTTAAGATCATCCTACGATCAAGAAAGGAATAAGTCAAGAATGTACCTGTCAAGAGGACCTTGGTCAGAAGATGAGTGGGAACTGAGGATGAAATGACAGGAGGCCAGAGTCACAGGTCCAAGAGGCACTCAAATCAGAGCCATTCCAGACCCTTTAAGTGCATGTTGAGCAACTGGAGGGGTTTACTTATACTCCTAATGGATGGTCTTTTACTGGTTAGACTTACAGTCAAGTTGCAGGTAAACTGGTCTTAAATTTAACTGCTGAAGAGATTAAGTGTAATCAGTTTTCCAGTCAATCTTCTCTAGGTGGTCTATTTATTAGTTATTTATTATTTATTACTTGGTCCTACACAAATTTTCTTGAGGATTTCAGGATATTTCACTTGGACTATAGCCTTTGGAGGTAAATAAATAGTAAGAGTTTACCAAGATTTTCTTACATTCTGTGTAATGGAATCTTTCTACTGACAGGTGGTGGTGGTGGTGGCATGTAAGTGATGCAACCTTAAAGTCTATATAAAGCTTAAACTGAGAGATGAGAAATATTGGTTGTAATGTAGAGTAATTCACATGTAATTTGATGTGACCTTTCCTAAGAACAGCTGATGCACCCAAAGTATCAGTATTCAAACCAGTGAGACTACTGGGCAGTTTAGATCAGTGGGTACTTATTAGGTTTACTAGGTACTTTCAGCATCCTAATCTATTATTTTTTTAACAGTAGCAAAACTCTCCCAGCACATGAAGGACAAGAAGATCATAGAAAAGGGACATTTGCTACTGATTGCAAACAATTGTTTCATCAGTTCTCGCCTTCAACAGTGCCAGACAAGTGTTACGAGAGAATGGATCCAGCTAGGTGAATGTGGTGGGTTGACTCTGGCTAGACGCCAGGTCCCCACCAAAGCCTCTCTATCACTCCCCCTCCTCAACTGGACAAGGGAGAGAAAATATAACAAAAGGCTCATGGGTCAAGATAAGGACAGGAAGATCACTCAGCAATTACCGTCATGGGCAAAACAGACTCAACTCGGGAAAATTCATTTAATTTATTAGTAATCAGAGTAGGATAATGAGAAATAAAACCAATTCTTACAAACACCTTCCTCCCACTCCTCCCTTCTTCCCAGGGTTAACTTTACTCCCCATTTTCTCTACTTCTTCCTCCCCAGCGGCACAGGGAGATTGTGAGTGGGGGTTGTGGTCAGTTCGTCACATGTTGTTTCTGAGACTCCTTCCTCCTCAGAAGGAGGACTTCTCACGCTCTTCCCCTGCTCCAGCATGGGGTCCCTCCCATGGGCTGCAGTCCTCCATGAACTTCTCCAGCATGAGTCCTTCCCACGGGCTGCAGTTCTTCATGAACTGCTCCAGCGTGGGTCCCTCCCATGGGCTGCAGTCCTCCCAGTAACAGACTGCTCCAGCGTGGGTCCCCCACGGGGTTGTGCCTTGTGCCAGCAAACCTGGTCCAGCGGGGGCTCCTCTCTCCACAGGCCCACAAGTCCTGCCAGGAGCCTGCTCCATCATGGGCTTCCCATGGGGTCACAGCCTCCTTTGGGCATCCACCTGCTCCAGCGTGGGGTCCTCCACAGGCTGCAAGTGGGCATCTGCTCCACCGTGGACCTCCATGGGCTGCAGGGCACAGCCTGCCTCACCATGGTCTGCACCACAGGCTGCAGGGGAATCTCTGCTCTGGCACCTGGAGCACCTCCTCCCCATCCTTCTTCACTGACCTTCGTGTCTGCAGAGTTGTCGCTCTCACATATTCTCACTCCTCTCTACTGGCTGCAATTGCGCAGGGCTTTTTTTTCCCCCTTCTTAAATATGTTATCACAGAGGCGCTACCACCATCGCTGATGGGCTCAGCCTTGGCCAGACGTGGGTCTGTCTTGGAGCTGGGTGGCTCTGGCACTATTGGACATAGGGGAAGCTTCTAGCAGCTTCTCACAGAAGCCACCCCTGTAGCCCCCCCACTACCAAAACCTTGTCATGCAAACCCAATACAAAAGTAAACTATCACAAACTACTACCATCTCAAACTGACTAAGTAGCCTGATTTTTCTTTTAAGAGGGATTTGTTGGCATGAAGGGATGTAAAGATAGCTTTGGAATAATTTATTCTCTCAGATGAAAAAAAACAGATGCAATGTAGTACTCACATTGACATATTTTTTAAAAAGTTAATCAGAAAAGCAACTGTGGTGAATGTATTATGTAAATGTTGTTCTTTGAGAACTTACGATCCACATTTTATACAATGAGGAGTTTTGACCTGTTTTTTTAAACTGCGTTACACCTTTAACTAATTGCTGTTCAGCAGAAAAACTGAAGCACAACTCATGCATGTCAATGTGAAGGATATCTTCAGCCTATAAATAGTCATCTATTTTGATAAAAGGCCCTTTGGATTTTGCAGCCTTCACACTCATTCTTCATTTTAATTAACATAGTTCATTTTAATGGAAAAGGATCTACCATGGATGGTCCTTCCTTTTGTTGTCATTGTTATATGCAGCCATGAAACAAATCAAGGCAAGAGGGATATAAAACCAGGACTGCAGTAAAGCAAAAGGTCATACGCTGATGTTTCGTGTTGATTCTGGAGAATTATTAGCTGCACAGTGACTGGCACACTTAACAGTACCTTCATGATTCATTTGCCAGTCACTCTGCAATTATTCCAGGTGCTGCTGGGGAAATGACTCTCAAGTTTTATAGGAGTAATCAGCATATAAATGTTGGCAGGATAAAACCTCCAACACAGGCTTCAGGTGCAGCACTCAATGCAGATGGAAACACTTCAGTCAGTTCTTAAAAGGGGTGGTTATATCTTGGCTGGAAAAAAAATTGTTCTGGTGGAACCTTGGTTTTTATCCTAGTCTTATCTGAAATATGGAACAGAAAGTAGAACCTAAGAAACTTTTTAGTATTCAAAAATAAAGAACTGATTTTTTTCTAAACGAAGTCGTTTGTGTAAGGAGAAAGTAAGAAACCACAAGAAAGGATGTTGGAATTAAGGGGTGTGTGTATTATTTTTATTTTTATTTTTATTTTTATTTTTATTTTTATTTTTATTTTTATTTTTATTTTTATTTTTATTTTTATTTTTATTTATTTTTTATTTTTATTTAAAAGAGTGCCCTGTCTGATCTTTCTAGTTCCTTTTCTTCAGCAAAATAATCAGTGATGCTAATGTGGCTCAGGTCAAGGTAATACAGACAGCACCCTATTGTTTAAGTCTTGGCATTTCTGAAAGCTTCTAATTCTCTTCCAAAAGGGTTTGAGTCAGTTTTAAAAGATAACATAATAAATACAATACAGTCAGTCAGCCTACTTTACAAATGCCATTGACATAAAAATACAACTTCAGAGTAAGGTGTTTTCTGGGACATAATGATCAAAAAGCAGGATGAAGGGGTTAATTAGTAAAGTTGCCAGAAATGTTTGGTTGAAAATTTTCTTCTCAAACTGTTAGAAAGAAAGCACAGTTTGACCTAAATGAAATTTTACACCTGGAAAGTACATCTTTCACAAGATTTTTAATGAAAATGCCTGATAACCAAAACATCAAAAATGTGAAAAAACTGTATTTTGATTCTGTATCCTTCTTTCATATTCAGTGAACGCTCTAATACATTGTCTCATGCCTCCATTTTTCTTTATGATATAGATTAACCAAATTAATCTGAGTTGGATCCACTGAGGTAGACATTGCTTCATTTCAGAGTATGGAATGTCCTAGAAGAGAGTACAAGTACCTAAAAGCAACTTAGAAATTTTTCTCCAATTTTTTTTTTTCTCCAAAAATCAACAATTGCCCAATTGACTTTAAAAATTATTTATACAAATTAACCTTATTCAATTATGTAACTCCAGGAAATAATAAAAGGCCACTATTCCTTAAATAAGATTTTTAGGTAGCTGTAGATCAAAGAATCATTGGTTTGTTTTGCTAAACTGTGATTAATTAATGCATATTCTTTTCAGCCAGGGAATCTTAGGCTTAGTTTGGAAATTAACTTCCATTTTCTATTAAAAAAGCATCTGAATGACTATTTCTTTAAGTATATTTCATCGTGTCCTTGGATCATCCTTCCTGTATTAAGGTGAGAGGATGCATCTGTTGGGTTCCCATCCCTGCACTGAATAGGCACTAGGAACTAGATATGACACAATATCATTGCCCTTCTACTATTAGAAACCATAAGGCAAGGTCTTGATAATACACAGTATCAGAGAAAAAACTTCAGAGGAAAGTATTTACTGACAAATGAAAAATTGAACTGGAAAGAATAGGATGAGTAAAAGAGAGAACGGTTCTAAAATCTCTCTGTGGCATAGGTGACCTAGTCCAGTAGGCCTGAGGACTACTTTTCTCTTTTCTTGCACAAGGACTCAAAAAAAATCAGGATTTTGTGTCTTTCTAAAGCTTTATATTACTCGTTTGTTGTCTGCATAATGCTAACTACTTCACCAATCATAAAATAATATTACCCAGAGTTCTGCAATGTGGAGATCCTGTGAGGGAGTACATTTAAGCTCCTAGTCAATCTTGGGGTTTACATCATTTTCTGCACCAGTGTCATGGTTTGGGCTCAGACTACAACTGAGCACCACACAACCACTCACTCCCCCCTTCTCCTCCAGTGCTGAGAAGGGAAAAATAAGTAAAGATGCCGCTCACTACCCCCTTCCCTGCCAGTGCTGGGAAGGAGGGAAGCAAAAGACCCAGGAACTTGAGATAAGGACAAAGAGGGATGATCTCATCCTTTAAGGCACAGGCAAAAAACAGGTTCATTAGGGGAAGAAAGAAAAGAACATAGATTTAACACAGACACTACAACAACAACACTTAACAGACAGAGTAGGGCCATGAGAAGCATTACTACATCTTGAAAACACCTTGCAGCACCCTCCCTTCTTCCCAGCCTCAGCTTTGCTCCTGACATCTCTACCCACTCTCCCCCAGCAGCACAGGGGGCAGGGAATGGGGGTTGCAGTCAGTCCTGCCACTTCTTCCACCTCGGGGAGGAGGGAAACTTCTGGTATTCCTCCCCTGTCCCAGCACGGTCCCCCTCTCACAGAGGACAGTCCTCCACAAACCAACTCCAGCATGAGTCATTCCCATGTGTGTGTGCATCATCCCTGCGTGTTGCAGTCCTCCCAGCACCAACTACAACAGTGGGGGCTTCTTCCCATGGGGTCCTGGCCTTCTTTAAGCGCAGTCACCTGGTGCAGCATGGGGCCCCCCACAGACCACAAATCAGTATCTGCCCCACTGTGGACCTCCATGGGTGGCAGGGGGGGGGAGGCAGCCTCACCACAGGACACAGGGGAGTCTCTGCTATGCTACACCTTCCCCCCTTCTCCTTTCTTCCACTGACCTTGGTGTTCACACTCACAACTCCAACTCCTCCTCCCAGTCTTCCCTTCTCAAATACATTATTGCAGAGGTGCAGCTAATTGGCCCAGCCTTGGTGCAAAGGCGGGTCCAACTTGGAGCTGGGGGAGCTTCAAGAAGCTTCTCACAGGGGGCCCACTGCTGTAGTCCTTTCCCCTACTACCAAAAACCCTGTCACTCACTCAAACCAGGACAACCAGTATTGGTTTTGTAGCTGTGGCAGCATTTGACAAGATAGACACAAATTCAGTGTCTTGAGTGTTGTTCAGGCTCACTAGTCTTAGAAGCACTAGGGATACACGACTGGATCAGCAACTTGCTGACTGTCCATGCAACAGAATTCAGGAAGACCGTAATCATATACATTGATGTTTTTGAAACACAGAAAAGTGATGTCAGAGGAATGCATCTTGCATTTGTCTTAAAGACTTTAAAGGAGATGGCTATTCCAATGTAAAGTTGCAAATTTATTACCAAAACCTTCTCACTGTCAAGGCACAACTGTCAACACAGTGACTGGCAGTTCTATGGAGCACAGCCATCATAAGATTAAACACTGTAAGATTTCTTGGGCATAACCTGGACAAACCTTGCTTCAACAGACCTTCATTTCCCATACCATTCGGTATTCTCTGTTGGTCACTTCAGAAAAACCTTTGTTTTTCTGTGAAAAAAATATGAATACTTTTATATTTTCAGTTCTGAAGATGAGCACTCTGAAAGCGTTTCATGTGGCTGCTTACACACCTGTGAAATTATGAAAGGCAGAACAGCCTGTCTACATGGATGCAATCATCTAAACACATCAATATGCCAGAGCAATAAGAACCCTGTTAGAAGACAGTTACATCCTCACAGTTGTGCTTCTGTGCAGAGTTAAAGGACAGGCAGGAACTTTGCAGTTACGATGCAATGTGTAAATGGAAAAAAACTTAGTACATGAGGACTTTGAGACAATGCATTTGTGTGACTTTTCAGTTCCTACAAATGGTATTGCTTCTGAAACTGAATGAATTTACACTATTGCTGGAAGCTCTAAGAATTTGTCAACAATGACAAAAACTGGTAATTATTCATTCTTGGTTTTATTACATGTCATACTGGGAGAAAAAAAAGTACAGTTGAAGAAGAATGAAGAACCTAGAGTGTCATTTCAAAATGCTTGGAAAGGTTGTGGAAGTAGAACACAAAGCTAGTGTTGATGAAGAGACATCTGAGACTGCTTGTTAGGGTATGATGAAAACTGCCTTTATATGTTTAAAGTTCACATCATTAATTAATACATAGTTTAAGTGCCAAAACAGATGAAACCAAGTCAGCTTCAGGTTTTCTACTCTCTGAAGGCCAATCAGAGTACTGTAGGTTGAATTAAACATGTCAAAACAATGATTTTTTTTAATGACATGACATTACCTTGTCATCTTGATTTACTCATGGAGTAGCTAAACTTGGCCTTTTGGATGAAATTTATGTGGTCTTTTTTCCTCTAATGCATTTCAGGCATGGAATACTACTAGTGTCTTTGAATCCACGTGTCATTTCACAGAGATCTTCAGGGAAATTAAGGGTATGGGGCTAACATGAACTACTTGTAATTTTTCTGAAGTACTTATCTAATATGAAACCTCTTAAGTGTTCTAGAAAAAATTCAGTCCATTTTTTTTGCCTGTGTATGTGTATCATTCAGTGACATTCTCTCTTCTGGTTCTAGTAGGTACAGTACAGAGTTGCTCCATGACCTCCCCAGGACCCAAGGATAAGAAAGAAAATCTTTTCATTAAGGTGGTCTTCTATGACATCTCCTTAGCAAACTCTGGAAAACTTACTTTGCATTTACCAAATTTGTAAAGAAGTCAGTGAAATATACCACATTACCAGAGAGTTTCCCAATTAATATAATGATTTACTAGTAATATGACATTTAGATACATAAATAAATGATCTTGTTATATTTAAAGTACAACCTTTTCTAATTATGTAGTAATGAATCTTTCAGACTGCTAAATGAAGTCTGCAGTAGGTATAAGTTATTTTCAAATAAATTTTTGAAAAGAAGCCTGTGATATTCCTAAGCATTTTGTAATAAACAAATATTTTTGACAATTCACTCTACAATTATAAATATTATAAATATTTTATAACTTTTTCTGTGTACAGGAGCCACCATTAGTAGTTGTAGTCACTAATATCCCTGGCCATGACCAGCTCTTACTTCTGTACTGGGTAAAATGGCTGTGTATTACGTACCGTAGTTTGGCAGCTGCTGCTCCAGAGATTTTAAAGAAGCAGCAGATTCACTGTCGATATTTTTAGTCCTGATAGGATATTTTACTCCTGACAGGACTGAATAGTCTAGACAGGACTAATTAGTTTTTTATTTTGGTAGGATATTTGTACTTTAAGACAAACAACTAATGGGATAAGGAATGATATAAATTGGGAGTACCTTCCACATCAAAACACTACCTGTGGCTTCATTTTTAAATTTATGGAGGAAAACATCTCCACAAAAAGTTTGAAAGTAAGGCACGCACTTATTTTTAAAATAGATAGAGCATAACCTCTTGGTGAAATTCAGCTGTGAAACAATTCCTCTAGAAGAGAATGGGACTATAAGGCATTTTCAGAGTAACATCCATGAAGTGCTGCAAAGGCATTTTAGTTTTTAAAAGTTCAATAATTATCGTTAAAATCTTAAATTCTGATACAATTTTTTTTTTCATGTGGAAGTAATAAATTAAGTTAGTATAGAAAGAAAGCCTCTCTTAAACTAAATGTTATGATACATTGTGAGGTCTGAGAGGGATGGGAAATAGGCATTTGCGTTTACATTAACTTCCAACAGAAATCTGCATGCTAGAATATGTATAATGTATACGTATATACACAAAATTTCTACTCTTGATCTTCTGAAATGGAAAAAACCTTATAGAATAACAAAGCCACTTCCTAGTGGTAGCAATGTTGCTGGGGAATGGGAAAAATGTTGGTTAGTTGAGAAAATCAGGTATTTATTTCTGCTCACATGAAATATAGGTAGGTCAGTTTAGATAGATGATTCAAATGGGATGAATTCTGTATTCTGTTTCAGAGGACTGAAACAATCTAGCATGCCACGATCAAGGAAACATCTGACTGACTCTGAATGTTCATCCTCTGACTGACCAAAACTGAAAATGAAATTTAGAGCTCCTCAAACTCTGTGACCTGCAAAAAGTACCAGGAGCATGGGGGCTGGCTACTGCTGTTTCTTCTGTGGCACAAAACCAGCATCCCAAAGTATGCCAGTGAAAAAAACAAGTATAGAATATGTTTATGGACGCCTGTCTCTCAGAGACATGCCTTTAGTATTAATTTCTGGCAAGGATGGTTTTTTTCAGTCTGTGGGAAGAACTCTGCATGAGCTGTTAACCTCATGTTAGGTCAGTGTAAGTGTACATGTTAGGTCAGTAGGTAAGTGTTTAACTGTAAAATGACAAGTTGGACTGCAGATTTTCAAGGTATTTTAAAAAATGTGTTTCCTGATGCATAATTAACTTATGTGCTGAAGAGTGGTCACAACTGAACACCACAATACAGAAGCTGTTGACCAGCAGTCAGTTGTCCACATGTGACTGACAACTGTCCTTGATAACTAGACTTCAAATCAGAACCTAAAAACCTGCTTATCAAGGTGATAGCAATCAAATAAGAGACTAAGAGATGCCTTTAATGTTAAACCAGGAAGACTGAAGATCTTTCTAAACAACATAATGAACAAAAAACAGGGGTACTTTAAAATACACAGCCCAAAGGATAATGGATTTTGCCACTATAACTGGGAATAGTAGCATTCTGTCAGATAGTGAGATTGGCATATTCTGCTTTTTTCAGAGTGCTTATAAACCAGCATCTAATTCTGAATCATAATTAAAGTCGGAGAGAAAAGATATTGAGCTGTTTTTTATAAATACTTGACATTTACTAGTGTACAGCTTCTCTCACCAGGATTGCTTTCCTCAAAATGTTTGCAAGCTGTACAGGAGGAGAAACGTTGAAATGCACCAACATCTAAGTGGCAGGAGCCAACTAACTTATGGAGCAACAACATGAGCATTAAGAAACTTTAAGACATACACACAAAGTACAAGCGAGTTTTAAAACATCCATCAAAAATATACAATTTGTGCAAAGTGAAATGCAGAAGATACACAAGCAAGATCAATTACATTTAATGCAAATTTTCTAAACGATGTATTACCTCTGCAAAATTTCAGATCTGTGTGTCCTTGCCACTTTTCCCAAGGAACAGAATTGTCATTTAATTAATCTCAGAACCTCCACAGAGAGAGATGGATCCTGACTGAGAAGGCAACTTTTCTATTCAATCTCATGACTTGTCAAAAGGATGGGTAGGTCTGTCACATGATCCACCCTGGACCACAAGTCTTATTATGTAGTCTTATGCACTGTATGTGCCTCCTGAGTCCTGTTTTTGCTGTTTCATTTAAAAACTACTCACCTCACTATAGAAATTATTGATAAAATTATCACGATTTCTGTGGCAGTAAGATGAAGTAGCAGAAAAGAACAACTTAGAACAAGTATTTTAGTAAGATACAGTAGAAATATGTATCATATGGGTATTGCTACTGATTAATTTAGCTTGGACTATTGTTTCTGAAGTAATTGGAAGTGGAAGGCAAAAATGTGTAGTCATCTGTGTGAAAGTGTAGGAATTTTGTTTTGTATAGCTATTTGGAGAAGCCCTTGAAAAAGAAAGAAGACAGAACAAATAATATATTAGGCATATTATGTGACTTTTGTCTTCATTGTAGGAGAATGTTTTGATTTTATGTTGGCTGCATATATGCACATGTACTGCCTGATCTGACTTCTCTCTCTTTTAATCCTACTTACACTGGAGAAAAATCCCTCCTGCTAATCTGATAACGACGGAAATAGTGGCATTGTGTGGACTTTGAACTTCCTTTGATTCCATTAATTGTTATTTATGTAATAACACAAGAATTCAGTATGCCATATCAGCAATACTGTGTTTTAAATTTTAGTGAAAATAATATTTTATCATCTGCCTCATTGATCTATGAACAAGAGTTCTTCTCCACTGTGGTGTTATACTCTTCTCATGTGTGTCATATAAAATGCTGATGGCTCAATATTTTGTGTATGCTGTGCAAATTTATCGGTAACAATTCCATCAGGGACTGCAAGCATGAAATATGATAAAAATTCTTATTCCCTGAGAGCAGAAATAAGTTCCAAATGTGACAAATAAGAGAAGTAACAAGAGTTAATTGTCAGGACACCAAGCCCACCTATAACGATCCTTTCTCTTCAGCAGGATTTTGCAACTGTAGTATAATAAAAATCAGATGAAACTTTAATTAAGGCTGTCTCCTGTTGTTGCTGTAGAAGCAACAAGAACTGGTTTTGTCTGTTGATGTGTGTGAAGTGCTATAAATATTTTCTTCATATCTTTACACAATGCTGTTTAAGCGTCTGAGGTTTTCCAGTACTGCAGACAGTCTTAAGCAAATTCAATTATTTTTTTCCTGATCACGCTCACACTTGAAATCACTAAACTATCATAGATGTAAATCTGTTATGAAATATATCATTCATCTGATGTGCTGAAAGGTGAGGTAGATGCAGCATTAAGTCTTCTTTGTACTAGAGTGAAAATGGTACGTTACCATTTGGGGTGACAGGGGAACATTCTATATACATGGTTCACGATTTTGTGTTACTTACCTTTCTGCTATGTAAATCAAGGTACCACAAATAGTAATCTGATGTCAGCATCATATTATTAGAATGTTTTTGATGTTATATAAAAATATGCTTTCTGTATGTGAATAGTTCAATAAACTCAATACTCATTTGATATGATTCACACAATTATCAAAATCAACAAGATTATGCTATGTTGCAGTTGAACTAGATGATCATTCTAAGTCCTTTCCCACTGAACTCATATGATTTTGCACAAACACCCAGGAACGGGCAGGATCTTCATTTTTCCAGGCAGAATAGTTTCTACATAAAGCATGTTCTTTTGAAGAGTAGATAAGGGATTGAAAAGAATTTGAGAGTGTAGCTAGGCCAGAAAGGTATACCATTTTCCAAACAGAACCCCAGGTCCTGTCATAATATGTACTTTAGAATTTTTTCTGGAATGCCATATCAAATGTTTCAATATATTAACTGTATTGGGTTTGCATGACAAGGTTTTGGTAGTGGGGGGGCTACAGGGGTGGCTTCTGTGAGAAGCTGCTAGAAGCTTCCCCTATGTCCAATAGTGCCAGAGCCACCCAGCTCCAAGACAGACCCACGTCTGGCCAAGGCTGAGCCCATCAGCGATGGTGGTAGCGCCTCTGTGATAACATATTTAAGAAGGGGGAAAAAAAAGCCCTGCGCAATTGCAGCCAGTAGAGAGGAGTGAGAATATGTGAGAGCGACAACTCTGCAGACACGAAGGTCAGTGAAGAAGGATGGGGAGGAGGTGCTCCAGGTGCCAGAGCAGAGATTCCCCTGCAGCCTGTGGTGCAGACCATGGTGAGGCAGGCTGTGCCCTGCAGCCCATGGAGGTCCACGGTGGAGCAGATGCCCACTTGCAGCCTGTGGAGGACCCCACGCTGGAGCAGGTGGATGCCCAAAGGAGGCTGTGACCCCATGGGAAGCCCATGATGGAGCAGGCTCCTGGCAGGACTTGTGGGCCTGTGGAGAGAGGAGCCCCCGCTGGACCAGGTTTGCTGGCACAAGGCACAACCCCGTGGGGGACCCACGCTGGAGCAGTCTGTTACTGGGAGGACTGCAGCCCATGGGAGGGACCCACGCTGGAGCAGTTCATGAAGAACTGCAGCCCGTGGGAAGGACTCATGCTGGAGAAGTTCATGGAGGACTGCAGCCCGTGGGAGGGACCCCATACTGGAGCAGGGGAAGAGCGTGAGAAGTCCTCCTTCTGAGGAGGAAGGAGTCTCAGAAACAACATGTGACGAACTGACCACAACCCCCACTCACAATCTCCCTGTGCCGCTGGGGAGGAAGAAGTAGAGAAAATGGGGAGTAAAGTTAACCCTGGGAAGAAGGGAGGAGTGGGAGGAAGGTGTTTGTAAGAATTGGTTTTATTTCTCATTATCCTACCCTGATTACTAATAAATTAAATGAATTTTCCCGAGTTGAGTCTGTTTTGCCCATGACGGTAATTGCTGAGTGATCTTCCTGTCCTTATCTTGACCCATGAGCCTTTTGTTATATTTTCTCTCCCTTGTCCAGTTGAGGAGGGGGAGTGATAGAGAGGCTTTGGTGGGGACCTGGCATCCAGCCAGGGTCTACCCACCGCATTAGGTTTAATAATGTTTAACAATCCATGACAATCACCTGATATGAAGAAGTCCTAACCAGAGCTGTTTTGGAATGTTTTGACAACATGTTTATCATCAGAAAACTGTTTCACTGAAAACAAAGCTTTAAATTTAAAAATATAATCTTCAGTATAATGTAAATGATTTCATAAATACATAATTTCTTCAGGAGAGTTAAATATGAGATTTTCCATAACAACTCCCATATCCAGACAGGTGCCCTAATTTATGAGCTCTGTTTCCTTTGCGTTACACCTCTTCCTTTCCCATTCTATTTTTCGTGCTATTTCTGGAAGGGTTGGCTTTCATTCTAATGCAGGGTGAAAACAGTTTTACAAGCTTCAGAACTATCTGAAAAATACAAGTATGATTTACGGACAGGTCATGATTTAAAACAGTATTAAAGAAACTGCCAAGAAAATAATGTGGACAATCACTTACGATCACAACAGAAAGAAATGATGGTGACCGTTGATCACCAATCTGTAAGTCTTGCTGTATTTTAATGGGAATAAGAGCAGAGGGTTTGGGAATTAGGGTAGTATAACTAATATTAGACATAGGATACACTTGAATGCTATTCAAGAGAACAGTTTCCACCTATTCTCCTATATGTACTGAGACTCTGTGGCTTCAGAATATGTATAGCATATAATCCTATTGCAAGTGCATATTAGGAAAACATTATGAAAAATATAAATTATGTAGAATGTTGGGTTTTTTCACTCTGTTAATCCTCAATTAAAATGATGCCCAAGTGTAGTGCGGTTATTAAATAATTAATAATAAATTAATAAGTAAATAACGATTTATAATAATAAATTTATCATAATGAATTAATAATTATATAATTAAATAATCTTCCTTTGGTTTACTTGGCTCATAGCTGCCAAAATATAAAGAAGAGAATAAATATTCTAATAAACTGGGAATCCTGGAAACCTCAATAGTTGAGTATTTCCATCACCGTATTTCAAAATGCTTTCTTCCTCCTTCCTTTTCCAAATGACCACTTCCTGATGCTCTTCTGTTTCTTCTTCATTCAGCATGAGGTCCTTTGGAGCAATCCTGTCTCATGGCTCACCTGAAGTGCTCCTGATGCTGAACATCCCTCGCTGAGAAGCAGCCACAGGAGGATAGCAACCACTGCTAGGCAGGCCCTACTTTCCAGGTAGGGAAAGGTGTCACTGATCATGTGTAATAAAGGCACCTCAGGGAAGCACACTGCAATCCTGGAGCTTGTTTTGAAAATAGATAGCTGTAATTATCCAGTTATTCATGGTAGTCTCTGCTTTATTGTGTTAATGCTCCTATCTTCCTAAGCCTTGGCCCAGCAGGATTAAGCCCAGAACTAAGAAGTGAGAGATGTTTGTGTGTGCCAATTGAGTTGAATTAATGATGCTTGTGTTGTTTGAAGTTGTATAGAGCAGTTCTTGCATATTAAAGGACATATACTTTCACAACTTCTTACATTCTTATAGAAACATCATGGAAATTGTAACTACTTTTTAAAATCCTGCTACTATTGCATTATTTAAATCCTCAAATTTACAAAGCTCATGAAATGTGCTGTAGTTTAGGAATTGCTTCTCTAGTGCATGCCTTTTCGACTTTCTGAGAGACAAGCCATATCTTTAAGACCAATATTTATTTCCTCCTTGAATGCTTTCTTTCTCAGCAACATCAGAAAGTGTCCCATGTGAAAAATGGTTCTAATTATGTATTGTGGCAAAACTCTCCTGAACCACACAGGCACTATAAAAGCAAAGTCTGAAATTCATTGATAAAAAATGGGGAGAGCAAATGGATAGCCTTTTAACCAACCTAAGCAGACTCAGTATAAATACCACAGCAAGGAACTTCAGAATTTTTTAAATGTGAGCAAGTCAGGAAACAGAGGAAGATGTACCCAAACCAACAGGGGACAAGTGTTTACAGCTTAGTATATGTGTGAGACTGGACATAAGAAAAGGGAAGCTCATATCTCCTACCTCTCCCTCTGAGTCTAAAGCACACTTCCCTGTCTGCAAACTCATCTGCAGGACATTTGCATGGGACTTATATACAAATACAGGCTGGATTTGGCACACAGGTTATTGGCTTAAAAATCTTGCTGCAGAAGGTGCCAGTGGGAATTCAACAGTAAGTTCATATTTTCTTTTCTATTAAAACAGTATATAAACTAACAACTCTTATATGATAAATTTATCACACCACCTATGAATGCTACCAAATCCATAAAGCTTTCCCTTCATATTTAAATGTTTAAATCTAGTACCTTACTAAAGTTTACTATTAGAAGAAGAACTGAGGATAAATAACAAGGTGTGAATTTTCTTTCTTAGTTCATTAAACACATTATTCGTGTAGTTGCCTGGTTTAAGAGGTTGTCATAAATGGTCTGAAGATACTTATGACAGCCAGTCATTCATAGAAGTTTTAGAAGCTCCTCCATCTTCCAAGACCAATCTCCTAATTAACTGCTTCAACATGAAATTGTGAAATTCTTAATGTGATAATACCAAGAAGCACAACATTTGGTGAAGACATTTTGATATGAACAGAGCTAGTAGCAGTAGTACAGCAATAATTGCTGGCTCATTTACGGACTATTTAGCTCGTGCAGTGAACCAGATGAGAACAGCTAATGAGCACAGCTTCTTACTGTAATTAGTAGAACAGTAGTGGCTCACAGATGATTTACAGTTTGCAAAAGACAATGTATTTACTGAAAAGCTTGTGTTTTCTGTTAAGTTGTGCCCATATGGTGATCTGAGGATACCATGCTTTACTTTCTAATAAGCCTTAAAACTGATTTATAATAACCTCAGAATTCATGTAAATCTAACAGAAATACAACACTGAAGATTTGCGTGTGCTGTCTCTTAGCCTGCATCCTAGACTATCAGAACTTATTTTGACAGTTGACGTATTTTGCTTCATTTCCATTGTTGCAGAAATAAATTAAAAAACAAATGGTATAATTCTTGCCCTACTGGCAGAATAAAGACCATTTTCTGTTGTGGTAAATCACAGAAATATGTGCTTTCAAGAGCTAGAATTCAAACTGTCATATGCACTAAAGAAGGGACAACAAAATAAAAAAGTCAAATGTTTGCAAAAGAGCACTTGGTGAAAATTCACATCAGTGTAACACTGATATTTATAGACCCCTAAATGAACAAATGGATATGTTTGAGAAAGATTTAATTCTCTTCCTTTCCCCAGCTATACTTCTGTATGGACTGCTTATAGCCAAGATTGTAAATAGAAATGCCAGAAAACTATGCCAAAGTGATATTTACTAAAACTTTGCAGAAATATTGTGTTCTTATGAAATGTCCAGCTCAGTGTGGCAGATTAACAGAATTTAACCAGAACCAAGACTGATCTCATGTTTTTAGATTTTTATCTGCACTATTATTTTTATCACTGTGAGTGATACTGTTGTTCTTGAAGGATAACAACTGAAATTGTGAAACTACTCAGGCCTAGTAAAATCATAGCTAGAGGCTTTCCTTTAGTTTAGCTCTGTACACTTGAAATCATACCTCTAAGAGTAACCAAAAAATATGGCAGGTGGAAAATAACAATAAATTACAATGGTAACAATAGTGCATAATTTAAAAAATACATGAATAAACATTTTCGTTAGAGAAGGGCATAGCTTCTGAGTAAAATATATTTCTGTTTCAA
This sequence comes from Strix aluco, assembly GCF_031877795.1. NCBI lineage: Eukaryota > Metazoa > Chordata > Aves > Strigiformes > Strigidae > Strix > Strix aluco. The sequence goes on along the minus strand of NC_133934.1, from coordinate 101,093,809 downwards.
AGCATAATCAAGGCAATGAAGTCATTCAGCACATTTGATTCAAATTTACTGGTCAATTTTAGAGGAAATGGAAGTGACACAACACTTAAATTCAAAACACAAGCAAAAGAACTGTCTAAACATTTAATTTTCAGAGTGCAATAAATACTACATGATAGTTTTATTCTACTGATGGTAGTTTGTCATTTATTTAACCATTCAAAGGATAAATCTCTTACATGAAACATGGAAAACCTCAGGCCCTTCATGAGGGTTTCTGAGACTTCATCAATATGTTCTGTCCACTATATTGTACTGTAAGGACTCATTCATCTCATTTGCTCATCCTGACCTATTTGCTCTATCTTGCAGGTACTACTTATTTAATGAGTTAGAGAAAGGGAATTCAAATGAAGACATTTGACATACTAGAAACATGTCAGGTTCACTGCTTTAATCAGTTATACTTAAAAGCTCAACAAAATTTTAAGAGTGATGAAAAGATCACTCAGTCCATAAGAGTGTCTGGTCGTATCCCTAAGTCAAATCTAGCTAGTTACAGTACTGTTCTAGTAAGTCAGTGAAATGGCTTTGAACACCTTTATGAGGGGAGAGCAGAATATACTTCTTGCAGACTTCTTGAATGGGGGAAGATGGACAAGATGATCTCCAGAGGTCCCTTTCAACCTCGACCGTTCTGTGATTCTCAGGTTATATATGGGCTTTTTTGAATTTTGTTGCAAACCAAGAACAGGTATTTATTTATAACTCTCTGACACATAATGTTTTATTTGACAATTTGTGGCTGGACAATTAAAAGTCAACTAGCTATATAAGACAATGCACAAAATATACTAAACAAAATTAAGTAGTGTAGAATTCTAAACAATAAAATAAATTCAATATATTCTGGTTTTGTTCTTTACACTTCCTACCAACTTTTTTTCACTACTTTTTTGTGTTTTCATTGTATTGCATGTTGTAGGGGAATTCTGAAGCATGATAAAATGTCAGGGAGGCATTATCAGTGCCCAAGTATGCTATTACAAATCTGCTCCAAATTATAGTACTTGCCCATCTCTATTTGGAAAGAGTTTTCAGGAAATTTAGCAACTACTTAATGCAGAGAAGTTGAATACTTTGGCTAGTGAAACAGTTATGCATAGAATCACAGAGACTCTTCCTGCTTTTAATATTTTTTGATCTTGCACCAGTTTAATGTTCTTGCCTATAGTCCCCCATCACCACGTTTTCTTTCTCACTTTCGTGTCTTTTAAAATGAGGAACAGCATATTTGTCTTTCTCTGCACAATTATTTCCCATTCCCATTTGGAAACTTCAGTCCCCTTGTGACTGTTGATGAAAGCTGTCAGTCAAAATTCAGAAATCTCACTTTTAGCTGCTGGAAACAGCCATCTCAGTCCCAAACACTACTGAAAATTTTGGCTACAGAGCGTGACTAGTCTCTCATGTCTGACCTAGTGTACCCAGATGCATTGATTATGTGCTTAAAGGTAAACAAGGCAGAACAGTAATTTTGTATGAAAGCTGCACCAAGGCAGTTTCCTGTTTACCAGCAAAACCCCTAGATCTTTTCTGGGTTTGCTTTGTCAATTTTTCTTTTCCTGTCATGACTTTAAATTTACCTTCAGGAGTGTCGTGAAACTGTCCATTTAGAAAGTGAATACAAAAGTTTTCCTTGTACAGACAAACTTTAAGAACTTTTCTCTGCAGAACTTCTGTGAACTGAGATTTTTCACAGATTTAGCCACTGGCCTGATTTCAGTGCCTTTATATATGGATGATGAAAGTCACATGACTTTTACCACATTGGCTCTCACCACAAAACTACAAGTACATATAGCAAAACTATGAGGAGTTAGAGTTTCTCAGAAAATTATGTTTAAGAGATCAACAAAACCATCTCTAAATGCTGTTTTTTTCAACCCTTACCCAGGGTCACTGGTAAATGTAGGAAAAAAAAAAGAAAATGTCGCATTTCATTGGAAAGGTAAACACTATCACCTGTACAACCTATGCTACTATTTTATGCTCATTTTTTTTTCAAATATACAATTATTAAAAGGAAAAAAGCTTTAAGTTGATGCTGATAAACTATGCCTTGAATTACTACTATTCTGATATGCATACAGTAGATGAGTCTTTAAACTTAGTTTACTCAGAAAAGAATCTAAATTACATTATCTACTATCACATTTAAGAATTTTATTAAGCTAGGTCAAACCTACAAGAGTAGAATGACTTCCAAATAAAACATGATCCATTACAAATGAAGTGTTTTTTCCTGGAACTTCCAGTTTTATAAACATAAAGATAAGTTTCCTCTTTGGACATTGCTCTCAGTTCTGCAGGGTTCTTTGATCCAGTTACACTGTCATAGACATCTCTACAAACTTTCTGTTATTGGTGAATTTGCACTTCTGTAAATCACAGAATCACAGAATCATTCAGGTTGGAAAAGACCCTTGGGATCATCGAGTCCAACCATCAGCCCTACTCTACAAGTTCTCCCCTACACCATATCCCCCAACACCACATCCAAACGACCCTTAAACACATCCAGGGATGGTGACTCCACCACCTCCCTGGGCAGCCTATTCCACTGTCTGACCACTCTTTCTGTGAAAATTTTTTTCCTAATGTCCAGTCTGAACCTCTCCTGTTGGAGTTTAAAGCCATTCCCTCTTGTTCTGTCACTGATAAACCACACCACAGTGACAAACTGCATAATGCTCAGGAAATCACCTAAACTGAGAGGATTTTCAGCCTGGGAACGTATAAGAAGGGAATTACGAGGATACATGCTTGCCCTGTTATTTTCCCCCCAAAATCCATTTATAGCCAGTCCTTTTTTCCCCTTCAGATCAGTGAGCCTCTACTAGCAAAAGGCAGGTGACCCTGGGTCTAAAGACTCCTGACCTGCTCCTGGAGGAGCAGCCCACCAGCTCAGTCTGTTTTCTAACAGTTGATATTGACTGGTCAGAGCTTTTGATAAGTGATTGAGGTCTATCAGTCTGGCCTGGACTCAGCAGCAGGATGACTGTCTGAAACCCCTGTTGCTGTGCAGGTCCGGGTAGAAGCAGGGAAAGGGGACTAGATAAAAATTTGATCTGAATCAGTATGACCAGTCTTTCAATATTGTTTTGAACAGTGTCAGTTCTGTGCATTTAAAAAAAAAAATCTACGTTTTGTTTCAAAAAGCACATGGGAGATAAAAAATAATCACCTAATACCCCAGAGTGTATACCTCAAATGAGAGGAAATAAAATATGATTAGTAAGAAGATTCACATTTCACATAGAGTTTTCATCCATATTAGGAAGCCATTTTTAAAGGTATACTTCAGAATATTAAAGAGTAATAGTCTTTCAGATAATTGTAGGATTGGTTTGCAATTCACCACTGAAATGCAAGTGCATTGTCAAAAAAGTTTAACTTACTGTCATAAAAAATATCAGCTAATTTTGATACCTCTTCAAAGTGTGAATTCTTTCTGAACATTCAAGTGATATGTGTAATATCTCTGATGTTATCAGACCATGATATATAATAAAATGTAAGGCTATTATTGAATGTAATACTTATCTCTGTGTAACTACATAGATATAGATAACCAGTATGTCTGCGTTATTTGGTATATTTTAAAGTAAATTATAAATAAAAATATTTATGTATTCCATAGTTGGAGTTGTACAATGAGAATTTAATTACAAACATTTAACACAAAATTTTATAGAATTAAACATTTAGAACTTTTATGCAGTTGCTGAATATGAAATGAAAACCAAATGAATGTAACAGTTTTGTATGTTTGCAACTCTATACTTTTTCTTTAAATTAGAAATTAATTATCAAGAAATTTCTGCAAGGAAACCACAGGAACTTAGAGGCAAGAAAATATTTTCTTCAGACTTTGGAGCCTGAATATAATTTGAATATGATAGGAATTGTATTTTTCAGATGTTTTTCAAGCAAGGCTTGTTAGTGCTGGAACGGGACAATTAGAAAGATTCTATATACAGATGTATTACTACCCACTCTTCAAAATCAGACATTCATTCCTCTAATAAAAGTAGGCAAGAAGAATCCCTGCTTTTTTAAAAATGGAAGGTCTCTTGTACATGAGTTCGCATAAACCCTTGGTCTTTCTATCACATATCATTGAAAACATATCTTAGAGTTAGGTATGTATACTTTCTTCTATAGGCATCATCTATTTGACCCATTTTTTGGAAAGAAAAAAGAAATTGTAGGATTTGAAGCCAAGTATAACTTTAAAGAAAATGATATAAGCTAAGAGCAGCATGATGTGCTGCTAGTGGTGGACCATAATTCTCTAGCTATAAGATAGCAAAGCAGGTACATCTGCTACCAGAGCAATGCTTTGTTATGTATTTAGTATATATTATAATGTTTATAATACATTATATTGTGAAAGATAAATTTTAGAAACTTAGGAAAAAAGTTAAATATATGACTGTTAATTTTCATGTCTGCATGCTATCATTCTTGCTTCATTCTAAGAAGTAGTCATAATAAAGGAAGTTTCCACTGTCAATAATATATCTTTTGAACTTTCTTAGATCAGTATTTTATCATTCAGACAATGCTACTGTTAAGATCTTGCAGCTGGGTCCTTTTCAGAAGAGAAATATAGGGATGAATGAGTTAAGGCTTAAAAAAAAATCTATTTTCTAGAATGTATCAAAAGATGTCCTTGTTTAGATGGAGGTATCTTCCTCCTAGAGATGCACTTGCTAACACCTGGATTTCAAATCTAAATAGAGATATCCGAACCCTAAAATGCGTAGCTTTGGTATTTCTTACTTGTGTTGGAAACAAAAGCTAAGCAAGAAGCTGGCAGAACTTTAAGAAGCAGCTTTCATGCCTGGAGTTGCAGAATATGTACATAATGATTTCACAAGTGTTGCACAGTATGCATCTTGGAGTATACATGAGTACATTCAACTTAAAGTCACATATGCACAACAAAACAAATAATGAATAATGAGATGCTGAAACTGAACTGTCACTGAAGTAGCAATTCTGTGTGTCTCATTTTTGCTTCAGTGACTCTTTCCCTTTAGCCTGAGACACAAACAGAACAAACAATTAGTGCAATAATTGATGATCTGTGCCTTCAAACCTTGTGGTGGCCATGGTCATGTTTTATAAGTCTAATAATGCAAACACCTCTTCCTTGTGATTAGCAACATGCCTGTTGTTCACTGATAGTGCTTGGGAGGTACATTTGTATCAGACAAAAGATTTTTATCTGACTTTTTCAGTCAGTGAATCTCTAACAAACTAATCTTTTGTCCCTTGCTGGTTTTAGATTCCAATTACACTTGTTTCTGGAATTGATGAAATGATTACATATGTAGTTCATTTGCTAGAACTTAACTTTGCCTTCTGATGGAGCTGAGTTGTGGTTGATTGTGGTATGTAAAATAATGCTGCAGGTATTAAAAAACTCTCTATTTTTATATATCTGGTTTTGCTTCCCTTGAGTTATTCAAACACTGATGTTTCTTGAGTCAGATTTTATTCACACTAGTCTAGTAACATTTTATTTATGATAAAAACGTCCTAGCTTTTTAAAAAGCCAGCAAAAATTAAAGAACTGTAATCTTAAGATACATCTTTCATCATTAAGTTCTAGGGTAGGATAAAATGAAATTTTATCATATGAAAGAAGAATAATTAAACTGATAAACAGCATGCCATTTTTAAAGCTTTGCAAGAAGGTATCTTTCATAATATATTAAATTCCTTGAATTATAGATCAGGATCAGGTAGGAAAAAGTTTTATGATTGTCTGAAACCATTCTGAAATTAAATAGAAATGTACCAGATTTCAGCAGAAGACTATTCATGAGTGATTTCAAGCCTCTCTAGCACATATGCTCTTCTCTAAGGTTGCTTACCAATACTTCCTATACTTGCTTTATATATTTCAGCTAATAGATAAAATAAACCTTAAATATAGTCTACAATGCCAAATAAGAAAATTAGGTTGCCCTTATAATCTTATTACAGTCTTCTGGAATCTATAAAATAAAATAATAGTGATATTCACATGAACCTGTTTCACATGGATTGGTTTGGACCTTTTGTGTATGGTTAATCTAAAACAAGAAACCAAGAAAAAAAATCTGCCCTTTTGCAATAATAGGGGAATCTCCCCACTGAATCCAAGTAAATGTTAAAAATGTTTTATTTATTTGCAGGTATCTAGTTTTTCATGTTTCTGTAGATTTAGAAAGATAGCAGGATGTTTAAAATACAAAAGCCAGATACTGTAGTTTCCCATTTTCAGTTCTGCAAGATTTCATTCTGATAGAGAGTGTCACAGCTTTAAAATAGCCTATGTTAATCATGCTAACACAGGTAATTGAGATATTTAGAGCTTTCTTAGCATTTGTATCAAAACACAACACACAACGTTAACAAAGCACTCTGCAGTTACTGAATAGCAAACACTAAGTAATCCACTATAGGTACAATGACTTCAGATCTGTGACTTCTGGATAGCAAGGGATCCTTACTGGATGTTCGTTTTCTTCCCTCTGTCTTCTACAGTTGAGAACTTCATCATCATCCTTTATCTATACGCACACCAAAAATGCCAGTTCTTACCACATTTGGTGTCCTCATTCAGCATTACTTAAAAGATTGTTCTAAAGGTATGCCCCTATGTATTCAGAATAGGTAAAAGCCCCTCCTAAAAATAAATTACTGATCCATGAAACGACAGCTAAATTGAGATAAGATTTATAGCCATGTAAAGCCAGCTCTGCCAAGAAATCCACCCACACAAATGCAGATGTGTCATGCGTGGGAAACACTGCATTAAAAACAAAGATTGTTTAGCATTATATATACCATGATCTTGATGGTCTTTCTAGTGATAGGTAAAGTCTTATGCAGTATCACCTTAAAATAAAGGGAGAAGTTGAGGTGAAGTTTGGGAAACAGAAAATTAGCTGTCTGTCCATAAGACTAAGTCTGAATTTACCTTTCAAATGTTGTTTCTAGCATTTTTCTTTTTTTTTTGAGCATTTATACATGAAACAAGAACATTATACAAGAAAAGATTTTCACTGCAATGTCTGTCATGATACCCAAGCTTTTCCCGAGTGTTTACAGTTGCTTCAGAACTCAGTTAAGGACTTGAACTTTTATTCCTTTTATTCTTTTCAATGCTGTTTCTTTACAGTGAATTAATCTATTACCAACTTTGCAACATTTTCTGCCTTGTTTTGTTGTTTTCACATAACTAAATATCTTCCTACGTAAATTCATGCATAAAAATTGCCATTGCTCAGTTTACACAGAAAAGAAGATTATTTATGCTCTGATGCATTTCCATTTCAACCCTGGTTGCTTTCATTTTTTATCTGCTTTACAGCCCTATTAAAAATAAGTCTTTGTGATTCAGAACTGTAAATGAAGTTTAAATAGATCGAATCCAGCCAAAAAAATCTCTAAAGATGTTCAGCTATAGATGGTCAGTCAAATAAACAATTCTCATACTTGTATTCTGAAAAACACAAAGACAAACAGTATTTAATCTATTAAAGATTCAAAAAAGTCTGTGCAGGAATCAAATGCAAATATGGCATATTATTGCACACAACTATGTATGATCATGCTGGATTCATATTGGCTGTGATAGGGAGGACAGTTGGGAAAACAACAGCTTAACAAATATGCCAGCTTAACGCAATGGCCAGAGGCCCTGTTGTTATCCATGACTCATAACAGCAGCAAACATGAAACACCTAGTCTATACAGCTTCAGTGAATTCACAGTGGTTATTCATAACAACATATACTCATTATCAAGTTTGCAATGTGTTTAGTTTGGTCTCAAAGCTTTTGTTTTGACAGATGCACTTTGGTCTCATAATTTTGAAATCCCAGCTGAAATCTTCTGAAGTTCCAACTATTCTTCCCACTGTGTACGCCTTGCAGAGGAGAAAAAGTAAGCGACACAAAAGGAAAATGAACAGATGTCAAGATGTGACATTTTGAATGCAAAGAACTTTATTAAGCACAAAAGTTTGAACAAAAATTTCCTAATGCTACTTCAAGGCCAAAGTGAGATTCATACTTTTCCATTGGCAAGCTGAAAGTATCCTTGAAACCCATCAAAGCTAAGGCCTCTTACACTGATTGAATTTGAACCTACTCTATTAACCTTTGACAAGAGCAAATATTCAATTGAATAGAGGTAATTTTATTGTGCTTGGTGCATGGTTACTGAAAAGCACTCAAAAAAAAAAAAAAATTCCCACCAGCAGTCTCTAACTGCAGCATAATAACTTTTTGCTACAAAAATTCTAATGTTCTAAGGCTTTCTCACTTTTCTTAAATTTAAGAATACAAGGTACCAGAATTGTATTTTTTACTGCTTTGTGGAGTTTTTGACTTAAAAAATATCTTTTAGATAAAGCAAGCACAAAATAAAAACCTATAGAGGTTGGTTGCAGCTGGGTGTTGAAAATTAGCATGGTAACTTCTATTCCTCACTTCTTATGAAACTCAGCCCCACATCTTACCAGCTAACTCACTGGGATGGTTAGCAATTCTTAATGGTGGAGTACCTTTGATTTTTACATTTCAAATTGATTTAGCAGCAACAGATAATCTGGCGTATTTGACACCAGTCTCCTGACTACAGAGAAATTTAAATTTAAACTGTAAGGAGAACCACAGCATAAATCATGACAATCAAGGAAAAGAAATATATCTCTTTCTGAAGCACAGTGTATGTGCTGAATGCCTAATCCCACCAGTGAACAACCCTTTAAACCTTGCAGAACAGGAATGCTTCATTTGCTGGACTAGTACCTGTTGTCACTTAGCTCTGCCACAGAGATTGTCCACCTGGCTGGGGCAGCATGGACACGGGGGACGTGAACCGGCCTCACAGGGAGGGATTTGTGTCACCTCTTCGTTTGTTTTAAAGTTTCTTTCAGGCGTCACCTAGCAGGTATGAGTCCTCTCTGTCTCAAAAGCTAATTCTAACATTCTAACAAAACATAGTTTTACTGGATACAAAAATGAGCATCCTCAGTGTGCTGAAGAGTTTTAAGTAAACATGTGACAGAGCCGCAAGACCATTTAGGGTCCTGGCACAAGCTACATAGTTGAAATTGTAAAGGTACACAGTGAGTAGATAAGTTTTCACTTTTGTGACAAGTAATAATTTCTTAAATAAATAGTAAGAAACTGTTCACAGAATGTTTAGCATATACCTGCAGTTTTGTCATTTAAATGTCTTTTTCAAGCAGTGGAGATATATATAATTGTTTAACAGGTTCCAGGACATGTTTATTGTCTGAGAGGGAAGGAAGAAAGAGGAAAGTGAGGAAAGTGTTCATGGCATTGTCCAATTCTTTCCTTTCTGCAATAATCATTAGTGTGACAATGATTCATTAGAGGCTTATCACTTAGCTGTTAAAATGCACAGGCACTAGAACCAACAGGTAAAGTACATCTTAATACAAGTTATTAAAAAGAAGTTTTAAATTATAGTAAATTAAATCAGTTTAGTGAGAAGGTGTTAGAAAAACATATGTAATTTATCTGTTTGTACATTCTTGTTCCTGCAGTACTTTGGGAACTGGCATCTTCAAGATGGCAACATATTCATTAGAGTTTGGAAAAATAAGTGTTCAAACTGATATTTGAAGTAAAAATTCAGATTTCTTGGTCACAACTTTATTATCATTACACTTCTTCAAATTTTATTTTCTTGTTTGACATGTATTGTAAAGAGAAGTTGTAATGCTACTCAATAAAATTAAAAGCCTTCCCCATCTTTTGTAAAACTTTGGCCAATAAAAAATGTACAATAAAAATTGATAATTTGACCACTGTGCTATTGAACCAATGTGTATGCATGATCACACTTGACGTTAATACACTTGAAAATGGATGGATATCCATATTCATGTTTTTATCTGGGTAAACTGATATAGTTGTATTCATTTCAGTGCTATGCCCAAATTTGGATTTAGGAATTCTAACAGTCATTTACAGAGAAAATTGGGAATGTCTCAGAAAAAAGAGAAAAACTAAGAATAGAATAGAATAGAATAGAATAGAATAGAATAGAATAGAATAGAATAGAATAGAATAGAATAGAATAGAATAGAATAGAATAATTTAAGTTGGAAGGGACCTATAATGATCATCTAGTCCAACTGCCTGACCACTTCAGGGCTCACCAAATGTTAAAGCATGCTGTTAAGGGCATTGTCCAAATGCTTCTTAAACACAGGCTTGGGATATTGACCAGCTGTCTAGGAAGCCTGTTGCAGTGTTTGATCACCCTCTTGGTAAGAAATGCTTCCTACTGTCCAGTCTAAACCTCCCCTGGCACAGCTTTGATGGATCCCAGGGAGAAGAGATCAGCACCTCCCTTTCCACTTCCCCTCCTCAGATAGCTGTAGAGAGCAAAAAGGAGGCACTTCCCTGTCACTTTTTAAGCTTTCTTCAGTGTTGTTTAAATAAGGTGGCTGCATGTTTCTCTACAACATCTGCTCAGGTGAGTGGAATTCTAAGATGTGGCAGGTCTGTCCATATGTGAGGGATAAAAACATTTGATAAATACATCTGCTGCATCTTTCAGCATTGAAGTAATTAAGAGTATTAGGAGCTAAGTAATTATAATCAGAGTTCACAGAACACCACATTAATTTGTACAGGGGAAACCTAAGTCTCTTGCAGAGCTATTGTTTCAGATAGACTAGGACAAGAATGTTAAACTTTTCCTAAGGGGATAGTTGAGTTTCCTGTCAGCTGGGGATGAATTCAGGTTTGCTCTCAATTCTTAGGGAAATGCTTTCTGATACCAGTGACAAACCTAGTGATTAAGGAAGATATCAGACTTTGAGGTTTTGTCATCACCTTTGTTCAGTACCTTTATGTCACATGCAAGATCCCTGTGAAAAAAAGGGTTCCTTTTAAGAGTTATAGTTTTCTCTGTTTTTTTTTTTTTTTTTTCCTTTTCTCAATTCTTTCATGTTCGTTTCTGTCCTAATTCAGTCCTTTCCTCTATATTTTATTCAATTAAAAAGTCTTAATATTTCCCAATGGTTTCACTTCCTTTCCTTCTGCACTTGTACGCTAAAATAATCACTCCTAAGACAGTGAATATGATTGCTAACAGAACATCATCAGGCTTTGGAGCTAAGTATCACAATGAGATTAATGACAGATGGGAAATGCTCATATATTGCAGTCATGGTTTCAGTCTGTCTGCAAACACAGTTTGCATTACTTTATGTTATGTTTTGAAAGAACCTCAACAGCTTGGGTTTCTTTTTAAGGTTAAGGTTAAAACCTATGAAATCTGAATATACCATTGCGTCAATATTGAAGCAAAGCAAAGAAGCACGTATGTCCTGTAGGATGGGTTTCTGATTTTTCTCAGCTGAAAGCTCAAGCCAGAGATGTAGGTTGTTTTTTTTCTTTTTTTCCCCAGTCAGTAATAGTCCAAAATCCTTGGTTTACCACATTCATGTCAGATGTATAACACTCCTAGTTTTCCAAAGCACTGGCATTTTCCATCAGAGGCAGGACTGCACTCCATTAAGATACTTAATCTGGAACTTCTAGGGAGAGACATCAGGCATGAACTTAGCTGCCTGGCAGAAGGAAGGCAGGTCCTCAAGGATGGCTTTGACACTGTACTCGAAGCTATCCATATCACTTGGCCTGCTGTGCTCTCCACAATCTGCCTCAAGAAAGATTTCACACCATGTGTAGACATATAATCACACTGCCTTTCAGGCCACCTTCACATAGGTAACTTTTTCTGCACTCTTTGCAGATGTCTGTCCACATCTGTCTCTATCACCCCAGTCCTTCCTAGCCTGGGTGTGAAAGATTTCTCTTGCTCTTCCCTTGTTCCATCTCAAGACCTACAGTGAGCAGCCTACTAATGCAAAATCCTGCATTTTACTATAAAAGTTACTCTTGAAACACTCAGAGCTCAAGGCTCTCCACTATCAGTAAGTGGAGTTAAAACAAACAAGTACACCAGTTCTTGGTAGTGTTTGATGACACATGATATGCCTGTTAACACATGATGTACTGCACTGCTGTTCAGAAAGCAATGTGTGTGACATGCAACAGATGCCCCATACCCAACCCTGAGCAAACTTCACAAATGTCTAAGTGGCTGCCTAGGCCCAGATAATTCTATTGCTTTGCAGCCTTTGAGAAGAATTACTAAAGAGGTCCAAGGTCCAAGATGACATACTGGCAAGTGTGCAAGGACTTAAATTAGAAGGCAGAGCCTTGAGATCAGTGCTCATTTTTCTGCAGAGCTCTGCTGGACTGCAGGAAAAGAGAGTTCTAGTGAGTGCTGATGAGATGAAGAGGGAAAGAAGAAGCCAACCTGACTCCTTTAGTAAGCTGCTAAAAGTTATTCCTTGCTGGGGCTGCTAGGTTTTTATTCTTATAACATAATGCAGGGAATGGGGCATATGGGTTTAATACTCTTAGAAAGATCATAAGATCTCTCCAAAGTCATAAGAAGAGGTCCTTTATGGGTAGCTAGCATGTCTTATGTTCTTAGTGTATATTGCGGGGTTAAGAAATCAGCATACGCTAGCCTTTATGGCAGAGATCACATGGGCAGGATTTCCCCTCAAAAGAAACACTTAGTTCATCCCAGAATGGAGCTTGTGTGCACATTAACATCTATGCAGCGTGAACAATAGTGGATTAGGACCCTGGCATTAAACAGGGAGTGGGCCAATGTGACAGCATAAACATATCTTTTGAGTCTGCAACGTTCAGTAACATTCCACAATTCTTCTCTTACATCTTGTCCAAATGAGCTTCTCTTGGCTTGAAGCCATTTCTCCATGATAATGTCAATGGCTTTAGCAATGCTAAACAGGCTGTGCCTGTTATCTTCACATCTTTTTTTTTGTTGTTTTTCATTGTTACAGCTGCTCAGCCAAACCGTCAACAATTTATTTCCCACAAACTGAATTGAGCCAATAACATTGTAATCCAGTATAAATACAGAAGCAATTGATTCCAATTAGGCAAAAGTTTCAGTGTTTCCAGGCTTGCAGCCAGTTTGTGGTTTATGAAATTTAACTAAGTTACAGTTTAATCAGTTTGCCACTAAAAAACAAATTCTAGCCAACAATATCTTCATGGTAAAGGAGGAGCAGGAGGAATGGATGAGAAGATCTTAGAGATGATTTTTTACAACAGCCATCCCCAGCCATTGACAGTAGTGAGTAAAAAAAAAATAAGAACTCTACCATTCTCTAGGTGAACAGAGAGTTGCATAACATCAACCAGCAGACACAAAAAGTCACAGAGGCCTGTCTTGCTGTTGATTCACAGTTACCTCAATGTGGAAAAGGAAGCAGCAAGGCAGACAATGCTCATACAAGTATGCTCCAAGGCTCCCCCTGTAGGGGAATCAATAAATTTAGAAAGCTATGGCAAATCATTCAAATCCTGAAAGAGAAGAAGGTATAATACTGGTGCCAGAAACCTGAGAAAAAGTGGTTTTGAATCAACAGAGATTAATATGTAAATGAAAGTTTAATGTTAATGAAGTTAGGGTAAAACTGAATGACTCCTCATGATACCCTTTAAGAACCATACTGTATACTCTAATGTTTACACTGTTACAGAACACCAACAATGCTTTTCAGATTACAATATGGTCAACACTGTTGGCATAACAGCTGGATAACAATTAGAAAGTTTATACTCACAGAAACTTAATCATGATAACTTTGCTAACAGAGAAAAATAAAAATGAAAGTGCTCTTCCTTCATAGCTATTTTCACATGCACTAGTCTTGAAAATTATAAAAAGATTTACAGGATAGGCTGTGTGAAGTTTAAAAGGATTGCTCTAATAGCCAATACATTATAAAGAATTTGAAAGTAGTTTAGCCCAGCCAAGCCATCTCCTTGGGTTTTTTTCATACTTGTGCTTTGGTCCAGTGCTTAATATTTCTCTCTTCCTGTTCCTGTTAATCTGAGAAAGACACGCAAATGTTGCATCCAAAGTGGAACTTGACAGTTAAAGTGACAGTAAAGGACATTTGTAAAATGACAGAAAAGGGAGTCTTCAAGCCAAAAGACAAGATCTGTGAAGGTAATGAGGTTGTCCTGCTTTGTTCAGTGTGTGGTTAGGACTTTCACTTAGCAGACAGAAGACGCTTGAGATCAGCCTTGCATCTAAGCAGCCTGCTCTCATTTCTGTTATTCTGTGCACAGAGAGAACACCCACGGAGATTATAAGGCATTCTGGGTCAAACTTTCATAGTGGATCAATAGTTTTGTGGTTGTTGGACCAAGAAGAGAAAATCAGAAGGTTAAGTCTATCTTCTAGCGATCAGAAGTGTTTGCAGTGCTATTGAAAGTCAGGTGTGAACATATATCCATATTAAATCAAAAAAGAGAAAAAGAGAATGACCAAGAGAACTTCATCTAAGAGTCCCCAGGAGCTTCACAATTGCTCCATGTTCTAGAGACCTGTATTCAAAGTATTCCTCCAAAATGTGCAGAATGGAGATTTAAAAATACGTTGCCTAGCCCTGAATGCAGCATTGGTAATAATATAACATTGCCTTTCATCTTTCCTCATTTGAAAAAGGATTGATCAAATCTAATCACCTCAGGGCAGACCAGAACTTCTATAAATATCTAGATCCAGTGTGGCTCATAATGTCCCCAAAGTAGCCAAGATTGGTTTGGTGGCTCTTGTGAATCTGGTTCAACTACGTACTACATAGATTTCTTGTATGCTGAACACAGTTGAGAGCTAAAGGCTGCAATTGCCTATGTCTGTCCTTCATTACTGTGACTGTAAGTCTCATTTTCACAACCTACGTCTCCAAACAAGTTCTAGTGGGTTCTGAAGGTCTTCAGTACTGGTGAAAATTATGATTAAATTCAGTAAGAGAAATGAGAATAAGTAAGTATGACATAATGCCAAAGACTGAGAGATTAAAAATAGCAAGAAAATTATTTCTGTCCATGAAATGAAATCATAGCAACCTCAGGCAGAGGAATACAGGTTCATGAGCATTTGTAGTAAAGGGCTTATCTGAAAAATATAATCATTCATTCATTCATTCATATAATTAATCATAAAACTACTTATAAATTTATCAAACAGTTTAACCAAAATAAAATTTCATCTTAGATTCACAAGACTGATGAGGAGTGATGATATATTTCTTTTGCTTAACAGTCTGGTATGTGGCAAACAAAGGGACAGATTTCTTCTGAACAAAGATTTCATGTTCATCCTGGGGTCCTGGAGGTAAGAATGACACCACAGCACCCTCCCCTCAATATCAAATTCTTCTTTAGGGGTTGGTGGTCCAGGCTGCAAAGCACCACCACACTTGGGTAAGAGGACTGGGTGTTTGAACAGGAGTAGCATGATCAGCAACTCCTAGATTCAGTGGCCAAGTTAACTCTGAAGGGATGACAAACCTTCCTTAGGTCTTTTAAAAGGTACAGAAAATGAACTCAGTTCCTTGTTTAATAAGGATACAATGAGAAGTAGAAAGGAGAAACAAGTTTTTAAGTAAGCTTAATGCTTCCTTTATTATTAGGACACAAATCTGTTGGTGTACGTTACAACATCTTAGGAGCAGCTCCAATTTGCTCTCAGCTGGTCTTGCTGCAGGAAACCTTTTGACACCAAGAAATAACAATAAGCTAGGTTTCAGTCATTCCGCCATAACATTTACCTCCCTTTTGTTTAGTACACAGTAAAATATACTATGGAGGATTCATGAGTTATCTCCAATATGTTCTTGTTTTACCTGTCTTGCACTCTCATTAAACTGAAGTAGTAATAGAAGGCTATCACGCAACAGAGACTCAGACTTGTTTTATGTAAATTTCCTCCACCTAAATCTACAGATTCAATGGAAAACAGTGAAGGAAAATGACTAAATTTATAGGCAATGCTGGTATGGATTATTATAATTTCCATCCCATTCAGAGACCCTGGTGAGAAAGGTGCTGTGAAATTGACATATTCAGCAAGAAGCTGTACAGAAGTCTCTTTGTCAACTCCTGAAATGTAATACCTTATTTATCTAATTCAAATGCTGTGCCTGAGATAAGGCTTGATTAATTAACGACTTTCTGATTCTTCCATAAAAGACTCTGTGAAAGTAAAATGGTACAAAAAGAAAGCTCGTATCTGTAGTTTAATTTAAAGTTTGTGTCTGCGTAATGGCTTCAACTGTGCATCAGCAATTTTGTAAATGCAGTTTGAGTAAACGTTATAAACTTAAAAAGACCAGCTGTTAAATCTCTTGACATCTGTAATGCTTCCTTTATACATAGGGAAACCTGCTCTCTCTCATGAATAACTTCACTTCTTGTTGGGTAATATTATACAGGATGGATACACCAACTGTTGGGGACTTTTTTGTTTTCAGTAGTTATTTCCTTTCCACTTTAGTTTAAAAGCTATTTTTTCCTTTTGTGTGGCCATAACCTTTGCAGGGGTAGCAGTACTACATGCTTTAAAATATATGATTGGCCTTATTTAACATTATATGGAATTATAATTATTCTCAATACTCAAAAAATATCTGGGGAACCAATGAATATATGGAAATAATAAACCAGTGAATATATGGAAATAATAAACATGATGATACCAGTGTATTAATATTACTTTTACTAACGCTTTAGATAAAATTACTGTTTATTTCCAAACAAAAAATTGTGTACCTTGAAAAACAGAAAATCAGAGTCCTTATTGGCACAGTAAGTCAACACCAGAGTCAATAGCTTTGTTCTTCATTTATCAAGATCTACTTCTCAACAGTGAATTATGAGACAATATAATAACTCTACATCAAACTGTCTTTACTTTTATACAAACCGAGTTTTACTATGTCAGTCTTGTCAACACTGCTGAATATTAATGTGAATAAAGTTAATTGCTGGGTGGATAAAGGTCTGATGCAGTCAAAGTGAAAGAAAGCACCTAACAGAAGTCTGTCATTTATGACAAGCTGTAATTTATTTCTGCTTCATGATATGTACTGACAGGTTTCAAACCTTACTCTAGTCTTTACCATAAATTGCAATTATTATAATTCACAGTGACATTTGACCCAGAGGTTGGGACCTAGTTCACCACGAATAAAAGACTTCACATCTCAGGGAATTAATTTGCAAACTCCAGCATGTAGTTTTCATTGGAAATCCAACTGTTTGCACTCAACACTGAACATGCACAATAAATTTTGTGACTTGCATTGCTTAAAAAAGAAATAGCACACTGCTTTAGCTGAAACATGAAGTGTTTATGACAAAATATTTACAGATGTTTAAAAACTAAGATTAAATTTCAGTATGACTGTACAATTATTAGTAAGTTTTACAATATTAGGCACTGGTGATTATTAGCCTGATTAATTTAGTTGAGTATTTTTATAATCAATCATCAATTGTTTTAATAAATGTTGTTATTGGTACCACCAACAACACAGCTGAAGTTAACTCAGTTTAGTCCCTGAAGTTTTGCTCACCTGTTACTTGGTATAGTTTATAAGGAAACTGTTGATGAGTATTCAGTTCTTCAACCCAAGAAAAATTCACAATCTGAGGTTATGGTGAATGTCTCTAAATCTGTAAACATAGTTTTGAAGTCTGGGTTTATTATGCGCCTTGTTATTTCTTAAGCTTTATAAATGTAACCTACAGGTACAAAACCCTCTCTTTAAAATTATATCAATTTAGAAAAAATCACAAAGATTTTAAAGTTAATCAGATGATGCAGGTAATAAGAAGAAATGTGGTACCTCTAAAACATCAGACTTCAAGACATAAAATTATTCAGAAAACTCTGTAGTAAATCACAGCAATTTTATTGCTATATGTAGGTTTATTTCACATTAAATTAGGGCCCTAGAAAATCAAAATATTTTCTATTTTGTTTTTAAAAGCTATCAATCTGCCACATAGTTTTGAAAAATGCACTGCAAAAATAAGTGTATACTACATATATCTAACAGAAACATGATGCTTCATTTAGCTTTTTTCGGGAAGTAGCATACTTCTCCTCAGAAGAAAGAACTGGGACATTCTGTATGTCTTATGTGCCCTTCACATTTAAAATGCAGGAAGAGCAGTTAGCAGTTTTTTTGATGTCTCTGGTTCATCCTTTTCCTTATATTTGATTTCATATACCTGGTTTCTGTTACAAGTAGTAGCACCTGTGAAAGTAGGACTGTGATTTATGATTGCTGAGTACACTTTTAATTAACTACACAGCTTTATTTATCTTGACTTTACCTTTGCCTTCTAAGGCCCATAGTTTGTCACTAAGCAACTATCAATGTTCTTCCCTTCATAAAAGTACCTTTTTTGCTAAACATAATAATCTGCATTTCCGCAAACCCTCCAAATTCTCATTGACTTCACTGAGATCAGAATTAGTGTTCTCTTCCTACTTCTCCACACAATTGCATTAACAGTCTAGAGACATTTAGAGATTCATAAACAAAGAAAATAATTTTTAAAAAGCCCTGATAACATTGCTTAGAATAGCAGAGAGATATCTATTTCTCTCATCAGAGCACATTTTCAGTTGCTTCTAAATGAACAACCTGCTTTGCACAGAAACCGGTAGAGATGTCCACAGCATCACACCAGAGAAATCAAACATGGAGCACTAGATTAAGCTGAGATATTACATGGTTTTTGTTAACAAGACTTCAGGCTTTCTGTAGATTCCCATCACAGTGGAGCACAGACTTGTAAGCTGAAACCATTGCCAACTGAATGCATAAACTGGTGATGGATGACAAGAAATGGTGTCTGAGGAGAGAGGAGTAGGAGTGCCATTCTACCAACCCTGTGGACTAAATGTAGAGAATTTTAGGGTTAGCAGAGGGAGGGGCAAAATACAGAATATTTTACACTGTTTTAGATACAACTTACTGATATCATAAGATTTGTTCAATAAAAACTCTAAAAGGAAGGCTTATGAAGCTAGTGTTGTCCCAGTCTTAAAAATGATTGTTAGACAGCACTCTTTCTGTCATTATTTGTTCTTTATTGATAAAAGAAAACTGAAAAATAAGTGCTTTAAATGTTGAAATGCTCTACAAACATTTAAATATATACAGGAAGAGTGACTTGATTTGTTTTTTCTAGTTGCATGATAAAGAATGCTAGCTTTTGACAAAAATATAATGGAATAACATTGTGGTGAAATTATTTTGCCTTAGTGGCCATCTCTATTGTGCATTTCCCCATGAATTTTATTTGAAATACTAACATAGTCTTACGACAAAAGGCGTTTGAATGCTTTTTCCACATATTCTTTTTCTAAGTGGTGATAGAACTATTAAGATTGAAAAATTGCATATTGAAAATGTTCAAGGTTTATGCCATTATTTGTAGACATATAGAGAACAATAAGAGGAAAGAAATACCGTAACAAAGACAGCAGGAGAAAAATCATACCTGAAAACTCATATTCATATATAACCTTTTTAAAATAATTAGGTATTCCAGGGATGATTCTACATTTTATTTCAAACATCCCCATTATTTGCAGTACTACAATCCATCTGCAAGTTCACCAAATGAACAAAAAGTAATGACTTGTGTAGCAATGTGAGAACAGTAATATCTAAAAGCATTTTTTCTCTGGTCTTTACAGAATAAAAAGTGATCTACAAAGCAGTCTCTGATTTCCTCAAAAATATTAAACCTGCCATTTAGAGCTGTAGCAAATCTTCAGTGCAAGATATGTTAGATCCTTTTTAACATGTCATTTTGATTATCCTTTGTCACAAGCAAAGATTTAACCATGTGATTAAGCCTATGTTCCACGACCTTTACCAAAGATACTGGTAAAACAGTTCCCTATGGCAAACAAGCAAAAGCAGTACATCACAGGATTAATACATTTCATATGCTCTCCTTTTCAGAATTACTTCACTTGAGCATGCATATACTTTGTGATATCCAGATTATGTATACTTAGAATATAAATCCCTGAAGTACTGTTCTTCTTAACTAAAAGTATCTGGAAGAAATGTTTATAGTTGACTCTGGTTTAATTACTATGACCTAATTACTATGACCTATTTTGGCAGAGACTTGTTATAAATCCCTGCCTATAACAAAGCTAGTTATAAGAGCTAAATGTCTGGAATTCATGATCTTATCCCACTGCCTACTGAGCATATGTCTGAATAAAAAATGATGATAAATTATATGTTTGCTAGAGCAAGAGTATGTCAAAGTTTGGACAGATGCAGCGTGTAACCCATCCTTTCCTCACTGGTTGCCCCTTCCAGCTGTGGTCGTGAAACATGCTTATTGTAATAAGGTAAAAGCACCACCTTCTTTGGTCTTGAAAAGTGTCATTACTAAGAATTAAATCTATTACCAAGAACTTCTTTTAATCAGAATTTCTAAACACTTAATGAAATTAAGCAAAGCCTTCAGCACGTGTCCACAGGATCACATCTACTAGACATAAACACCTTATAAATCTGCCAAAAGACACAAATCTGAACAGCAAGAGCTCTTTTTCTTAGACATATGCTATGCTTTTAATAAGGACCTGGCTTGTTTTCAGGCTTACCTTTTATGTTAAGGCAGAACTGAAAGCAAAAGCCTGGGAAGTAGTTAGAAAAACAGTGTAATCACTAAGATACCATTACCCTGTCTCTTGTAGCTTTTATGTTTGAGCTTCTCAAAGATATGGACAGCAAATTACTCATTTGGTACCCAAGCTGCATAAAGAAGATTGAAATCTGGGCTGTTAATGATCTTTTCACTGTGTTTGGGAGATTCTCTGTAAGAGTTCATATGTAATACAGATGCTGGATATCTACGTTATTCCTAGAACCCAACAAAATACAGAGGTGGAAAGTGTAATTTATCCTAGATACACTATTGCTGAAAGAAACCTTATTTCTGTATGAAAGCTGCTCTAAAGAGGGAAATGGTTTTCTAGGAAACCAGATATAACTTGGAGAAAACATTAGGTTCCTTTTTTATAACTTTTTTGTAGTAAATGACCCACATTACTAGATACCTTAAATGAATAATCAACTTAAATGAAACAGAAATTTTA
Source organism: Strix aluco (assembly GCF_031877795.1). Taxonomy (NCBI): domain Eukaryota; kingdom Metazoa; phylum Chordata; class Aves; order Strigiformes; family Strigidae; genus Strix; species Strix aluco. The sequence continues at coordinate 101,072,674 of NC_133934.1, read as the reverse complement.
ACTAGCAATTAAGGTGGTGAAATAAATGTTTTATTCAAAACAAGATAATGATGATGATGATGATTATTATCATTATATTTAAAAATGCTTTAGATGGAAATGAAATGTATATCATAAAAGAGCACTACTTCTTATTTGGCTAAAGCCACAAAGCAACTTTAAAATTTTGCTTTGTCATTGCTACATAGAACTTCTTGCCAGAAAGTTCTCCCACGAACTCTGGGGAGATAGGGAAAAATATCATCATCACTGATGGTACAAAGGTGGAGCATATATGAAAGATTAACTGACATGCTCAAAGTCACACAAGTGTGGGAGATCTGGAAATGCAGTTTGGACATATAGGCTTCTTGCTGTAATCAAAACATAACCATCTGCTGTCTTCCCACTTCTCTTATGCTCTTTTACTAACCAGGTAAATGCAGCTGTTCCAGCATGCCATTGCTAGTTCCAAAAACCATTTAGCATGTCGTTAATTTTCTTCCAGCCTTTATCACCCACTCAAGTTGGTGAAATGTGGTACATGGAATTAATGATTTTACCCTTTTTATCATCTTACAGATGGCACATACCAGAAAGAAGTGCAATCCTCAGCATCTGGTTCTGAATGGCCTCAACAAGGGAAACAATATTATCTCTATCAAAGAAAAGGCTGATCATGTTCTACTGGGCACCTCAGGAAAAAATCTTTTCTGTAGAGTCAGCCCAGAATGCTTATTCTACAGGCGTAACTAAGGCCAAAGTCTGATTTAAGATATTACAGATTCCTTTAATCTATTTTTCACTTCTGTTACGTACAAGTTTCTCACCAAGTTATGACTTCTTGACTGCTTGAATACTTTAAAAATAGCATTTCCTCTTTTTTTTTTTAATTTGACCAATCTTAGTTCTAAGTATCTTTTTGTATTTTTGTAATTTTTAGAGAAGTCTTCTAATCTTCAGTCAGGGATAAGGAAAGGAGTCATTCAGTGCAAGTAGCAGAGATCTCAGCAGTGTGCTCTCAAAGCTTCTCCAAGCATTCCATTTTATAAAAGTAGTGTGATCATACATTCCAGCAAATACATAGTTCCTTCTAGCAGAAAACCTTGATGCATAAATCAAATTTCAATTTTGAACTTCCTCTACAAAGAAAAACACACTAATGAAATAATTTATTCTCTTTCTATCCTGCAAAGATTTAATGCAGAAAATCTGTGCAAAAAAAACAGAAGTGGGAAAAAATGTTTGTCTATGACAAAAGCAACCTTAAGAAGTCATACCTTCTTTTAAAAAATTCAGAGGTTAAGTAACTTGGAAAATGCTGTTAATAGAGTTACAGTGTTAAAGGGACGTGCATAAAACTGCATTTTCTTACTGATTTTTGTTTCTAGAATCCAAATCCAAAGTTACTGAAGATACTGAATACCTGGGATACTGAAAGGAAAGAAACCATTCACTCAATGAAAAGAGGCTTATACAGTTTAACTTTAGTTTAGTTTAGTCTAGTTTAGTTCAGTAGAAATAAAAATGTGCATTGATTAAGTTAATGGAAGCATTTTGTTTTGCTTCTCCTCCGATTTTAATAAATCTAACTGGTAAGACTCTTGCATGCTTGGGAACATCTCACACAGTAGATCTCCATGATGAAAAAGTAACTCTGGAGATTTATAGAACAAAAAGATTACAGAACCTTAAAGTAACATTGGAGGGAATAAATTGTGTAGATAGCAGTGAGATATTTTCTATCAGGTGGCAGTAGATGAAGATCTGTGGGGAAGCCAATAGCACAGAAATTTGCCTGACATAAAGTTAAAGAGCAATTCTGATGGGGAAATGTAGAATGAGCATATGTCTGCTCCACATGGATATTAAACTTTGGATGACATTTTCCTTAAAAAAGAAAAACAACTTTTAATATTTCCTCTTTTGCTGTGGACTATCTGCTGCACTGTTTGTAATAATGTGAGAATCATCCTTCAGGCACCACTTAACCTATCTAAATGCAAAAAGATGAATTTGGAATACTATCAAAGCACATATTGAATAAAAAGAGCCATTCTGCTTCAGCAGCAACACAAGAGACCTGGTTTTTATTATGCATGTGAAGTGTTTAATTTAAACTGTTAATAGCTAACCAGGTCTGGCCTAGAGCTATGCATTTCTGGGAAAAAATTCCATGAACAAAAACCCCTCTACCTCCCTTCAATTCTTTCTTCACTAAAGTCAAAGAGAGAGTGAAAAAATAATTCTGGAAAATATGAAGATTGTTTACATGAAATATCTTTTTCCCAGAATGTGCAGAGAAAGAAAGTAAAAAGTTTATAGCTCATACTGAAAAGCCTAGCAGCCTTAGCATTACCTGTATTAGAATGTCTGGAAGACAGGAATACCTTACAATGGAGTTTGAAGTTGAGCTAGAGGTTGTCAGGGGAGCATACACAATTTATGAAAAAGGTATCTTAGATGTCTATGATTTTCAGATGTTTAGGTGTATGTGGCTAGCTTTGCACAGAGGAATGCCAGCCTCAGCATGGAGCCTAACTCCGTCTCTCAGATTAAGGGAATTTGCCATTATTCAAGATTTTTTACATATGTTATTAATAAATTACACTAATAAAATATGTTTATCATTCATAATGAGTAAGTTTATTTTAATAAGAAAATAACTATTCTTACATTTAAAGTTTTCAATAAAATTCCATTTTGGGGAAAAAAGGATTATCTCTTTTTTTTTTTTTATACTGCTTTAAAAGATTTCAGAAATGTTATGCTTTTTGACTTGACATTTGATTAGCTAGAAAGATGGGAAAATGCCAACATAACATACCTACCATAGTAAATCAATTTTAAATTGAATATTATAGAATCCAGACACTGTGTACTCTTCCATAATTAAACTAGCATATATACAGTTCAAACAGAAGGCAAAAGTTCAAGATCTTTTTTGCCTAAAGCATTTATATTTTCCACTGAAAGTAACTATTGTCCAAGCCTGCCTGGTTTTGACATACAGATTTCAAATGATTCCTAGCCCAGTCTGAGAAAGAAGAAATTCAATTTTAAAGCGAGTGAAAATTAATTTAGCTGCCTAATCATTCTTTCTCTAGTAAGTGATAGGATATCTACTAATAGATGTTAATAAACTAAAATACAGCAAACAGAATAAATATATAATTTATGGTTAGCAACTGTTCTAGAAAAGGATAACAATTTTAGCCATAAATTACTCAGAATGTAATACTCTGAGAGTGTCTAATAATGGACAATAAAAATTATGCTGAGTAGTGCCCAAAATGAAATGGTATCCAGTATTATAGTCTTGTAAAAGAACCTTCCCAGGGATGAAAAGGTTAATTTCCACAATAAACTCTTAGGAATTCAGCAATATTTCCTTGATGACAACTGGTGACTTTCTTTGTTTTCCTTTTAGGCCTGTCTTGGTTTGGTTAACAATAGATTTTCAGAAGGTAAACATACACTTAATTATTTCTCTTCCTTTTCATAGTTTGATCTGATGGAAACCTGGCTTACCAAAGAATCTACATTAGCCTTTGCTGTTAATATACAGACAAAATACTGTTTCTCATTTCAAATGGATTCTATTGGATTGTATGCAACCTTGGGAATTCATATCTCCTGGCAGCCATAACTAATCATTAATTTATTTTCTTTCTGTTGACAAGTACTTTTGAATTACTAAACCAAATCAAATTATATTTAAATCAGACTGTCTCAAGTTCAGTGGCAACATAAGACTAATGGACTTCTTCACCTTTACATGACTTTGATTTTTAATCAGTCCAAGTGACCATGCTGGAATGAGATTACTGTGGTTTATGGTACAAGAACTAAGAGTCAAGAAGAGGTGAAAATGAATCTAACGTAATTTACCAGTCAATTAAAAATGTGTCCCACATTAAAAAGAAAAAAACCTTAACAACAAAACCACTTTCTTATGTAAGGTGTTATTTTAAAATATTGTAACTATTATTTGCCAAAGAAATACATAAATATCTGAAAACTTACTTCTCCATACACAGTCCACCCCTACTCCAACTGCAAGATGTACAGATCCGTAAAAATGAATGGTCATGTAGAATGGGGCAGAAGAACAAGGCAAATATATTTCTTACACTTGATTCTTAATACTTGTTTAGATTTTACTGTGGGTTAATCAAAAATCTGTGAAAGTTAAGAAGTTTAAACTTCAGTTTAATTTTAAGACTGCCATTTTTTAATAAAGTAACAAGCGAAATAATGCAGGTTAAAGTTCATTCCATTTTTTTTTTTTAACCAGAAAAAGTCAAATAATAAAGTAAGTAAATGTTACTGGCTGAACAGTTAACATAATATAACTTAAATGCATCGTCCTTGTACTTCCAGTAGATGGCAGGTATAGTACTTCAAACTTTAAAAAACTCAACAAAACTCTTCATTTTTTGAAACAATAAGATGCTATTATCTGCAAAATTTTGCTTATAATACAAATGTCTTTCCATATACATGTATTTTTACATTTAATATTCTTATAGAAGATATATCAAGAAGAAAAGGAATGTTTAATACAAACATATTAAATACTAAAAGCAAATTATAAAGTAATAAAAATAGAACACACTGAATGACACTTACAGAGAACTGGAATGATCAGAACAATATTCACAATAAAATAAAAACAACTGGCAATCTTAAAATAGGAATTCGAAATAAGAAACTTTGCATTTATTTCTCTTTTTCATAAATCTGCCTCTTTTTAAGGCAATGGATATATTTTTTTCCATAAAGGAACTTTCAATTTTCTGTTATGTGTCACCGAAAAATGAAGAACCATGAAAGGACAGTCATGCATTTACAAATTCAGAGATTCCAGCAGTGAGGTTGTCAGCTAAACCAAAATCAACATACAGAAGAAATTATGACTTTTTTTTTTTTTTTTTTTTTTTAACTTCAAGATTGAGTAATAAAATCCTACTTGCAGCAGAGAAGTTCCCCCTCTCTCAGAGCACAGGATCACTAATACTCAGTTACAGATTAGGGACAAAACCTTTCATTTTCTTTCCATTGTCAGTATGTGACCCCATGCCTTATTCACTGCACACTGCTACAACTTCAAACTACTCTGACAGTACTTTTCTGTAAGCGCATTTTTTGTGGGCTCATCAGTTTCATAATGTCATGAATGCCAGTTTATCTTGACCAAGGTTTGGTGGGTTGACTTTCTGATATCACCTCTGTTTTAGAAAGGGGAAAACTGAGATGTTTTGAGATTAAGGTCAAAAGTATTTGCAAATGTTCATTGAATTATCTGACGTTTTTTGGCAGTGGTGGTGCATGTTAAGTGTTATAGCATTACAAATATATTAAAAACAATCTTTATTAATTTTCATTTTAGTCATAAGTGCAAGTCGAATGCAAAAAAAGACAATTGCACACCCAGTGAAAATTTCTGAGATCGATAGTTTAAAGGAAAAGACTAACATCACACACAAACTGCCATTAAAATCAACATCTAAATACAATTTTCCAGGCAGGTTTCCCCATCTTCATAATGCAAACATCTTGTGTTCATTCTATTCTGTGCTTTGTTCCAGCTTCTGCACAAAACAGAAGAGCACCTACTTTCTAGCTGGTTTCCCTAGGCATCTGCTCTTTGGTCACATAGCACTGAAAGAAGGTGGTGGAGTCATCCCACAAGCGTGTTTACTGATCTTGGTTTCTCTGCTCAAACTCACTATATGAATATTAATTATTCTGCTTATTTCCTGCCTTGCAGCTCATATCCTCCAACCACCTCTCATTACATTCCAGATGGTTTATCTTTGTCCTTAGTTAACCCTCCTGTCCTCTAATCAATATTGGCATTAATTTGTTTTCCTTTTTGTTTTCTTTCCATCCAACCTTCTCCCTGGCTTCTCATGTCCATATATCTGCCAGACTATTTTACTTGCTCCTCCACATTCTAAGTCAGGTCAAATGTTCCTCTGTGGTTCCTATCCCTCCTCCAACTTTTCCTGAAAACAATACACTGTTATCTTGTTTCAATCTTCCTACACAATCAGTTTTGGTTTTGGTTTTAACAGCAATTCACTGCCCACCTTCAATGTTTCACAGTTTAGACACCTGACTCCCTTCTTCTACCCTCAGTATTTCTCCTAGACTCAGGTGCTATGAGTCCCTTCATTGCAGTTCTAAGATGCCAGCCTTGAATGAAATGCTTTCCTTTCTTCTATTGTCTGGAATTCACAAAACAAGGTATTATGTTATATCATGAAAAAAAGCAGTAACAGATTATCATGAACACATCAATATCTATTACGCTCTTCAGTCCAGGGCCTAATATTGACTCTCTTCCTAAATGGAAAAGCTCGTGCAAGGAAGCCTGGCTTTTGTCACGTACTCTAAAGTTTGCCTGCTCGGTCCTACTGTGAAGATGGCAAAAGTCCAATCTTGTCAGTAATAAGAGGCGTGAGAGATTAAGTGATTATGGAATCAACACTGAACATTATGAAGCATCCACTGAGCATGTACAAATAAAGTTTGCTAAAGGCCTGTTACCTGAATGAATTCTCATGTTTGAAGGAAATGAGAAGACTTCCATATGAATAGGAAAGATGTCAAATCTCCCTTTCTGCTTATAAATATGTGAACTGTAGAGTTTTTCAAGGAAAAGCGCAAGGTTTTTTACACGCTGATTTATTTTCCTCTGCTTCATTCCTGGAAACCATGCAATTAGTTTTGGTTGAATTAAAAAATAAAACAAAATAAATTCTCATGCAGGTGCCAAATATGAAAGATTTCAGTGAAATGGATAAATTACATAAAGTTGTATGCAACAGATAATAGAAAAGTAACCTTAATAAAAAGCAGGAAACTTTAACAGGTGATGATACCAGCTCTTCATTTAATATGTGTTCATACAAAGCACATGGCGTAGCAATAGCTTTACAGAAAAAACCCCTTCTCATAACTTCCCCAGTGTTTCATCTGTAGTCTGCCTATTTCCTGCTTTGGTCATTGCACTGAGGTCATAATTTGGATCACAAGAGTTGGTTTGGTTTGAGTAGAAGAGGAATTTCTAGTGAAGCCAACTATGTCTTTAATCCAGTCTTATTTATTATCAAAAAATCTCTTTTTTGTACACAGAAGGAACAAAATAGGAGATGTTATCTTTGTGTATGTTGTCATGCTGCAGATAGCAATCAGAACAAAAAGCTGCTCCAACACTTTTTTTTTTTTTTTGATTTGGAGGATCACAGGATCAGGTTCCTGGCATTTCTTTGGAATTCTGTAGCATTTCATTCTTTGTGGCACTTTTTGCTGCTTCACTCTCACATACATAGACAAAACATGGAATACAATCTCTTCATCTGTCCATCTTTAGATACATTTTTTAAAAAAATCGAGAGGTTTCCCCTAATTATAAATATAATAAAAAATAGAGACACTAATTATAGATCAGCCTGAACTGTTTAAGTCTTCAGCCAAGAGCCACTTTTCCAAGAAATGTGTCATTAATATTTAGCGCTTTTTAAAAGTGGAACTTCCTTAGATTAAAAAATTGAGTTTGCACAAATCATTAAAAATTCTAGCTAATCGGTTTTCATTTAAATGGCTTACTGCATATACATGTTACATACATACATGTTATGCAAGATAACAAATTTACACTTACCATACAAATGTGAAAAGGACCATTATCTTTTTGGACAATAAAGATACTTAATGCTGATGAAAATACATGATTTTTCATTAGAACCGAGTAGCACTATTAACCTCAGCTGTCTTCCATATTCTTGGTCACTTTTTTTCACATGGGAAGAAGAATCTTTCCCTGAGAATATAGAAAAGAGGTAAGCAATAAAAGATTTCAGGAAGTAGGCCAAAACAATGTTCACTACTTAATAATATTGCAAGCCTGATTCAGTCCAGAGTCTTGAATCTATTCCCTGTGAACATATTACTGTTAAAAAAAGACAAGGAAGAGAGAATGGAGTTTTAACATGGCACTCTGTAGTCAGTTTATTTCACAAGTGTTGAAGGCTAGTTGAGAAAGTGGAAAATTTTTGAAGATCTTGTCACATGCTCCAAATATGTCAAACAGACCTAGAACTAAAGCTCCGAATGTGTACTTAGGGATAACACTATACAACAATAACTTTTTTATGCTTCTCTTGCAGCATGGCATGCTCTTCCTTTGTTTGCCACAATGAACTGCGGAATATTCCTGAGGAATTCATTTCCATTACATATTTTTTTTCTTTTCACATTACCACTCAGTAGGACCGCAACACAGAAAATTGCAGGAAGATTTTCCTATAATGCAAATCTTCACTATGTCACCAGTACATAAAGCAGCAAGCCCCCCAAAAAGATACATAGTAATACATGACAAAGACTAACACAAAAGAGATGAACAGGGATATCTGAATTCAAATTAATTTAGAGAATATCCTGTGTACTTCAAATTCAACGTAAATATCCTGCTATGTGGAATTATCAGTAAATATTATAAGACGAAATTATTTAAATATTGTTCTAGTACTGCAAAGTTCCTGAAATTTGAAAAAAATAACCAGCCAACAAATCTTGTTTGTGTAGTTTCAATAAACTGCACTGGGAAACTGTCCGGTGTTAGCAGCAGTCTAGGAAAAAAACCCAAATAACAACAAAACTCCAAAAAGCAGATCCGAAAGCCAAAACCAAAATCCCCAACAAATCATGGTTGTCAGTATTTAGATTCATTTTGCTGAAAAGCTGCACAAACAGTTGTACTGTCTTCTTTCCCCTGGCACATTCAGTTGTTTCTTTTGTCACCCGTTCTGTCAGCAGAGGATAATAAATTTTTTTTTTTTTCTCCAAACAAGATCTGCTTTAACTGAAATGCTCCAAGCTGCTACACATGTGTAGTGGAAAGGCCTGGCCTAATCAGTTTTCCTCCTTGCTCAGTGACAAATGCAGCAGAGAGTATCACCACCTCTGGAGGCTCTGCCCAGTCAGAGCTCTAAAGCAGCCCAAGGCTTCTTGTTTACTTGTAGATGTCAAAAGTAAGTTTCCTGTTCTCTAGAGGCTCTGGCCAAAAATCTAATCACAAACACATGCATGGAAGTGGGAGCCATTAGTCTTAGGAAATTAAGTCATTGAACTGTGAGGAAAAAAAGTTTGAAGTAGACATTTACTGGAATTTTCAAAATCATTATTTGAAATACAGCAGCTAGCTCTCTCTGAAATTGAGTGTGACCAGACTAACAAGACCATTTTGAAAACACTATCAAAACTTTTTAAAAGCATGAATGCTGGCACAAATTCCCCAAATAATGATAGTACAATACAGGACTAGAAAACATGTTTACTTCTATGTCCCTGTACCGACAATGGAGAGAGACAAGCAGCTCTATAGAGTGAGTCAGTTCATGAAACACATAGAGGTGCATATCTCTGACCATTGATTAAGGAACTTAATTCATTTAGGAGCCTCTTTTAAGTGCATTAAGAACCATGGGATTCATCTGAATGAATGGACAAGAGGATCTTTAGTTTCATGAGTTCAAAAAGTCCAAGGGGCAGGATATAAAGTCGTTCAGCAATTGTGTGGACCAAATAAGAGAATTTTGGATGACTTTTCAATAGCACTGGAACAGAGAAGGAACACTAAAGCAAAAAATTAAAAACAAACCAGCTTAATGTGCACGGACTTTGATATCTGGGCTCTCTCTGTCAATCTTTTTCAGAATAGAGACAATTTTTAAAAGGAGAAAAGAAAAATAATAATTTTCTTGATATGACAAAGACTGGAATTTTAAATGTGAGCATCAAATGAGAACAAATATTCTCAGCCCTGTTGAGAGGTTTCATTTTTTTTTCATATGAAAGAGAACAGAATGAAGAAAGGAGTGTACATTTGAAGTGATGATGTTACAATAACCAGAGATAATCCTGGCCATGCATTTATTCTTTTGAGAATAGAAAGCCTACTTGCTTTAATCATCACATCACCATGGATCCATTACTGTTATGGAACATACATTTGCTTAACGATCTCTTCAATACTGAGTAAAACTACTCTAACTAGGGAGGTGAACCTAGTAAGAAGGCCTGGAATAGAAGAAAGAGAAAATAATAGTTTTAATTTTTAATTAATTGCTTGTAAAATAAAGTAAATGAAGCTATTTCTCTTCTTACATTAAAGTCCAATAAATTGTCTGTAGGTCATAGTATTCTGACATAGACCTGGAATCTGAAGGGTTTGCACATAAACTAACCTATTAAATTTGTCTTCACCTCATTGGGGCTAATTTAATTTCCAATTTTTCCAGGACATTTATATCCAGCTGCCATGCCTTGTCTTACATGAAGGCAATTCTTGCAGAAAAGCCTGCTAACAAATTATCCTGTGTCTATTATAGAGTCTCAAGTGTCAGAGACTGGGATGCGACATAGTTGGATATTTCTAATACAATGATTTGTCAGTCCATAGGTTTCAATGATGAATTTTTTATCATGTTTCAGAACTGGGCCAAATCACAATTTGTATCTTCTGTTTTGGTCAGGTTGTAGTCAGAAAAAATAAAAAAGTCTCTGGTCTGTTAATTAAGAACTGCACGTAATAAAGAGCTGTGTGTTGCAAAACAGATGACTGACTGGCCTTATCATGTCCCCATTTTCCTCAAGGCAGAACTCTACCAGTATTATGAAGATTTTTGATGCAGAGCAACCCATGTATCAAACTTTGATCAGGAAACATGGTGGATCTTCCTTTAATTCTATATCTCTGATGTTTAATTCACTGCAAATTAAGCAGTGAACCTAAAAGAGGACAAATTGCCAGACAAATGCTACCCTGCGTAGGCTGTTCTTTGCAATATGGATGTTTCAACTAGAAAAAAGGTCAACTGCATCCAGAAAGAATGTTTTAGAAGTTTTTAATATTAAAAGTAAAACTGCACAATGTTCACAAATACCAGCAACTCATTACAGAAGAATCATGTTGGTATAAAAGCTGCTGTTTTCAAATGTAGACTATTTAAAAGATCTCAAAGAATTATGAAATTATTTTTTGTTTTCCTTTTGCAGAAAGCTTTCTGTCTGTGGAAATGTCTTTAAGCAGATTACAGTTCAATCCATTCTTCAGCCAAGATCACCTCCTGATTCTTTTCAAACTACTTTTTAAATTTCTGTTTATCATGAGCAGACATTAACATTTGCTATCCAAACTTCTTGCTTAAGTGTGATATCTAAGATAAACCCTAATTGGATGAATTTATTGTAATTGATATTATATGCACATATGACTGTGATTGTTCAAGTTTACTGATTTTCTGGAAATATTATTTCATTAAGAATACATAGTACTGTGGAAAAAGAACAGAATATATATGCATATGAATGAAAATCTGTTTATTTAAAGTTTAAAATGTATTTCAGAAATATTTTTTAAATCTCTGTCAAATATTTCTGTAGAGCTTTCAAGTTTTAATAAAATTAAGTGAGACTTAAAACCAGTCACTGAATTCAAAAATAAAAAAAATTCTATACACCCAGCTAATACTTTGAATACATTTTCAAAATATTCATAAACCCGTCTCTCTTCTGCAAATAGCAGTCTGTGGGATAATGTTCATGAACATCATGGGATTCCTATCGTTCCAAATATGTGTTATTGTATTCCTGAAAGGAATAAGGGAAGCAGGCTCAGAAACTTTGCCATGAAACACTTCAGTTACAACAGCTGAACTTTATCTCAGGCAGAATAAACTTTTGACGAAGAATTCTGGCGGAAATGTTGAACATCTATCTTCATGAACAGTATAGAGGATAAATGATCCAAGTGATCTTATTTCAAGAAGCACTTTGTGAGTGTTAACTAGAGAATTCAGAGCTTAATCCAGCTTCTTACCATATATTCAACATAAAGATTTAATTTAATCTAGTGTTATAGAAGAAAATTTAAATATGCCAGACTCAGGAAATTCAAAATGCAGGTTCTCACAGCTGCTGGCATTGAGCCCCTTTGCAGACATGTAAAATTTTATTAGAACAATGCTGTGAGTATATGCTGCTGTGGCTACAATGCAGTTAAGTGACAGTGGCTGTGAAAAATATAAAATTCAATTTCCTGACTTCTGCATACTGTTCACATCCTCCCGAATTAACATAAATATTTGTAATGAATATAATATTTGGCATTCCACACTGAATTGTTTTGGCTTTTGGAAAAACAGATGATTTTTCATTGGAAAGCACATATGTAATCTGCCAACTATTGATTCAGTTTAATGAAGTGCTGTATTTTAAATGTACTGCAAATCTTTAAATATATTAATAGCTGATATTTTCAGTTCATGGTTTGTATGTTTTGTCTACTGCAAAATGTCTAAAAAGGTAACATATTCGAAGCTTTAACTAAAGCTCCTGGGGGAGGGGGGATTGATTGAGATGAGAAAAAAATGTTTTCTGATAATTAGCTCCTCTCTTCCCACCACAGTCTCTAAAGAGTTTCCACTACAGATTTGTACCAGTATGATTTGTATTTGCTTACTTTGAGATACTGTTTGCTGGTTGAAGACTCACAGAATTTATGAAACTTAAATGAATGTATTTGACTGTTTTGGTGAATATAGAGGAGGAAGCTTATGATGAGGAATAGCTGCAAGGGTCTACAAAGCATAAAGATCAATCACCCTAATATTAAAGATGTGAGTCACTGGAGTGCTGATAAATATAATTAACTATTTCCTAGACCACATCACCTGAGATTAAGTCAAAGTAATACAGACCGGCTGTTCCATGATCCCCTGACCCCAACTGTCATTGCTGCAATTAATATGGACCAGCCAAACAGGACCACCTAGGATTTTAATGAGTCAAGCTTTAGCCAAATGCCTGCTCTTTGCTACATCTGTAAGGACTTTCACATCTGTGCCTTAAAGAAAGAAGATATAGGTACCTAAAACTAATATTTCATCAAATTTCTTCAACTAGATCAGAGTTATGAAAAAAAAAACCCCTTGTAACAGATTTATCTAGATATTTATAAAGAGCTCTCCACAATGCTGTGTGCTCAAGTCTGAACTGAAAGAAGTAGCTGAAGGTTTGCACCAACACACATGCATACACAGGCTTCTCCTCCTCAGAGGAAAGCGTATTCATTCTTTCTTGGCATGAGGCACATGGGGGGCAAGTGGTTATTGAGCTAATTTGATATTGGTGACACCTGAATTCAGTTCCCTGCTCTATCACAGAACAATGTGTTCCATAATTTATGAGAAATTGTCTCAGCTGTAAAGTGCAGTGCACTGGTATGAAATTAAGCTTTAAATAAATTTGTGTCCCTGTAGCTGGCTAACTGCAAAGTATAAAGCTTATATGTATATTAGTTTAAAGCAAGACTGCCTATCTTTGTTTTCACAAAGCGTTATGAATTACAAAGGTGCTTCATTCCACAACTCTCAATATGGGAATAATAGTTCTGCTCTGCTTTGCAAAGCTGCTGCAAAAACAGTGAGGTATTCAGATAGCATGGGATGAACACCTCAAAGAATTCTAATACATTGCTACTCTAATACCTGCAAGGTAGCCAGTGGAAGTCCACTGATTTGTGTCCTCAGCAAAGATATGTCTTCAAAGTAGGTCTGAAAAGCATGAAGAAAAAGGATATTTTTTCCTACTTTTAGAAATATTAAAGATTAGTCTTTACCCTGACCCATAACTACTATATGAAAATAATCTGGTGGCAAAGGGACAAACAGTATTTTAAAAAAGCATATAGCCCATAGGCTGGATTAAATCACAAAGGTAGGTTATCTGCCCACATCACAGAAAAGCTCCCTATATTCAGATTGTCCCACTTACAGCCCTTCTGAAAGCAAAAATCCTTTTCCAGCTGTACAATTCAAATAATTCAACAGTTGCTGAACTAAACTGTAATAGGAAGTGGCTTTTCTTTAGAAGTTTTGGAGCAACTTCCTGAAGATGTATTGTGTGTTGCTTTCATAATGTATGAAGACTAACCCTAACATCACAAAGGTTGTTGAAAACTCTTGTTAGCCATGATCAGCCTGCAAAGTTGGCTATAGTTTGTTCATTGAAACAAATAAGCTTTAACAAATAAATAGTATTTTCTTGTGACAGTGCAATTGACCCCTATGCACCATAGCATCATTTCTGTGCAAGCGCAGCATTCCGTGATTATGCTTTTGGTATTAGGGAATAGATATTTACAGATATACCCTTGTTGATTCAGGTGCATTATCAGTTTTTAACTGTTTTTTTCCATTTTTAAGTGACTAAGAAGAATTTGTTTAAACAAAAGTTATTCAGAATCAGGTTAAAAATTAAACCAAAAGAAATTTGAGATCCTAAGGTGAAATATTTAGCAATCTTTTCTGCATCTCTAATGTCTTACTATGCAGCTGTGCTGAAACTATCAAGGTACAATGACACTGGTGGTACCCCCTGAAGACCAGATTTTCTGATTGTCTATAGACATTTACACACCAAGTTCCAGCTCCTACAACCTACAGAAAGGAAACTGCCTGACTCAGGTGGATACCTACTAAGAGAAGGAGTAGAGCAACCCATATCAGGAGCTAAAGCTTTGTCATTGTTCTTTCTGTACATACGTGTCCTGGTACCCCGCAGAATCTCACCAACGAAGGTCTGTTCTCTGCCTTATTGGCTGAGCCTCCAGGTGAAAATTTGAGTTGCTTCAGTGTTGTACAGAGAACAATACAGAGCAAATTTCCCCTTGAGGATAAACAACACACTCAAAATGGTACTTTTGACTTCATTCATTCTAGGCAGAAGGAACAGATTCCATGTAAGTTTATATTTAAGGCCAAATACCTATCTCAAAACCAAATGGACACATGGGGGTCAGTGCAGGCAATGGCATATCTGTAGCTCAAAACATTTTATACCCTAGTAACAGCCATTCTTATTCGGCTTTTCACTCTGTCTCCATGGTGCAGAGCTGCAGGTAGTCCTATGACTCATTCACAAATGGTACAGCTATTAGGACAAAAATGAAGGAAAGGAATGTAGGAGAGTGAATGCAGTGCACAGCCAGAATGGGTCACTGATGAACACCAGAGATTTGAGGGACATGATGACATCAGGTACACGGCTGTGCATGATGCTTGTCATCAATGCATGCTGCTGTTGGTCAACGTCCTCTCAGGATCTGATGATCCTGGTTGCTATTCCACCACTATCTCTGTTTGGAGAAGGTGTAGCCATCAAAATACTTCTTGAGATGTAGGTTGTTCTTGCTTTAGAACAACTAAAAGCACCTCTCAGAATAATAAATTCAGATTAAGTTCTTTACTCTGTCTCAGTTTAAGATTGCATGGAAAATTCTCTAGGCTCCACAGGCTCCTTTTTATGCTTCCTTTTCTAGGAGATGTGATCCTCAAAGCATTTTCAAGTTCTACGGTTGGATCTTTGTGCTCACAAAGAATCCAGTGAAGCTCTTCGCTTGTCTTGCTATCTATGCAAAATTAATTAGAGGACTGGGTTCTACACTTGGAATATAAAAATATTTATTATTTGTATTTAAAAGACGAAATAGGTTATAGGTGGTTAGAAAGATATATACATCCAAGAGTTTGATATTCACAAAGACCATCTTAAATTGTCTATTTTTCTCTCCTAGTTCTGGAGTTAGCAGAAGATTGTTGATAAGAAGTTCTTGATAAACGAGAAACAAATCTGCTTTATAGACCTCTAGAAGAGAGATTTCTGAGGCAAATATATTATCACGTCTTTACAACACAGACCCAGAATGTTATGGCCTGATACTTTCTTGTTGAACCTAATAATGTGTAGTACAAAATGTACAACTTTTAGAAAATCATCCACTTCTGTTTGGAAGATATCAACATATAAATTTCTCCACTCTCTTTGAGAGACTCCAAAGGGAAAGATGAAAACATGTGCCTTTTTTCTATAAGTTTGATTTCAGGGCTTTTTTAATGTCATTTTTCTTCTAAAAAATCCTTTATTCTTCATAATATTTAGCATGATCAAGATCAGATTACTTATGCTTATTTTTACATGGCCCTGTTTGTCTATCTATATTTCTATCTAATTTCACATTGCTACATTCTCTTATACCTCTGAAAGACATGATTCTAATCAAGTTATCTTTAAGACTCTCTTCACATGTTTCATTGTGTCAAGATCAATTAAATTTAAGCATAATCAAACACAGTTAATATGTTTGAAATGTCTTCCTACTCCATCTTATGATTTCCTTGTTGATATAACCCAGGATGGCAATGCTGCAGCATTGTATAGGGCTTCATGTTGAGATGTTTGTCTACTATGACAACGAAGAGATACACTTTTATTCCAGTGATTAAGCCTCAAATGTGATTTAAATGAAAGGGCATTTTCTTTTATTACTTAAGGATGTATTCAGCAATTAAGTCTTTTTTATGTGCAGTTATTTTTCCTATCTTGGAGCAAGGCACAGGAACAGGGGTTTTGTTTCCTGTGTGTATTTAGTTCTACAAGGTTATCCTAAATAAAAATACAATGCAATTAGTGTAAGAGTGAAGTTTCATTAAGCCATTTACAAAGCTTGTATGGAACAACTTTTAGTGTTCATACAGTATGTAGTATGTGGTTACATAGTTTACCAGTCTTTTATTTGTTGCATATGAAAATGAAATGAAATGTTTCTTAATGTGAATTTCAGCTATAAGATGAAGTTAAGATTGCAAGGCCGTGACTGTAAAAGAAAGGAGAATATAGTTCTAATTATCTTAAAACCCAGCCTGCCGAATTGTTAAGGTTAATTTTTTAAATCCGAACATTTTCAAGTAAGAAACTGTGATGCACAATTGTAGTGCTCTTTGCAATAAATTCCTTTCCTGTGAATCTTCCCTCTTTCCATTTTTATCTTCCTCTCTCCTGCAGGTTCCTTGGGATCCCCTGCACCATTCCATTTCTTCATCCTCTCCCCTCCTGTGTAAAATACTAGGTTCCCCCATAATGTCATTCTTAGCTCTAGCTTTACAGTTTCATGCAGTGAAACCAAAGCAGCAGCAGTAACCAACTCCAATAAACATTAAAAGATCAATGACAATTTAGGTAAGAAATCTATTGATTCCCTGTTCCTATGGGCAGTCTCTCCTAACTCATTAAATCATTACAAGTGAGGAAATTCACACAAAACAATAGAGGAGCAGTGTTTATCAATTGTCTTATATTTGTTGTCTCAATAATCCCACCAAAGTATTACCTGGGCCTGTATGTGGTCTTAGTATTCATGCAGCAATCATTAAATAATTTAGGTTAAGTGTAATTTAATTTATTCAAATTATACTGTATGCCAAATTTTGTGGATAAAAATACCAAACCACACAGAAGTATGGTAAAACTAGTCCTAGTGGGACTAACTAGTCTAACAAGCTCAGTTAGCATCTTTTTAAATATCAGAGTAGGAAGTCAGTAGTCATTTCAGAAATATCTAGCTTCTAGATAAATTTCTAGCTCAATTTTAAAACTGCCTGTAAACCTATATCCTTTCCATACTTTGCTTAGATCACAAATAAACTCTGACATCCTTACTTACCCTTGGTCATTCTGCATGTTCGCTGCTTTGACTCCATAAGCTTTGCAGACAGCTGTTGATGGATAGTTAACAGCTTGTATCTCTTTCTTTAGGCTGTATCCGCTCCCAGAAGTAGTAGACACCCATTCCTACAGGTCAAAATCATGCATAAATTACAACATACATATCTGATTCTGCATGGGCAGTACTCTCATTCCCAGGACCTAGATTATTTTTTGAACTGCCAAAGAATTTCTGTGGAAATGACATGGACGCCTGGACAGCAGCCACAAAAATATTAGTGTTAAGTAACAGTATAACAGGTTCCTGATGTGTAAAGGAACAAAGCTTGTAAAATCAGTTATGCTTGTATGTATTCATAAGTGAACAGTACTTCAAGAACTTTGCTATAATAAAAACCACATTTAACTAAAATACAGTATAACTGATTTTCAGTAGCACACGTATTTTACTATCAATCTAGTTTCAAGAAAATTACCAAAATATAGCAAACACACTAGCTGATTGTTGAAAATTATCCCCAGCTAAATAGTGAGTATCATGTAATCATTTCTGAAGAGGAAACAGCTGTTATAAACTATTACAAAGTCTGACTCTCAGACCCAGAAATTTAAGGTCACTGCAGCCGAGAATTCTGTAGAATTGTATGACAGTGACATTCAGGAGACTGTTTAGTGAAATGGTGCTATGTAAGCGATAAAAAAAGTGTCCTTCACACTGCATACACTATTCAGAAATCATCTAAGAAGTAGCATTATGAAATTTCTGAATAAAACCTGTGCTGCATCTTCCTTTAAGGTACAATGACTACTTCATTTCCAGTATCCTCAGAATGGGAAGCACGTCTCTCAGATAGCAGTTTTAAGCAGCAGTGACTGCCTTGTTCCAGAAGTACTGTGCTCCTAAGAACCAGAGAGCTAGTGAGGACAATTTGCACAAATATGCACCAACAATGCCAAGATACTCATGCTTATCTGAATGCATCAGTTATTCTATCATCAAGCCATAACAAACATCCTCAAAGCATACTTTGCAATAAATGAAGCCTGTCCTATCCCAGAATTTTTCAACTATAGTGAGGTCAGTTTGGAGCACAGAGAAAAAAAAAAAAAAAAAACCCACCAAAAAAACCTCTTCCCTTCCAAACCAGCACACTTTTTGCTCAAAGAAAAGAAACAGGGTATGCAGACATTTGACATAAGAAAGCTTTATCCTGAAATCTTTCAGATACTATTTTAATGTTAATCTACCTTGTATGTCTATGGTCAGTTTGTCTAGAGATAAACTTACATAAGCAGAATACAGTTTTGCCAGTCTAAATCAGATTTTAACTTCCATTTCCAAAATATTTTAAAAAAATATATATCTTTTTGTGATCCATTTATAAAAAATACTACATTGAGTTGTCTCAGATTTTTAAACTTGAGTTTTAAATTTTTAAGCTTAATGTTTTTAAATGTTTTGTCCTAATTATCTAAAACATTTAGCAGAAAGTCATGGAAGATAATACTCTAAAACGTTCCTTTTAGAAATGCTGAAGCAACTTCAACAATTGGAAACATTTTTTAAAAAAACAACTAAACCAAAACAACAAACAAAAGAATTTGGGAGATTTACTAACAGTATTCACATCAACCAGTTATAACTTAAAATGTTATCATTTTCTCATGGAAATAAGTAGCTTATCAGAAAATTCCTAACCAGTTCTACAGCTAACATCTGCTTCTTATCTCCAAATAAATACCCAGGAGCTTATCTGTAAAACTATTTTCCAGTATTTCAGATATCAGCTCCATTTAACTTACCAGTTCAGCACCTAACACTGTACCGATCCCAGATCCAGTGACATTTGCATTTCCAACTCTAGTGTCCTTTTACTTTCCATCACAGTCTCCACATTTCTTCACAAATTTCTTTCCATTGTATTTATCAGTCTGTTTTTCTCTCTCTTCCTTGGTTAATTTTTTGTTTCAATGCTCTGCTTTTGAACCAAAGAACTTCCCCCCCAACAGTGTCTGCTTCAGGAGAGAAGTTATGGGAGCATGTGGTCCACTTGAAACATCATTTCAGCATCTGAAAACAGCAGAAAGAAAAAATGGTTTCGCTTTTGTAGACCTGTCTTTAATAAAGTCTGTTTTGCTGCTTAGTAAGAATGCAAATACCACAATCTGTACTCAACTGTAGAAAGCGGAAAAGTTCACATATCTTAACATAAACAGATTTGGCTGAAAGTTCAGTGTTAAAATATAAGTCTGTATAAAGAATATGTAAACCACATCTAGATGTGAGAGTTACTTCTTGCAAAACTTGAGGTTTCTGCTCAAGTTTGTTAATTGGAATAGACAATACATTACGTGCATTTCGCAGATCCTAATATAATGAAAAGTATCTTCTGCAAATATTGATACACTGTCAACAGAAAAGGTACATTGGATAACGCTGTCATCCATAATGCCTTTTTTGCAAGCAGGTGGCTAGTGCAGTAACATTGTTAATAACAATGAAAAAAATTAACCTAGTAGGGGGCAAAACAAGTTATAAAGTATTTAGATAATTTTTCAAATAGTGTCTGATAAACCTAGAATGTCAGGTTATTTAAATACCCTGCTGAAGCAATTACAAAATGATAAATACTTACCTCTGAAGATTAGTGGATGGGTGAGATACTGGACGATTCAGAGTAGAAAAAATGTGTTTAGGGCATTATTGACGTGTGAAAGTAGTCTAGAACAATTAAAAAACCCGTAAACACTGGAAGACAACAGTGGAATCAGTATCAGGCCAGCACTGATTTGCTGTAAAAGACAAATCATGCCAAACTAATCAAATTTCCTCCTGTTACAAAGCATAAGCAATAGGTGTGATGTATTCTGACTGATGATGTTTTTGACACAGTCTCATAAACCATTCTTCTGAGTAAACAGAGCAAATCAGGCTAGGAAGAAAATATTATAAAGTGGATGCAAACCTAGTTGGGTAATAACACTCAAAGAGCATGGGTGTGATGGAATTCCATGGGAGTCTGTACTTCATCCTGGTTTATTCAGTCCTTTACTAATGACTTGAATAATGACTATACCTTTTAAACTTGTGGATTATACAAAAAGGAGCCCAGACAGCAAATGCCATGGAAGCACTTGTGATTTGAATTCAAATGATCTTGACAAATATGTGTAACAGTCTGGAAAAACAGGATAAGTTTCTATACAGATATGTGCAATGTAGGATGCTTGTGCGGGAATAATCAACTTCAGATATGCAGAAATAGGAACAAAATAATAACTTAGCAGGAAAAGATCTGGAGCTTATAATGGACTGTTCTCTGGATGCAAATCAGTATGCCAAGATGCTAGACTGTTTGAAAAAATGGCATTAGGATGCCTGATCAAAGCAATGAACCTAGAGGTGTGTGCATGGTTCAGGAATGTGTGACATGAGGGAAACAAAAAATTCTGGTGGTAGAATGCAAAAATGGGTATCGGCCTGATTCAGCAATAAGAAGTGTCTTTGCCTACTTTAACATTTGATCTTTGTTGCAGGTTGAGGAGGTAAATTTTCAAGGATGAAAGCTGTTATTTTCAGCAGCAGCTTGGAAAAGTCCCTCTTCCACAGGTTCATGCTCTGCATGGAACAGCCTATGGAGTCCAGTAGAGGTGAACAAGTGGAAGTGACCTAAGGAACAAAGGGTTTATGCCAACTCACTTTCTTCCTGGACAGATGACGCCTTCCTTCAGAGGTAGAAAAGATACACTTCTTTCAAGGCAGAAAGAAAGATGACTATCTTTACATCTTTGAATTTGTGTGTGCTGACACAGATAAAAAAATCTGCCTGTCCTTTTTGGAACGTAAGAAACAGCTAAAGGCAATTATCTTCCTCTCTGACCTTGGAAAACAAAGTTACCACTGTACTGAGCCTAAAAAACTTGTGTGTGAGTAAACTCTCAGTCTATATTTGAAAACATTAAAAAAGGTTATGTGTCACTTTCTTTGCTTATTCATTCTAATGACTAATCATTTTCACAGCTAAAATTTGAGCCTTATTTCCAGCCTCAATTTCTATCCAGCTTCCAGAGACTGCTTCTTCTTACTTCTTTCTTTGCTTTAGTCCTCTTTTTTTCTCCTTGCCAAGATACGCTATACTACTGAGTACACTGTCAAGCAACCTGCTTTTCAAAATACTGATCCCAGAACTAGATATGATATTCCACTATCTGCCTCACAAAACCAGTAGTAATCATGTCATTGTAATCACCTGTGTTCTACTTGCTACATAAACATATTGGAACTAAATTTTAGGTCAACAACTTTGACCTAAAAACTAACACCATCTATGTCAAAGAAACTGCCTTATAGAATATTCTCCATTGTTTAGGCATATTCTGCATTATTCTTTGCTATGTGTTTGATTTTTTAAAATTAAAACATAGGCACCATGTAATTGCTTGTGTTAAAGAGCAGAAAGATAAATGGGTAACTGGCAGTTCGGAAAGGACCGGTTACATCACAGATAAAGAAATGCAGACAGCAATAAAAACTTCATGAAGGGGATTTTCTTATTCTTAATGAATAGAATTCTGTCTATACAGTGTACTAAGCCGAAAGAAAAGAAGAAAGAGAACGGTTTCAGAAAGGCATCTAAGTGGATGGTCAAGTATACAATCCACGAGAACATAGAGAGACCACTATTCACCCTTCATAGTGTAGGAATCCAGAGTAATTAGAAGTAACATTACAGCAACTGCTCCTTGGGGGCAGCTGGGAGAGGTTTTCATAATGTGACATTACAGTGATATCCTCAGCTGATTGCCCTCTTCCTGTACATAGCTAGATGCATAAACTGTATAGCCATGTGTGGCAAACTCATTTTTTTCCCCTGCAAGTTCATGTGGCAGTTCATTTATTGCTTAATTGATCTGTACAGGTGCAGTGAAACCTAAAATTCCAGCGGTTTTTCCAACTGCATGTACAGATTGGCTCAACCAGGCATGCACACTGTATCAGCTCACAGGGAAGAGAACAGACTGCTATGGATGGTCTTTTCCCCTCCCTGGCATCGGCGCAATAATTCTCCCATCTAGAAGAATCATGAAAGAGATGATATTTCAGTCAGTACAACAGGCCAGGTCGTAATCCAGATCACATCATGTAATTTCACTGAACCCTTTTATAAAGAGCATTTATATATGACTGGCTGACATGGTGCTGAAGAAGTCCTGCCCTCATCTATTCTGATTACAAAGGTGTATTCAGCATGGCCAATACACTAACCAAACGACTCAGCAACCTACAACTTTTTGAAAATACTGTAATCTTTCTGAAGAAACTTGCATCCATGTCTGCACAGGGCATGCAGATCTGTGGGTGAGTCACAGCCTATGAGGTCTATCACTAGATTTCACATAGATGAGAAAACCAAGGATATATAATTCTCAGCATTGCTACTGCTACCTCTCCTCTTTGGTTATTTTAACAGTTGCAGAAGAGCTGTAACACAGCGTATAGTAGCTAAGGTCATATACAGCTGTCATTTTTCCACTCTTTCCCTTGAAAGCAAATGTCATCATGTGACTCATGATGTGAAATGCTCACTTATGTGACCCTATAATTAAATATGGCAAGGGTAGGAAAGAGGGGGACAATTCACCACCCCTATTGCATCAGAGCCACATCTGCTTTTGCCACAGTGAGCTGTCGGGAAGAAGCACTCAGAGTAGTTGATGACAATTATGACACTTTACTGCATTCAAGGACCACCAGAACAATGCAGCAAGGCTGCAAGGTCTTCTAGTATGCTTCTTTCAACAGAGAAGTAGGAACTACAGCGCTCAGAAAAAAACTACCACCAGCTACCTGATGTGGCTCTGTCCTTGCATTTGAACTTACAACAGCCATTCGGGGATGGCACCTGAACCTGACATGCTCTTCCTGCTCCAGATTCACACAGCCCTCCTGTGCTGAATCCCATACAGAATAGCTGGCTGGGCTGTGGGATCGTGGGAAGCTTGTGGTAATTATAATGCCACAGCAGGGTTTCACCTGGGTGTATAAACATACATGCTCCAAAATATCTGAGCATCAAAACATCTAGTATATGGGGAGCTGCTAGGAAACAGCCCATCACAATGCTAACCAGCATAACCAAGGTACACTACTGCACTGAGACGGATTCATTCCTAAGGAAATACTGAAGACAACAGCAAAATTAAGTATGATTTTCAACAGCAAAGCCAAAGAATATGGTTGAAGATGATTATTACTCCTGATGTGATAAGAAAAACTCTACTAAGCATGACTAGTAATCATTTCATTCTAGAGCGCTGACATTTTCAGCAGATTTGGTAGTCTGTAGAAAATGCTAACATGCAACAATTTCAAAAGAAGATTCACCAAACAATAAACAGATTCAAAAATTTAATAGACAGTAAGGTGCTGTATGTGTGCAAATCCCAGGTGGGAAACAAGCTGACAGTAGTAAAGTGAGTCCTAATAAGCCAGCTGATCAAAATGAAACAACGTTGCAGCTGTACATTTGGTCAAAAAAGCAGTTTGTCAATTTGATCAACCACTGCACTTACAAACATACATTTAGTACTGCCATCCCTACAGGTGCCATATATGTGGGTTAAGAGTTCCTCTGTTAGTATCTAAAATATTTACAGTTCACGTTTCCATTGCCATCACAGATTTCCAAGTGGAGGTTAGGGATGGACTTTTCGGACTAAACGTTGCCTGCCACCGGTGCTGCTGGCGCAAAGGGATGGGGCTCATGCCGATCCCGAGAGCGGGGAAAAGTAACTCATCCTGGTTCTCGGTGGCAGGGAGCTCCTCCTTAGCGCAGGCTGTACCTGAAACCGGAGGCTGTTTTGGAGAAGAGGTGGGTGCGAGCTGTCGCTTGCTTCCTTCCCCAAACCTACGGGGGCTGCAGGAGGCGGCGGCCCGGTGCTGGCCGCAGCGCCCGGCCGAGGCCAGGCAGAAGAGCGGGGGCCGGGCCGCAGCTCCCGCTCCCCTGGCGCTTCTCTTCGTCCTCGAGGGCAGCTGCCGCCAGCCTGCCCGGGAGAGGCCGCGCTGCCGGCCGGCGCGGGAACACCCCGGCTCCCCTCAGACTCTGCCTCCTGCTGCGGCCCGGGAGGGCGCAGAGGACCGCGCGAGGCGGGATGGAGGCGGCTTTGAGATACCGCCCGACGGGCTGCCCGGGGGAGAGGCGGCTCTCCCCTCCCCAGCACCGCAGCCGGGTGGGGAGACCAGAGGCGGCTGCGGCGAAACCCCGCCGCAGGGGGGGCCACCAGGTTCGGCGGGCCTGGGCGGCGCGGGGGCCGCGCCGGTCCCTGCCGCCTGCCGGGACGCGGCCGCCGTGTGGCGGTGGCGGCTGTGGCGGCGCGGCACGGCCCAGGCGGGCGGCGGGGCCCGTCCCGGCGGAGGGCGCGGCCCGTCCCGCCCCCGCGCCGCGCACGGCGCCAACAGCCCGAGCGGCGGCACCACCTCGGCGGCGCTGGGCCGGGCTCCCCCCTCGCCCTGCGCGTCTCTCTCACCGCCTTTTCCTGTCTGCATCCTGCCTGGTCCTCCGCCCCCCTCCCCCCCCCTCGCCATTTTCACCCGGGAGGAGCTCAGCGGGACTTCCCTGAAACTTCACGGGGGAACTCGCCCGGCGCCTCCGGGGCGGCCGCAAACTTTTCGCTGCGGCGCCCGCCTCTGCGCCTCCGTCCCTGACCCCGCGGCTCCGGCGGGAAGTTTTCGATGAGCGCCCCTCCGCTGATCCGGCCGCCCAGCCCGTTGCCGCCGCCCGGGGCTGCTGCTGCCGGCGGCGGCGTCGCCTTCCACCTCCAGATCGGGCTGAGCCGGGAGCCGGTGCTGCTGCTGCAGGACTCCTCGGGGGACTTCAGCCTCGCCCACGTCCGGGAAATGGCTTGTTCCATCGTCGACCAGAAGGTAAGAAGAAACGCCCCGACCGAGCGCCCTCCCGCCGCCCCCCCGGACCCGCTCTCCGCGGGCGCTGTTGGTGGCTGTGAACTTTCCTCGGCCTCCCGGCTCTGAGGATAACGAGACCGATCGCAACTTTCCTGTGCCTCTCTTCCTCCTCCTCCTCCTCTACCGCCGGCCTCGCTCCCCTCACCCCGGCCCCCTGCTCTTCCTCTGCTGCCCCCCCCCCCCCCCCGGTGCCGACGAGGCTCTGTGCGGGATGCTCGCCTCTAAGCCTGGCTTTTATTTTGTTGCCGATGGATGCAATTAGCTGTACTAATAGCTGTTATTAAAAACAACCCTCAGCCGGATCTATCTGCCTGCTTTTTGTGCTGCGGAAGGAGGGGGAGAGGTAGAAACCTGTCAGCTGTGATGGCAGCGCGGCGCCCTGGGGCAGTTTGCGCGTTGTCCCGGCCTCTGCCGGGAGACGAAACTTTCCACTAAAAAAAAAAAAAAAAAAAGGCAAACAGCAACAAGGAAAAACCAACCCCGAGAGCCCAGGATTCAAAGCGGCGCGCAGCGCTTCGCACGCCTTTCCCCGTGCCGGGCAGCCCGGCGGGGCCGTGAGCCGGGGCCGGGGACCAGCACGGGAGCTGGCAAGTGGCCACGGCGCAGGAGGGGCCTAAGCCTGCCCTCGCTGGCGGCTGCTGCGGGCGGCGGTGGGTCGCTCGGCGGCGGGGGGGCGGGGAGCGGCGGGCGCTGCGGTGGCCGCGGGTAACAAGGCTGGCACCGCCTGCGGGGTGGCACTCGCCGCTGCTCCTCCGAAGCGGTCGCATTGCTAGGCACAGCTTACCAGGGCTCCGTGCGAGGCACAGCTCACCAGGGCTCTGGTGAAGTGCGCGCAACACGCTAAAATCCATCGCGCTTGCCTCTGAACCTCCGCTGCCCTTTGCCAGTTCCGATTTCTAACAGTCATGTTGTATATTAAAATAAAGTTTTACTTTATCGGTGTTTGTTGTGTGAAAGACCCACATAAAAGTATCATAGTGATTGCAAAGGATGAAAAAAAAAGGCTAAATATTCGGGATGGTTATAATGGAAAAAGTTTGGCTTTTTCCCCCTTGTTTTTGCTGAGGTAAAATAATTTCAGGCAGGGATTTTTTTTTTTTTTTTTTAAAGTTGATAGCTTTGCCTTACATCTGTTTGTAGCTCCCATCAATCTGAACTTCACTAAAGAGTGGAATTTTCTTTTTTTTTGAACAGCAACTAATGAAGTGTTTTCAAAAAAGTGTTGAAATACGCACCTTCATTTCTAAATTTTGTGGTTTTCTTAGTTTAAGGAATGGTTACTAGCTTTATTAAATTCAATTCTGAAGAAAGGTGTAACTTTTTGTTTAACACTACCATATTTGCTTTCAAAGCTAGGCCAAAACTTGTTACTTGGTAACATCAGAAACAAATACTTTTAATATTTCACCATTCATAAGTTATTGTGCTAGCAATAATGGAAACGTTAAGATTGTTGCATGCATTGTTTATGTTTTTATGCTTGAGTAGTTTATTAATTTCATGGGTTTACTATAAATTTGAGTCTAATACTAATTTCCTAACAATGTACCATTGTCTAAAGAAAACTAAATGCGTTGGCTCGAGCTCAAAGGAGTCAGACTTACTTGAGTGTAAGTATTGACATAAAAGTTTTTGACACTTCAATTTGTTGCAGTTTGCTGACCTACATAAAAGAGAGCATCGTTTGGCTGCTTCTCTCCAGAGCACACTTGAATGAGGAACTTTCTTCTAGTCACAGTTTCTCAGAGCCCAAATGTCTGCTTTTCCAAGGCTGTTGAGAAGGAAGTGGCTCAAAGAAAGGGAAAACTGCAAGAAAGATAGGTTTAGGTTGTTTTTTTTCTTCTTGTGAGGTGGGGGCCTCTACCTCCTTCAATCTGCAGATTAATTTGTATGTTGTGTAGTCCTCAGAATCTCTGTTTTAAGCTTAAACCTGCAAGTATATCTGTATACATGACTTCACTAACACATCGTTTCACTAAACATGACGGGATGGTTTGCATCTACAAAGTTACTTGGCATACTGGCAGAGTATTTTTTTTCAAAAAAAAAATTATGTGGTGTCAAGAACCGTTGAAGTAACTTCTTGTGTGTTGTACATTCATGATTTTCTCTTTTTCTGAAATGGCTTGAAGCATTGCTTACTCTTGATTTTATGAGAAAGATGTATTTGTTTATCACAATCAGTCAGGAGATTATAAAGAATTCTTATTGAGAACTCACACTCTTTTCAAGTTTCTTTCAGTTCTGTAAAGTAGTGGCCTATCAGGTAACAATTTTGTCCCAAAGTCTCTGTTTGGCCTGGATAGTTTAAGCAGTATATAAAGATGAGAAAACGTGATTTTGTTTTTCTCTTCGGCTGTCATGTTAGACTGCTAAAATCAACTCTGTGGTGTGTGTTAAATATTTAAGCAGTCATCTCGTACACAACTTTATTTTTAGGATTATGCTGAATTCTCTTCAGTAGCAGTGTCAGATGATTTGTTATAGAGAGCCTCTTCTATGATAATGTGGATTTACCTGATTCAAGATATTTATGACCCATATTCTGCACAGATTTATACACCAACTTAATTTAGTGCTGCTCAAAATTTATGTTAAATTGAACTACGCTTCTCAGAGTGTGCAAAGTGGAGCGTATTTAAGCCTGAGTAGGATGTTAATATAGAGGGAGGGTGTGTATATATAGATGTATTTATGTATGTGTGTATATATGTATAAACCCACCATATTTGTATATCTTTATATGTTGGTTTTATACATAAATAATATACATGTGCATGCACATATATAAAACTGTTAGTGGTATGTATAATTTAGAAGTTTAGATTTCAATATAAACAAATATTTGCATATATTTACACTAGTGAACTTTAAACAGCAAAGTGAAGTGCCAAGGTTAGGTTTTCTAATTTTGGTAGAGAGTATAGTTATACTAATAATCTAATGTATATGATGTGAAAAATGGAATGAACAAAGTGCATCTCTTTTTCCATTGTCCATAAGAAGCATTCTTTCAGGAATTTCATCCTGAGATAGCTGTATGTAAATTTTCTTAACAAATCTGAAGATCAAATGGTATGTACCAGTTTCAGGCATAAATTCCGACACATTTAAATCTGTTAAGAACTGCTCTGAAGATGATGAAATTTGATTCCTTTGAGTTTGTGTATTTTGTTTGTCTTTCTTAGAACCAGTGACATGAAAACCTTGAGACTTGTTGATGTGTGGTTATTTTTTCTTCAGCTGAGATGGAATTTTAGCATTTAAATGATGATGTGGTTGACAAGAAATAAGGATCAACTGCAAAATGTGTGTTTGTTTGACTTCTAGGCTGACTCCCCCACAATAACAGTGGGAGGATATTGTAAAATACAGTCTTTGTTTTCTGAAGATAAATAGTTTGAATTATTGCCCTTTTTGGGTTAGCTGTACACAATAGAACCACTTCTCCAGGGCAAAAGTGTAACACAAAGTGCACGAAGTAGGGACATGGCATATTTTTAATTGTCTGCAATTATCATGTTACCAAAGACTAACAAAAGACAAAGGAATGAATTTTTATACAAATTTTAATACAAATTCATAAAAATTTAATTCAAAGGGGAAACTGGTTATTATTTATTGAAATTAATTATTGAAATTCTTTGTCATTGTTATACCTCACATATGTGTTGGGCTACTGTAGTGGCATTGCTAAGTTTTGAAAGCTTTTGAGTTCTCAAGTAAATCTATGGTGCAGCATTATTTGACTTGAGAATGTGAGTCTTTTAAAATAGCCCTTAGGTCAGCCATTAAGATGATGTTGCCTAGGCCTTCAGCATTTGAAGGCAGAGAAGTTGTGAGGAGTATGGAACACAACAAATACAAGAAACAAAACTTGATCTGAAACAGGAAACAAAATTTGATCTGTATAGGCCATGTGTAGTTCAGACTGATTCATAAAAGTAGTGTTGTAGATGGTTCTCTGCTTTGGATAATTCTGAAATTTCACAGTAGGTAAAAAACCCAAAGTAATAAACAGAAAGTAGGCCATTTCAGGAAGGGGAAAGGACAGAAAAAAAAGTAATGAAAATGTGGTTCGATTGGCATACTGCAGCCCAGATTCATCTTTATACAAGGTATTCAGTGTTAAGTTAGGAGAATTGACACAAAGCAAACAAAGAGCTTTTTTAAAGTATTCCTGAGGATTGAACCAAACATGTTCAGGAACAGGTTATGTATCCACTTGTGCTTCTGGTTGTACTTGGTAAGGGAAATATAAGTTGTTCTGAAATAACTAAAACAGGAAAACAAAAATAAGCTTAGTTTTGTTTTCTCAGGCTGGAATCTCTAAACTTGTGGTCTGAGTGAAGAAAAGGGCTTTTCTAAAGGTTGACATGAAAATATGCTTAATCTTTTCTGCAAGGGTTTCAAGCAGCTGTGGAAAACATACCAGGTTTGTTTATACAGATGATGTATTTCATCCCCCGCCCCCCCCCCCAAACCTACAAACTCTCCTGAAATAAATAAGAGCCTGGTGGTAATGAAATAATTTCCTTTGGAGCAGGATAGGGACTCAAGGTAAATAGTGTACTAGAAAGAAATATTTTTAGCCTTGGGATAAACAGAGAAACTGTGACAGGTTTTTACTATGCTGACCAAAACTCATACACCTTCAGTTATACATAACGGGTTTAGACATTTCATATATTTGCTACATTTTTGTCTGTGGTCACAGTCTTCACGTGTTCTGGAAAAGTTAGTACAGATGTGCTGTTTATCTGTTACATTCTCATGGAATCTTCAACTGGTGTACACTGGAAACAAAATGTTAAACTTTTTTCCCTGAAGTGAGTCTTTCTTTGCACTGAATGCTTCCTTCTACCTGTGTTATGAAAACACCAAGTTGTTAAGTTTCATTTGAGGAATGCGAGGTGCCTTGTCATGCATACAAGCATATTCCAAAGTGAAAGTACTTTTCTAATAATCTCACTCTTACAAACTCAAGTGAGACTTTTGGTGTTTATCGTTCAATCTTTTATTGACTTTACATTTATTATTCTCCACCCTGGAAACTCTAAGTCAGTGTATGTAACATTAGTTTGTAGATTAGTTAAAATTACTTTTGGAGCATGTGTGAGAAAACACTAGGAGAGGCATAACTTTGATGAGAGGGAGTCAGTCTGAATTTGTTTAAAGAAATTGTGGGGTTTTTAAGAAATACTTTGTTATCTGTCCTGTCAGTGATCCAGATGAGGAAAATGGGTCTAATGCTACAAACTCATCTAGAGCGTTTGAGAAATTCCCTGCCAAAGATAAAAGGCTACCAAATAAATTCTCATAGAGTAAGATGGAGCTTTGGATAGAGGAAAAGCTTGTAACCAAAGCAGTTGACATTTTAATTCTTAAAGGAATTACAAAAAGAGTCTTGTGTTGATCTTGTGTTAGTCCTAGTGATGGCTCCCCCAGGAAATACGTCATTTCCATAATGATTCAAAAAAAAGTAGAAGATAAGTAAGTATATGAGATCTCATTGCCAATGAGATGCAGCTCTGTTGCCAGAGAAAGGATGGAATTTATTATTGAAATAGCAACATTTCCCAGTCAGAAGTGCATATGTGGACATAGTATGACATGTGCTCAGTGAATTTGAAATACCTGAGGTCTGACTATCTGTCCAATACAAGACTTACTAGGCATAAACCACAGAGATGAGGTGGGAACTCACAGCAAGCCCAGTGTGTCCTGAAGGTGTGGTGGGTGTACTGCTTGTACCAAGGAGGCGATCTGTGCTGTGGATTATGTGTGAAACACCTGGTGTGTCAAATCCCTGTATGGTTTTGGGCAGACTTTGTCCACAGGTATTTTCCCATGATTTCTGGAAGTCCCTCACAAACAACCAAAACTATTTGTTCTTCTTATCCAGATTT
The DNA here is from genome assembly GCF_031877795.1 of Strix aluco. Lineage (NCBI taxonomy): Eukaryota > Metazoa > Chordata > Aves > Strigiformes > Strigidae > Strix > Strix aluco. The sequence goes on along the minus strand of NC_133934.1, from coordinate 101,041,246 downwards.
CTGCTCCTCCCCCCCCCCCCCCCCCCGCAGTGTTTGGAGAAATCTGGCTGTGGTTACCATGTGTGTTATACTGTGGTTGCCTGCAAAGCAGCAAACACACTTCTTGAAGTCTGTGTATTGTTACTTTTGGTTTCTTATTTTTACTGTATTTTGTATATGAAACTATTTAAATTAAAAACTTTTGCCAAATGTATGTTTGATTTTATACTATGCTAGCAATTATTTCAAGGACATCTGTGGAATTTTTAAGTTATGGCTATATGAAATTAAAAATTACAACTGCTAAAGAAAAATGAAGTACAGTGAGACTGAGAGTAGTCTGTCTCAAGTAACCTGTGATATGCACATGCATTGTTTATAGGTTTTTTTTTTTAATTACTTCAGTACAATGCTACAGGCCATCACTAACTTCTTGACTTTGCCCTCTGGTTGACTTCAGACAGGTTTATGTTGGCATTATGTAATATGGCTGCAGTTATACCCATGCAATTAAGTATATAAATAAAATCTGTCTCCCAAGTCTTTATCCAGAGTGTAGGTGATCTATTCTCTAGAAATATTTAATACTCCCCACACAGCAATGTGGCTATATATGTGTCTTTAGTCAGTGTTAGCAGTTGACTTGTGTTTGGCTCTTGCTGTTTGGAGCAGGACTTCTCTTTCAAATTGTCATCTGGAGCTACTATATGCTTCCTGCATAATGTCAAATTGTCAGTTTTGGGATAGATTTGAAATCTGCTTCAGCGTGTGTTCCAATAAAATAGTTGTTTCATTTTTCAATGTCAGACTTCAGTGTCTCTTACACAGCGTTGATTGTAGAGGTTCTACTAGAAGGGCTACCTGAATTTTGTTATCACGTCTCATTAATTCCAAACTAATGTGGGTTATATGAGAACTAAAAAAAAAATATCCCCATTTAGTTGAGAGATCCTTTGCCCCATCTTTGACAGTGATTTCCTGCCCATACATGTTACGTTCATTGTGCTTTACCACTTTATGAGAGGAGACTTTTGATGCAATGCCTTTCTATGCTTGACTGGTGGGCCGCTCACTGGGATGCGCTTGGATGCCCAGCATGAACTTCTCGGTGCATTGCCTGGACATCACCTTTGTTTACATTCTCGCGGCTTGTGGCATTCCTGTGAGTGTCCAGGATTTTGCAGACCAAACCAGATTTCTTTCACAGGCTTTCAACTTTCTTCTTCCTTATACAAGAATTCTAGTACTTCTAAATGATCTCTTGCTTTTGGGGCCTTTTCTTTCCTTTTAAATATTTCTATCCATATAATAGTCAGATGATGACAGACTTGACGTCACTCAAAAACTGTGTATGAGATTAAAATAACTTGTACATATCTGTCTTTGAACTTTTAAAGCATAAAACCTTGAAGTATGCACTTCAAGTCAGCTACTTCATGAAACAGATTTTTGCTTTCCAAATCCTCTTCTAGTTTTATCTGCTGGAACAATGTGTGAAGATTAGAAAGGTAGTGTAGTGTATCACACTATAATGGGGAGGTAATAGTGTTGACGTATTACAGTGGTATATGCATAGACATAAATTGCAGTGTATATTGCTAGACATAAATTGCAGTGTATATTGCTGTCTTTTGTTTTCTCTTCCTCCGTGTATTTGTTCCTTGTAATTCCGTTTTCTTCTTCAGCTGAGAAAAACTCAGTCAAGAGGTAAGCTTTCACTTCTCTCACCATGCAACAAGTATATTGGTGGTGTGATTGTCTCTCTTACATAGCCATAGCCTGCTGTGTGTGCCTCTTCTGCAGTCAGAACCAGCTCAGAAACGGTTATGGCATTAAAGCTAGAACATAGCTGGTTATTTTGATCAAAATTTATCAAATACCAAATTTTATTATTTTTTTAAAAAAGTAAGAAGCATGAATGTACTTCATCTAATCTGGATCTCAGCTGTTTCCTACGAGAAGAAAGGAGGTATTTAGAGGCTTTTATTAGTGGTCAGCATAAAAAGGTCTTTCCAGTGTAATTTTAAGCACAAGGTATATGCAGGTATATGAAGAGAAGCTGTAACCATGACCACAGTTCCCAGCTTTAAACCTTTATCTTGTACACTTTAAAAGAACTGTATCTGAGTTAATGGTTGGACTACATCATCTTCAAGGTCTTTTCCAACCTAGGTGATTCTGTGATTCTGTGAACATGTCATGTGCAGTCTGAAAGTATGTTCTGTTTTTTCTCTCTTAAGTTGTAAAAAAAAAAAAAAAAGTCAACCTTGAGAAATATATTTTTTTTTCAAGTGTTAGAAGTAGTTTTTGTTAGCATCCTGTCAGTTGCAAAAGCGCAGACAAGACACAGCTGGCACCGGGAGCAACATTCTGGCTATGAGGCAATTTGCCTAAAAGATGCTTATCGTTAAAACCAGCAACCTTCATGTTGCATTAGCTTTTTCCTACCACCTGAGAAGTCCTTTTATATAAAAATAGAAATTACTAATGTATGTGGACCATAACAGTAAAGTTATAACATGGTCTCCCTTTTTGCAACATCATATGTCCTTATGTAATTTATGGATGCTAGGGTAGGGTCTGTATTCAGACTGAAACAGTCCTGAAAGCCCCATAGATCCTTGGGTAACAAAGGGCTGTTTATGTGATTTAAACCTTCTAGATTGTGATTTTGATCCATGGGTCTGTGGGGTGAAGGAAACCCCACTGATAAGGAGGACAGTATGAGTTATTGACAGTTTTCAGTCTAGCTGTAATGATTTTTGCATTTTGCTCTAGAGTTCAGTCCCCTCTGCATGAACTTTAAAGGGTTGCATTACAGGTTTGCTGTCTGTTTACATGACGTGATTCTAGATGTGCTGACCATGCTCTCTAATGTTGTAAGTGCTGATCTTGTCTGTCTGAGGATTTCATATTGCCACCAAAATCAACTGCATCTAGAAAAATGCGAAAATTTTACACTAAAATAATAGAATGCAACCTTTCAGATATTTGCAATATGTGTGAATTTACGCATTTGTTCTGGTACATTTATTCTACCTACCTCTAAAAAGAAGGAATGCAGCAAAATATGTAGAATATGAGTAGGAGTCAGTCCAGTTCCAAACCCACATAGTTTTCACTGCATTTTTTTCCCAAAGAGTTGGCTGTCCTGCACAAAAAATTTAGGAAAAAAAAAAAAAGTAGAGTGAAAATTGAAACAATCTGGTAAGAGTCTGTGTGTGTGCTTGTGTGGGGTTCGGGGGGGGATTAAATTAGGGGAGAGGATCTCTTCGTTCTATCTAGACTATGTGTTTTTATCCTCATTTCCCAAGGAAAATTAAACTTTGCTGTCTGTGTGTTACTCTTCTGTTATGTCTGCTGGCCTGTTTGTCACAAGAAGCTTGGTAAGTCATTGTAGCAGAGAGAGTTCAAGTAACCAGCTAACAGATCGTTAGGCAGAAAATATGACAAAATCAAATAATTTTGAAAATAAAAACTTGTGCTCTACATCTAGAAATGTCTCTCTAGTATATCTTCAATCTGTGTTTATGATCAAGCTTTTTATTTTCATGCCATGTGAACTTGTCCCAGAGAATGACACATTTTTCAAACCTATAAACAAATGCCACTGTCTTGACTTTCAGTTCTTAATCTAGGTTAAAGGATCATCCAATGTAAACCTCCTCTTTCTTCCTTCCATTTGACTTCTTTTATTTGACAACAGTCAGAGCCGAGGAGGTCCTGACCTGTATTCTCATGCTGAATTAGTTCTTGATGTGAACTAAGTACTTTAAGAGGACTTACAAAGATGATAGAGCTAAACTCTTCTAGTTAGTGACAGAAGCTGAAATAAAGAGCAATGACTGCAAATTATGGTTTGAAAGAGATTCAGACTGGACATTAGGAAAAAATTTTGCTAGGAGAGTAGTGCAGTATTGGAACAGGTACCCAGGAAGGTGCTGGAAACTTCATCCTTCTTTTTGTACTTGGGCAAACAAAATTTTGTGTTGGACCTAGTCCTGCTGTTAAGTGAGAAGTCAGACTAGATAACTTCTAGAGGTTTCAGTGTTTCTGTGATGCTCAGAGTATGCAGTTCACCGTGGTCAATAATTAAACTAATACTCAAAGTAAAGTAACGGCATTCCCCAATCAGACACAGCTAAAATTCAGCAGTTGACACAGCCTATATATGGCTTTAATCAATCTATTCTTTTTTCTTCGTGTGTTGTATCTGTAGTTTCTTGTTAGTCTCTGATTTGAATATCTAAAAGTTATATCTGATAAAAATTAAAAGTTATAGCTGATAGTTAAATATACCTACTAAAGACGAGATAGAGAACAGCTGGAAAACACCATCTCTAACAGTGCTTTTGAATCTTTATGTGTGTATATTTGTTGCATTAATGCCTAATAGATATTAAGCAGCCTGTATTATGATAGAGTCATCTTATATGCTATATTGTGTACAGGGAAGAAGTTCCTCCCTTCAGTACTTTGCAGTCAAGGTGTTATTACAAGGTGTTAGCTGGTAATTACACCACATCTTAAACCACATGGAATGATATCTCAGCATTAAAACCAGCAGATTATCAGCAGTATCTCTGAAGAAAACCCTATGAGAAATTCACTTTAGGTTGTGGGCAAAAGGACTAAAGTTCCTCATGGGAACCTGTGGTTAGCAAAAATTGTTAGTAAAAACCACCATCCCTTTCAATATGAAATAAAGACCTCAGCTCTTATGGATTAGAAATAAAAAATAGTGTTAGATAGGGGAGGGGCCTGCTGAGTTATCTGTCCTCATGGAATGGTGAAAGGTCAGTCTCTGCAGAGATGAAAGGGACTAATGATAAAATGAAGTAGTATATCCATCTGCTGCAAAGACTACTTTAAGTGGAACAATGTGTAATGCTTCAAGGAAGGCAGGAAATACTGGTTGAAGTGAACTGATGAGGACATGCTTGATTTATCTGTCTTCACAGGGAGGACGTGTGCATGTTAGAGATGTTCCATGGGGAAAAAAAAAGATGTATTATTTAGACCCCACCTTGCTGTTAGGGCTTAGAAGGAAGGCCAAGGTGATGGCAAGCTAGTGTTTGTTGTATTAGTTCTTGCTTCTTTACAGGCTCTTTCTATTTAGGCATCTAATGTTAGTATCCTGGACTGACAGACAGTCATTGAGTAAACTAAGGGCATACAGTCTAAGCTAAAATCTGGCTGCTGATTGTTCAACATATCTTAACATGCTATGCATTCATAGATGGCACATAATTGTATGTGCAGTTGTATGTTTAAGAATGTTAACAAAATTTTGATAACATTCAGAGTACTGTTTCATACTGCAGTCACGTAATTTTGTTAAATACCTTGGTTTGCCTATGAGTAAGTGCTCTGTGTTGTTGGAAAAACAGATTTGTGGCAGTTTGCTGGCAGTTTGGCAAGCTTCACTTTTTTGGGTATAACATAGATAAGACAATAAGGATGAAATCCATTTTGAAGACTGTGAAGTGCGAAACAAGAATTTCTAAACTTTTAAAGCTACTGAAAATCAGACGTTTTTTCAAAGGTGGCCTAAGAACAAAAAACTTGATTTAGCCAGTTTAAAAGGTTGTCAAATGTCTGCTTCCTTATTTGAGAGGTAAATAATATGTAAAAACTTGCTAGAATGTATCTGGAGATGCCTCAGGAAAAGATCTGAAAGAAAAAACAAACCTTCGTGGGTCTCCCTAAAATACTGAGTGTATTTCATCCATTGCTGATGAGTGAAGCTGCATTGTTTACCTTTAATTTAGGAGGTGTATTTTTTCTGTTAAGAAATCAATTTCTGAGCACTTATGTCACCATTTTCCCCCTCTATTCAGCAGTAGAACAGGGAGGTTCTGAAAACAACAAAAATCATTATATAACAAGAGAGAGGCTTCACAAAGGGCAAGTCAAAGCTTAATTTCCATCTTTTCAATGGGAGTGTATAACAATCTTTCACTAATGTGGCTTGATTGTTACCCCCTTCTTTTCCCAATGTGTTTCAATCAGAAATAAATGCTGAATGTCACTTGCCATGTTGATGTCATGCTTATATGAGTACAGGTAAACAATAGGACAAGAGTTTAACAAAAAAATTTGAGACTGAACCTCATGATAATTACAAATACATTTATAAAGATTGATAACCATTCAATTTCTTTTAATCCAAGGCAGATGCTATTATTTGATTCCAAAGTTTGCATTCAGATCCTCATGAATTAGATGATCCACCAGCTCTGCAACAATTTGAAAATACATGAAGCTTTAAATTAGAATAACTTGTACTTTTGTTCTTTCTCTAGATGTAAAAAGAATTGTTTATGTATGTGAATGCAGCGTTATGAAAGAACTTTTGCTTTCGCTACACAGGCATTATTTTGTCTGTATTGTGGAAATAATCCTTTGTATTAGAATTAGAAGCATAAGCACTAGTATTAACCCTTTGAAGTTTGCATCTTCAGGTGTATAGAAAGGCATTTCTGTGCTGGCTTTACAAACTTTGGTGTTAAGGGATACAGAAAATACTGAATCTGAGAAATGTGTATTTGATCATTTCTCTGACTCCTGCTGGCCATGGATGCCACTGGCCAAGTCACTTCTTCCCTAACATATTTCTGCATGTTTTGTTGATACTGAGGAGGACTAAATATGAATAAAGCAGGATTTTGACTGTGAATATTCTTAACAGAATTGTTTACTCTGTGTAAAATATCTTAAGAATTTCATATGTAGAAGCTTATAAATACGTAATTTTGGATGAATCTTAGAATTTACAGTGCAAAGATGTGTGTATACAACCAGAAATATTGACGAATATTTATGTAATATATCCTTAGAATGTTTCTAAAATGTTAGGAAATGATAATTGTTAGTATATAGATAACTTGCTAGTTGCAAATAACAAATAAAAATTATTACAATGAATTATAGTAGTATTAACTACAGTGTATATTGAAGATTGGTTTTAAATTGTATGAGAAATTTGTATGGAGTGTAAAATACACTTTTAGGCACATTTCTGACCATGAAAGTCTTGTCAGAATTCTGTGAATGAACTCTTGGGTCAAATACTCATTCTAAAGTTGGGTCTGTATTTATTATTGTTTCTTCTGGAGCACAGTTGTCCTTCATTCCAGTATACTGTTAAATTTTTCTGATTTGTATTTTCTTAGTGGTGTTCTTCAGTAATTTCCAAAGACAGAGATATACTGTGGAAGAGACTACTTTTGTAATGTTTTTTTTGTAAGACAGAAAAATGTGACTAAAATGCCAGTACAAAGCAAATGTCAACAAAGTATATCTTACCCTTTTCAAGAAAAGATTAATCATTTCTTGTATTGATAATTTTTTTTTTATGTATAGACACTTTGAAATGACAGTGTTACTGGACGTTTTTGAAACTTGTTTCTTCTTGTGATTGTATCAGGATGTGGATATACAAATTTGTTTCAGGTGTTTCTAAGTGTGAAAATATGTCAGTTTGCAGGAAAAATCAAGGTGCTTTCACATAACTTTTTTTAAAAATAAGTTAATACATCAAATTTTACTTTTTATGTTTGTGTAGAAAAATAAGATTTTTTTCCCCTTATTATTTTTTCTTTGTTTAAAAAAATTTTTCAAATTAATTCCTAATTTTAAGGATAGATTTTTTTCCAGAGTCTGCTTCAGCTGTTGGTGCCCTGGAAATTTCTATAGTTTTCTGATTTTTAAAGGAGCCAGAAGTAGCTCTCGTATTATCAGAGTAAAATGTCACTGAAGTTTTTATAGTGAAAAATACAGAAACATCAGCATGATTATGGTAGGTGACCTCTCTTCTTTTTGGTCTTTGATCAGTGAAACATTGTTTTGAACTATGTGACAGGGTATATTTTATTGAAGACTTTACATCGCAGAGGTTGTTCTGCTCATTGAAACAAGGAGTTTGCTACATCTGCCCCTAAGTAAGCAGGATGGGGAAAAAACAGTAGAAATGATTATTTATGATGCTATCACATTGCCAGTGTGAGGAAAAAGTGGCCAAAACCTTTTAGTTGCAGGTTCACATTTCTTGTGACTTAAGCTGATGTGTAGTTGAGGAAGTACATATAGTTAAAACCTCACTGGAAAATTATTTTTAGCTGCCCATTATTATCAGAAGGGGGCATACAGTTGTTATAGTCATCACAAAGTTGCTGTTGTAAACTCTTAATGTGGTGGTTGACTCCGCTTTTTGGACCTATATACCTTTAGTTTTCTAATTTAGAGCTTTCTAGTTCATCTGAATTCAGTGTTGACCCTCCTTTAAGCAGCAGATTGGACTGGAGGACCTCCCAAGGTCTCTTCCAGCCTGAATAATTCTGCAGCTACAAGGGATAAAAATTGAAAAAAGAGTTATTTCCCTTATTACGTAAAAATTTACATTTTCTGCTTAGCAGTCTGTAGTTTTATGCAATGAAATAATTTAAATTTACTCCTTCTTTGCAATTTCTTAGATGGTAATATTGAAGACCACAGCTTGCAGTTTCATATTGGAATCTGTTTTTTCTATTTTATATTGAATTTCCCTCAAGTTGCAAATAGCTGCAGTTTCCCTTGAGTGCTTTATTATGCCATTTAATCTTTCTTTTTGAAGTAAACTACTGGTTTTCAATAGTATTTTATGGATTTATATTTTTAAAAATAATTTATGGATTTTTTTTTTAATTATTGTTTAAACCTTCAGGGAAAGGCTAGAATAAAATTGTTGTTACCTAAGTTATTTGTATCTTCATGATTGGGTTTCCTATAAAGATAAGGAGGAAAAATGTTTAAAAAGAGAAATTATTATTTTCTGTTATTTGTAAAGATAATTCCATTCCCTGAGGTACTCTACTGTTCTCTACCGCTTACAATTTTTCTTGGTATTTAAAAATTCTACAGCAAAGGCTTTTCAGTTCAGTAAGTAAGAGTTTCTGTTTAACTATATATACTATATATGGAGATATTTAATCCGGACAGTCTCTTCATCTGATTCAAACATAATTCATTTTCTCATTATTTCATATAATAGTGATTAGAGTAGTTGCTCAGTATGTAAATGTTTGGGTTTTCACAACACTTAATTTTTATTTTGAACTGAATATTATGTATGTAGCATTTAAGCACGTATTCAGCTTTTCCTCTGTTGGTCATCTGATCCAGCTTACTTCACAACTGCTCTGGAAAGTCAGCGGGGGAATGGGAACAAATGACAGGTGGATGGAGTGGACCCTATTGAAAGAAACCAGATCTTGGTTTTCTAAGTCTAAGACTTTATGTGTTAGTTGTTTTGTCATCTCAGCCCTTCCACACACCCCACTTTTTTTTTTTTTCCTATTGGTTGGGTTCAGTTACATGTGATGGAAGACTAGAAATATCAAAGAGAATTTAGTTCTTCTGTTTTTTCAAAGAGACCAACATCTGGGTAGAATGAGGAGCCAAGTAACCTGACTGAAGGTAGGCTGCCCTGGAGCTCAGGTTTATTAGGTTGCAGAGAATTCATACAGGAGGCAGACATTTCAACTAGTTTAGGCATAGAAAATTTTACATTGGGATTTAGAAACAATCGTGAGACAACTGCATTGGAAATCAAGCTTTATTATTACTAGGTTAAATGGATGCAAATCATTGTGCATCCTTAGATTCTCTTTTGCCTTCTAATTTGCCTCCGCAGACAAAATTAGAGGAGCTGTTTGTAGGTTCCCTAGTTATATGTAAATTCTTAAATATTGATAGAATATTAATGAGCTTTCCTAAATTAGTTATTTATTCTAGGTATCTTTCATCACATTGTCTCTCCTAGGATCTCAGGATCTGGGCTATGACTCTTATGGGACAGACATTTTTCTGAAACGAGCAAGATCACTTTTCTTGCCCCTTCTCACCACAGATTTATGTCTTGGCATCTTTTTGTATTGTTCCAATGTGCAGTTTTAGACAGAATACAATTTGTGTTGGTGTTTTTCTTTTGTTAGAAAAGAAGGCCACCAAAACAAAAAACCTCAAAAGAATGGACCCCCTTAAAATTCTGCTACAAGTATTGCTGACTTTGAGATTCATAATGTCAAATTTGAATGAAAATATCATATAAAGGATCGATGTGCATCTAAACAAGAGTTTTCAGAAAATAAAAAATCTGTGACACTTTAAAGACACTTTATAATAATTCTTCCTACAGGTATATATGCAACCTCACATGCTCCAGAAAACCATGGTTAGATTGGATTACAATTCACTTTAATGTCTTTACACTTTTCTGATAGGAGCGTTTTATTACGATTATTTTGGTAAAGTATAATGATAGTAATTAAAACTTTGTTAATTTTAGAATATATTGTGTATAGCTTAGTCACACAAGAATAGAATAATCCTACTTCTCATTTTTAATTCTCTTATTTTATACAGTAAAGTGATCATTTTTTTATTTTGTGCAGCGTTATTTATATATGAGGACAACTCTGTACAAATATTTATGTAGTTGCATTATACATTTGGACTACTATGGATGTTGTGCAAAAAAAATCTCATAAGCATACTGAAATTCACAGGACAACTGTCAGATTTGTAAACATTAACTATGTGGATTCTTCTGTATTTTTTCCAAGAAATTAATGGAACTGCTTTTGAAATAAAATTTTTAAACTAGGGTTTTGGGGTTTTTTTGTTTTTTTTTTGTTTTTTTTTTTTTGCCAAGTTGCATTCTGGAATTAATTTTCTCTTATTGCTTGGAAAATGGGACTTTCGGTAAGGGGAATGTAGACATATACAGGGCTGTTATACAGGACATGGAACCTATAGTATTTTATAGAACGCCTCTTCAGGCCAAAGAGCATTCATAATGAAAGGTCCAATTCCTGTTCTTGTAGTTCATGTGAAGACATGGTGACAACTTGTGCTTTTTAAAAATCACACAACAATGAATAGGTGAAGGAAGAATTCTGCACGTAAATGTTCCTCTAGAAAGTAAGTACTGAAGGCTGTCATACAGGGACTTGGGTTGGGAAAGCTGGACAAAAATGAAGGGCACCTAATGAAAAACATTTTTTCAAAATTATCTGTGTGCATATATTTTTGTTTGGAATCTGTATAATAACAAAGACATGGCCTGAAGCATATTAATGAAACATGAAAATTTAGGTTCTTAAAGATGACTTTTACATATTTTTTTTTTTAAAGTTAGCTTGACTTTCCAGAAAAATAAGGCAAAATAGCTAATTACAATACTCTCTGAAACATCTTGAATGAGGTAAAAAATACTGCATAAATAAAGATGAGCAAATAGATTATATTACATAATAATACATTATTGCTAAAAGAAATTGTCAGTGACTTCCCACTATTCTAAATTTTTGTTGCATAATATTGCTTTATGCAATAAAGGGACAGAATATAGGTAAAATGCATGTGGAAGACATTTTGCAATATTTTGAAAGTGCATAAGTTACCACTGATACTTGTGCATTGTAAAAGGTCCATTAACATAGGTTTCTTCTATGCTAGACTGGGAATCTTTCCCAGCTTCAGAGGCAGGTGGGTGGAGGCCTGGGAATATGGGCTGTGCTTGGAGAGGTCCCTTGCACACCTTGGAGCACACCTGCCCAACAGTATATATTGAACGTGATACCTGTTACATAGACTAATGCAGCTCAATGAAAAAGTGACTGATACTGCTGAGACAGTGAATTTGGGATATCTCACTTGGAGAGCATGAAAAATGAAGTTGGTTTGCTGTCTTTTGCCGTGCACATTTGACTTTTGGAAATTTTCACTATAACATCCATAATAGTATAGACGATCCAGCAGAATCAATTTTTTATGGTCAAAGAAATAATTCAAAAATCCTCTCTGGAAACTATTTGATAAAGAAAAGTAATCATGACCATATTTCTGTGGTGGTTTTTTTGTTGTTGTTGTTGTTGTTTTTGTTGCTCATGGACATTTGTAAAAATACAATTTCAAATAAGGACATACATTTTATTTTTACAGTTTGTTTGCACCACAAATAGAAGCTAGTTTTAGCCTAATGAGAGAGCTGCAACTAAACCTAGTTGCAGGTAGCAGTTCCACCTAATTGCTTAGCTTATATGTTTTTAATAGTACAGTTTCATTTGTGTTGATGCCAAAGATATTCTTAAGTTTTAAGAAAAATACTTTTATTTTCTTGTATATTTTAAGAAGATATCACAGAATCACACAGAGTCATTGAGGTTAGACGTGAATTTTTTTTAGCTGACATGTCATCTTTTGATACAAGATTTTTGTGATTGCTAGTTGAAGATGCTTGCCAAATGGATTATATCTGCTCTTTCATGAGGTAACAGATTGTAAGCTAGATACCAAGAAAAATGTCTTTTAAGACATGGGCTTAAACAATTGACAGAATATATGAAAACAGAATTTTCATGTTTGTCCTGGTTTCAGCTGGGATAGAGCTAATTTTTATTAATAACTAGAGTAGTGCCGTGTTGTGGATTCAGGATGGGATTTGGTACAAGAAGAATGTTGGTAATACGCTGATGTTTTCTGTTGTTGCTAAGAGATCAAGGACTTTTCACCTTCCCATGCCCTGCTAGTGTGCAGGTGTACAAGAAGCTGAGGGGGGAGCTGAGCCAGAGCACCGGACTCAAATTGGCCAACAGTATATTCCATATCATGTAATCTCACGTGCAGTGTATAGATGAGGGTTGGCTGGGAAGCTCTCGTTTCCAGGATTGAAGTTTCGGTATCTTCTCTCCTCTGGGATTGCTAGCTGGGAATGGTCTGGTCATCAGTGGCGGGTGGTGAGCAACCTCCTTGTGCATTACCTATTTGTATTTTCTATTATTATTTGTTTATTTCAATTATTAAATTGTTTTTATGTCAACCTACCAGTCTCTTTACCTTCACCCTTCCAATTCTCTCTCCCATTGCCTGGGTGGGGAAGGGTGAGCGAGTGGCTGCATGGTGTTTGGCTGCCAACTGGGTTTAAATCATGACAGTGTGGGTTGTTTGGGTTTTTTGGTTTGTTGTTTTTTTTTTTTTTCAAAAAGGCAGTGAAGAACCTAACACTTGACCTCTAGGAATAGGTTGTTCTTAATACTTGGACATTCACAAGGAAATATGTCTGTGATAAGAAGAGGGTTTAGTTAGTGATGTGCTGTACTTGAGTTCACAAAAATACCATTTTAAAAAACATGAATATACTTTTGACTACCTAGTATGTACTGATTTGCACTGTAACAACTGTCAGATGGAACTGTTCTTCTAGGGTGAGAGAGAGGGAGAGATTTACAATGCTGTGTGAAATTGAAACTTTTTTTGTATGATAGAATAGTTTTGATCATGCAAAATCTAACTAGGTGTAATTAGCGTATATATTGAATAAATCAAATATTTTTACAGAGTTGGTGGTACCCTCCCTGGCCCTCCAAGTCCCAGTCCATGAACTAACCAAATAACTCTGCATAATTGGCAGGTAAATGAGACAAAGGCCAAAAATGAGATGAAATCAACTGACTTCTGTAATGCTCTCAGCTGCTAAGAGGAAGTTAATAGATAAAGGTACCTGTTTCTGTGTAAAATTTTCATCTTTAATTTGGTTTTGCTAGTCTGCTATTGAGTACGGGATTAAAGTCTTTGTTAAACAAGCCTATGTGAATAAGCTGACATAATAGCTGCCCTCCAGACATGAGCCTGCATCTGTTTCTTTAATGATTCTTTTGGAGGTGGATTGAGATGTCAGGAAATGGTTTTTAGAGAAGCAGTATCAGTTTTCCTACTATTACTCTTGATATTTTCAAAATTTATGTCTTTGTTCTTATTCAGCATATAAGCACTGAACCCTGTTCTGTAGAAGTGCTAGTTAACTGATTGTTCTTCATGCTTACTTGTCTCAAACTGTTTCTCCAGTAACATGTCCCTGTAAAACTTCATCCTCTTTTCTTCAAGTCACTTCTCCGTATTTTTTTTTTTTGAGATATTTTTGAATTCTAATCCTGTCTCTTAATGAGCTTGCTGTCCATCTCAGTTTCAAATAAAATGAAAATTTGGTAAGAAGTTGCTCCGACCCATCATCCAGATAGTGAAATCATTGTGAAGAACTGGACCAAGACTAGGTTCCACTTTGTAACTTGCCTTTCTCGGCCTTCTTCAACACGTCCTTGCTTTTTGACAGTGCTAGGGACTCCATTTGGGTCTAAGTTATCCATTCAGTTTTGTCTTTGTTTTAAGACAATTTCAGGTAAGTAATGTCAAATTTGCTTCTAAGAATATCATATCAAACAGTATCTGAAGATGTGTCACAGTTAAAATAGGTGGCTTCTGCTGCTTCTTTAACTCTACAGCTCACATTATCCTGTCAGAGAAGTTAGATTTGTTTTGTAATAATATGTTCTAAGCATATGTAGATTGTTTGCTACCTCTCTCCTGTCTTCCATGTTCATATAAGTAATCTGGTAGTTAAGAGCCAGTACTTTTAGGATGCAGGCTGACCAGTCTGTAATTCCCAGATTCCTCTCTTTTCCCCTGACTTTTATATCTAATAGTCTTCCATTAAGTCCTACCTTACTGCATTTATCCATGAGTTTTTAAATGCAATTGCCAAGGGTACTAAAATTGCTTTGAATTGCTTTATAAAATGCTAGATGAAGTTCTTGAGTCATCCTTTTTTTGAAATACCGACTTTGTGTGAGTACTCCAATTTCTTTTTCTCTGTCCTGGGTTAGTCATCTTTGTTCTGGTGATGTTTTTAATGACACTTGATGAAGAAAAACATTTGAAAATTTATCCTTTGTGATGTCTCCATGGAGTAGCAGGCAAACTTCTGTTACATGTCTAAAACTATACGACTGTAGCCAAATTATTACTTGGTATTGCTGATACTTTTTACTAATGAAGTCTCTTGTGCCTTTTTTTTTGGTCTGGCCTTTATAGTGTTGTTTTGTACTCAACCTTCTTAATTAAATCAAGTTTCCACTTTCTGAAAGTCTTCTTTTTATGTTTGAGGTCCATCAAAACCACATGATTTGCTTAGTTCAGTCTTTTAGTACACTTTCTTTCTTCAGCCTGTTTAATTTTTTAATGGAACTGCAGATTTGGGTTCCTCCTTAGACTTTTCTCAACTCTGAGATTATTGAGAACTGCAAGGCTATTGCTTTCATTTTATTCTTCTCATTCCTGTCTTCTCTGAGGAATGTGAACTCTCTCATGCTGTACTTGCTCTTTGCCAAAGTGCTTTTCATCTTCTCCTTCTCAGTCATTTCCTTTGTATTGGTTGTATTCAGAATCTGAAGAGGCTTTTACTACTTTCTTCACCTTCTAATAATGTTTACCAATGCATTCCAAGAACTTGAGGGACAATCTGGTGCCTTAGTGACTAGTAAAATGCAAAGAGAAAGGAACCAGGATTTTATTTGTGCAGACTGTTACAGGTCTAGGAGCTTATGTTCGTTCACATTGCATGTTTATCACTTACGGGAAATTTGCACCAGGTGTCAGTCCTAGGTGTGTTCCACACATTTGTGAATGGTGCAAAGCAGATTTCTATACAGATTTCTGTGCATGCACAGGGAGCATACTGCTTGGGGAGCTTTGAGAAGGTACACTTTCTTTCTAGTATAGTTGTTAACCTTTTGTCTGTCTTGCTCCAGTGCACGCTTCAGCTTTGGTTCCGCTGGAGGGGAAACTGCTGAATGCACAAGGGATGTGTTTCACTGTGTACTGTGTAACTCCAAGAATGGATGTAAGGTGCATTTGCACCTGAAAGAATCCCATCAGTAGACCAAGTTGCTAACCTAAATGTGTCCTGCTGTACTTTTCTCACAAATCCCTAAGAAATTAAGTTCTGTGCTTTGAATTAATCTGCTGGCTATTTAGAGGACAGATATGGCTCATTTTTGAATCATGTGAGCCATTTCCCAAGCTAATTAAGTCTCAATTATGCATTACAACGTCCATGTTTTCTGGTTTATTCTCCATACTCTGCGTATTAAGCTGTTTTGCATGAGGTCTCCAGGTTGTTTTTCTCCTGTAATGTTACTATGAGTAGACATCTCTATCCTGTTTCATACATGTTTCTGCGTGTTTAATCTTCACTGTGGAGCTTTGTCACTACTTCCTCACTTTTTTTAAACAGAAATGAGCCAGCAATGTGCCCTTGCCACAAAGAAGGCTAATGGTATCCTGGGCTGCATTAGACAAAGCATTGCCAGCAAGTTGAGGGAGGTGATCCTTCCCCTCTACTCAGCACTGGTGAGACTATACCTGGAAGTGCTGTGTCCAGTGGCTGGGCTCCCCAGTACAAGAGATACATGGACATACTGGAGATTGTTCAGTGAAGGGCCACAGCAGCGATTAAGGGACTGGGGCATCTCTCCTAAGAGGAGAGACTGAGAAAGCTGGGACTGTAGCCTGGGGAAAAGAAGGCTGGGGGGGAATATTGTACATTGGTATGTACACATATCAATATCACATACCAGTGTGAAGTGTGCAAAAATGGCAGAGCCGGGCTCTTTTCAGTCATGAACAGTGCACAGTGCCTGGTTAAGAGGCAGTGGGCACAAACTCAAATCAGGAATCAATCAGGAAATCCTGTCTGAGCATCAGGAAACACTTTTTTTACTGTGAGGGTGACCTCGTACAGGTTGTCTATTGAGTTTGTGGATCCTTCATGCTTGGAGATACTCAAAAGCTGCCTGGACATGATCCTGGGCAACCTGCTGTAGGTAGCCCTGCTTGAGCAGGGGGTTGGACTAGATGACCTCTGGAGGTCCCTTCCAACCTCAACTGTTCTGTGATTCTGTGAAAATAAGGAACAGGAGTATAAAACTGTGGCCTGTGCCATCCTAGTGGAGTGTTATCAACTGTTGAGGTACAGTCAGACTCCTGGAAATTTAGCCATTTTGCCTGGACTTCTGTGTTGAGCATTTTTGGAGTGTTTCAGTGAGTGATTTGTGGCAGGTGTCCACAAATTTGATAGACTTATTTGATTTATTATTATGGGATCAAATATGTTTGGACTGGCACTCACTTGTCTGCTTGTACTGTGATTTATGCAAAGCTTACAACCTTTTTCTAAATCTGGTCAAAGAGAATAGTCCAAAAAGGAATTCTGGGCCACGCTACTGAGGGACCATGCTGCTGTTGTACCCAACACTGCATATTTATTCAGCTTATGGGACTGGCTCTATGAATAGTACACTGATGCAAAGATGAAAAATAACTTCTTGCAGGTTGCGATAGAGTTTTTGAGCTTTTTTGTGATACCTGCAGTATTTGAAACTATAATTCTGGAATTAATTTATACCAATTGGAGGTATATAGAGAGTAGTCTATCAAGTTAGTAAACCATCTAAAAGTAAATGTATACAGTAAATGTGCAAGATGTAATCTTGACTCTCAACTTTATCTGTTCACCAAAAATGTAGAAGGCAGTGTCTTTTCTTCTACCTGTGGTTGCACTTCAGTAAACATTTGTGTTTTCAATGGTTATATCGGTAAAGTTCTACTTTCTATCAGAAAAATGATTTTCCTTACTTATGCTTACAGAAACAATTTTGAATTTTAGCAGTGTTTCCAGATACATACCTGGAGTCATGATTTATTAAAGATCTAATTTAGTGATTCACTAAAGATAGAATATAAAAGCAAGTGTAACAGAGAGACAGAAAACCCATTAAATGTCACTTACAAAAATATAAACAATCTGCTTGTTCATGCTGAGTTATATCAACATTAAGGAAAGCATTCTGTTCTACACTTAAAGTTGTGTCATTTCTTAGAATTTAGTCCAAGTTAAGATGGCAGAAACATAGCTGTCCATTTCCTGAAAAATGAAAAAGGACTTTAAATTCCGTTCCTCACTTGATATTCCTTCTCTGGTGTCTGGTCTATGTGTAAATGTTCTAGGCAACATTCTCAGTTGTTACAGTCTTACTTTTAGACTTTTTTACCCCCCACTCCCGCCACTACTGTATTTGGTATCTGTAGGCTGATGTTCATGAAGTTTTGATTATTTAGGTTACGTGTGATGTCAAGGATTCCTGAGTGGTGTTCAAGTACTAGCCAGGTCCAGGGCTTCCGAGTGCAAATGAGGTCTGGTGCTTCTAGCCCAGGAAGGCACTGGGCAGCAATTATATGAAGAAAGATAAATGGTCACTGGAGACTTCCCTGACTGTGTTACTAAAAGTGAACAGCATATTGGCAACCGTTGCCCATGTTTTTAGGTAATGATCAACTAATAATGTTTGTTAAATACAGGAAAGAAACAAAAATCCTTGAGTATGTTTATGGAAGTTAATCTTCAGGAGAAAAAGTGGGTTTTGGACTTTTTGGTTGATTTTTGGTTAAAAAAAAAAAAGTGCGGCACATTTGTTTTCTTTATGGAATATATATATTTGCTCTGTCTTCAATTATGTGCAAGTTTGTAGTACAGCCAGGTAAGTGAGCCACTATTGCTACAAAGACTAATTTCAGCTAGCAGCTGTAGAAACAAGAACATGATTTGGATGAGGTTATTTGTCTTTGTGGATATTTGTTCTCTTCTGCCAGGGAAAAAAGTCAAAAAGTAAATACCTCTTTCCACCACTTCACCTGTGTTTATTTTCACATTTCTGTTTCCTTGTGTGCAGACCCACTTATGTCCCAGAGTTTCAGACTCTGTTTATCTTCCACCCACTGCTTTCTGAAACTACATTAATGTGCCTCAGCTGTCTTTGCTTCTGTCAAATCCATAACTAATGAAAAATGGTGCTTTAAAAATTAATCAGACTGTTTCTGGGGGAATGAAAGAGTGATCTGCCTGTAATCACTTTATCCAGACAGGAGAAAAATATTCAAACATGTAAATTAATAGTATGTAAAAAAGCATAAGGATTAGAAATGTGTACACTGCTGTATTTCGTTAAAAGTTCTTGCAGCTCCTCAGTTCATTCTCCAACCCATTTTTAAAATGGATTGCTACAAGTGAATCAAGTGATTCATAAATCTGAAGGCATCTTGGGTGTAGTTATTCAAAAATGTCTTTAAATTCAAATAATTAATTTCAAAGTGTTTATACAGTTATGTAGCATCATGACTTTCAAAATAAAATTTTCTCCTTTTCTACTTTTCTTGGTCCCACTTAAAGATTTGAAAATTACGTACATAGTTTCCTTCCACCAGCAAACACCAGCTTGCTACTGGTAGCAAATGAGTGAGTGGTTTATCTTGCATTATTTTTACTACCAAATATTTGTTGCAATTTTTTAAAGTGTCATGATGGCCTTGCTGACCCCTTTTCTTAAGAAAAAGTTTGTATTTCAACCCTAGCTGACCAAGAGAAAGGAGTCTGAAAAATTTAATAAGAGGTGAAGATGATGAATCTTTTATCTACCCACATGAGTTTCCACTACTTGGTTTTATGTTATGGATTTGAGTGAAGTTATGGATCGTCTGAAACAGTAGATTATCTTGTCTGGATTATGTGGAAATCAGTTGTATTTTCCCTGAAGGATGTCTGTACCTTGCTGAGTTTTTTCAGTAAGCTTTGGCTGCACTTTTTGCATATTAATCAAACATGAAAATATGCTATTTTTGCAGTGGTACATACGCTATAGAAGTCTTTTTTTTTTTTTTTTTTTTTAAATAGATGAATGTAAATAGGATTTATCAACAGATATCTATACATATATAAAAATTTAAAGGTGATCTTTCCTCCACAAAATCAAAAAGTGTAAATCAATTTTACAAACCTGTCAGTTTCAAGACAACATGCAGACATTTGAGTCACAAATTTTAATCCATCAATAATCTCTGTAGGAACTATTAAGTAAAGGATGGTTGTTGAACAATACCTACTCGGGCAGCTTGACACCTGCATCCTACGATTGTCAAATGTGATTCTAAGTGGTTTCCTTTCTCCTATCTGACAAGATTCAGAAAAGTGCAGCCATGATTTTTGCCTAACTATTTCTAAAGTCTCCAAGATGAATAAGGCTTGTTAGGTTAGGTTTAGCAGTAAAACAGTGGGCGCAGAGATATTGCACATTGGAAGAGATACTGTATTTCAGTTGAAAACTAAAAATTAAATTTTTAGTATTTGTGAGGTTGCTTGTTCAAAGGTTGAAAAATCCTTCTGGTTGAAAGCAACAAGATGGAATGGTTTTCCAGAATCTTCTGACCTAAATTTATTGGCATGTCTAAAAATATGTAGAAAATTGCCACGGTTTAATAGGACAAATTGGTTCACGTTTCAGTATATTGGATACCTTACAATATAGCAGTAAAATGTAATTTTAAGATTGTTTGTCGTGATACTTGCTCTTATAATAGTAAATCTTTTGAACAAAACCCAGATACTCTGAAGTTGTCTTCAACTCTAGCATTTTGTTTTTATGATATTAATATGCATGAAGGCCTGTGAAAAAAGAGCTGCAGCTGAAGGGGTGTGCTTTTGCTCATCATACACTAAACCTAATTTGGTCTTTATTTGTCTCATGAAATGTGGAGGGAATCTGAACTAGGGTTCTAATCATTTCTGATTGCACCCATTTTTTTTTTCTCTCTCCAATTAATAAAAGAATTACAATTTGTGTGACCTTCTTGGGGTAATAGTGAAGCAGAAACTGTTCTCATGCAAGGAGAAATCAGTCAGTTGAGTTAGCAGTGACTGATACAATTGGAACAGGTAACTTAGAGGAAAAAGTAGGGAGCTGGATGAGAAAAAATAGATGGGGTTGTATTTGTGTTTTGGAAATATTTATTTTTATAACTGAGAACAAGGGCAATATTTTTAAACCACAGAAGTATGGGTCTACTTTAGATACAGAGTTTTGGAGCATATTGGTTTGTCTATGTTGTAGTCTTTACAAAGGGACTCTAGAAGAAAAATTCTGCAATAAATTAAAGATTCAATTTATTAAATCAGTTTAAGTCAAGAAACTTTTAAAACTCAAGCTGAGGGGCATAACAAGATATCAGTTACATTTTATTTCCTGTTTGTTAAGAGGATGTAATTTACTCCTGTAGACAAGCATAGATATTGAGTTTCATGGAATGTGCAAGGTATAATTAAACTCAGAAATAGTGTGCTAAAAAACATGCAAGAAAATGCTGCGCACAATTTTAGTTCAGGATGTATGTTGTGTTTTAATCTTGACTGCATTTTTCCAAGGGGAACAAAATGGGTTTAATCTGATTTAGAACATGCTGCACTTCTAGCTTGGTTAGAGTTTGAAGCGTTACTGTGGTTTGACTGTATGTCTTTAAAAATATCGTTATTTTCAGAACAATTCTTTTACTGATTATAAACAAACAACTAACTTCCTTAGTGTTCTCTGTAACTGGTACAGATTTTCTACATTTCTGTCAGGATAAGGATGGTCTCCCGCATTCCTTAAAATAAGTTAAGCAACAATAAAATAAATACTTGAGACGGGATGGAAGTGGTCATTTAGATCTGATCTGCAAGCCTGGAGAAATAGTTGTCTGTGAACTTTTTAATTTGCCACACACTTCCAGTGTTAGGCTATTCTGTGTTTGTTTTTCCGTCAACTGTATGCTGTGTTTGCACATGCATGCTTCTTGCATAGCTCCCTGAATGTCAGCCAGCACTTGAGGGCACTTCAGATTGTGTATCCACAGAAGGAATCTGTTTCCTGGGAAACCTGATGTTTTTTCTTCTTTTACCTTTAGGATTCTTTCAATGGAAGCCCAGCAGTTCTTTCAGAGCTGTAGAAATACTTAGACATTCAGTTTTAAGAGGTGTAAGTAACATGAGAGTAAATTTTTACTTGTCAGTGCATGTACTAGTGTAACTGCAAGACACAACCGTTGGAAGAAAACTTTTCAGAGCCTCTCCCCAGCATCTGATAAGTGACTAGAGGTTTTTGAGGGAAACATGGGGAACAAGACCATAGTGAAATTTACTGGCTGAAATCAAGCATGAAGAAGTGTAGCCAACCTTTCTACGTTTTAGAAAAATATCTTTTTTCTTTTTTAACCTGAGGATGAGGTATTCTATAAAATATACCAACTAAGGTTGACCTTTGCAAAAATACTAAAGGCGATTAGGGCAGAGCTGTAAAACTGTTGACATCTGGTTCTCTATGCAACCTCTGTATCTGGAACAACTTACATGCTATGCCCTAATTTATTTGCAATACTAGAGCAGGAAATCACGTTTGTACGGCTCACTGCACAAATACCTTGAAGTACTGAAGATCTAGTAGATCTAAAGCGATAGGTCCGTGCCAGCTGTTCCACTGGTAAAGAAAGCATTTCCCATTTCTTTTTTTCTAATGAACACAAGGTGAGCTGAACTGTCTCCAGAAGAGGAGTATCACATACTTCAGTACTAAACTAAACCAAAACTTGGAATGCACCCAGAGGAATACAGATATGTATGAACGTTTGGGCTGTAGCTCTGGGGTTGAACTGGGACTGAATAGTGAGGGAGGTTGCCAGCATGAAATCATCTTCATTTGTTGCAAATTTTGAAGTGTATGTGGTGAATGAGGCAGAGAAAAAAGTGGAACAAGAGAAGGGGTAATGGCATAGTTTATAAAGTTGGATGCCATTCTGGGGGATTGTATTCATCCCCATACCTGCTGCTGAATTGCTTTGTGGAGCAAGTCAAGTAACTTTTCACTAATACCGCACTATCACTTTCTGTGTATCCTGTCAAACCGTGAGACCTGGCTTGCAGCTACAACTACATGGAGTGCTTCATTTTGAATGAACTGAACACCATGTAACAAATACAGACTTATTTTGGGTGTAGGGAAGGAGCAAAAGGGAAGAAGCTATTGTGGCTTTATCTTCTTGATTACCCTTCATCACTAAAACTTGCTGTGCTGTGAAAAGCATTTTCTCCCACTGTTCATGCTGTGGTTTCAATCACATCCCTTCTTTATATTTTGTGACACAGAGGATATGCCACCTTCATTTCTGGGTTTGCATTATACATATCAGCCATGTGTAGTGGGAAGTATTTTGGAAAACAAATTAACAAATACATGTAAGATCAAACTGGGCACAGGCAACTACTTGCTGTTTGCTCTTCCTTTGACTACGTTCCTGATAATTCAAACAGACCTAATTGTATTTCTTATTTCACATGACTGTTGTCACAATAATATTTTTGGAAAGATTAATATACTATAGCAATGAGTATCATACAAAAGTAATTGAGAGAATTTATTCCAACATTTATTTAAAAAAAACCCAATCTGCATCTTAAAATGAGTTGTTCCACGCTGTATCTGAACAGCAAGGAGAAAACAAACCACTTGGTCTCAGGCACAGAGTGATGGAGGGGCCAGAAATAGTACGATTACAATTGTAACAGCTATCAGTATTAAGGTCCTGCAAAACAGATGACGTTTTCATAGGCAGCCTTAATTGTGGCACTTCTGAAGTTTAAAATGTCTGGCTTTGCAAACTTAAAAATATTTTTGTGTGTGTTCAGATGTGTGATGTACTAGTTCAAAAACTTACAAAGGGAAATTATTTGTATGGATGTCCGTGTGTTTTATCATTAGGCTTGGAAACCTTGAACCCTTCTTGCAGTTTTGCCAGTTGACCTGGCAAAATCTAGACAAATACATGTAATGTTTCTGTTTTCATCCTGCAGCTTGTCATGTCATCACATTCAGTGATGAAATATTGTATGTTTAGAAAATACCTGTAAAAACTTCACATTTGGAAAAATTCTGACATAGTGCTATAATTAAATATTTTTGCCAAACTGGTTTTGGGTACGTAGTTCAAGTGATCAGAGTTTCTGTTTCTGTTTTCCGGGGTCAGTTGTTGAACAGCATAGCTAAAGAAAATCACGGCCAGGACAAAGACTTTGCAATTAAGTCATATGGTTCTTTTGAATTATACTCTTTACATTAATGAGATTCATATTCAGAAATGG
Source organism: Strix aluco (assembly GCF_031877795.1). Taxonomy (NCBI): domain Eukaryota; kingdom Metazoa; phylum Chordata; class Aves; order Strigiformes; family Strigidae; genus Strix; species Strix aluco. The sequence goes on along the minus strand of NC_133934.1, from coordinate 101,017,392 downwards.
TTCTAATTTGTGCTCAGATCCTCTAATTTAAAATATATTGTGTGTATTAGGTTTAAGAGCACTAGTATCCTAAATGAATGCATTTTATATATGGGAGCAAATTATATATGGTAACTAATGCTTATGAGCAGCCTGAGTAAATTGAATTCAACCCCATAATCTCACATCAAGTCCATTCATCACTCTTCCAGTCCAATGATCTGGAACGTCATGGTGCAATTAACTTTACTTCTAGGCAACTAGATGTGTTGTCCCTTCTGCAAATATGTGCAGGACTTGGAATTTTCTTTTGTTTGGATCCCCTGAGGCAAGTACTTTCTGTACAAGGTAGTAACCTTTGAAAAATCACCTGCCTCACGAAGGACATAAAATGTGCGTGCCATTTCTGACATTCTCCTACTTAAAACAGCTGCAGTAGAAATCCTATTTCCTTTCTCCTCAGTTGCGATCACTTGTTTTTGCTTAAGGGAGGAACATAGGAAGTGGATTGAAATGACCATCCCATTTGTAGCCCTGGTGGTGAACAATTAAAATGTTTGTTCTGTTTTTTAAATTTTATAACATGATAGTTCATTTTTCTTCTGGTCACCATACTGCACCAGTCTGTGTCTTGGACATAAGGACTTCGGCACATCAAAAATCTCACAAGCCAGACCAGTTGTTTGTCTAGCCAAGTACACCTGTCTTCAGCAGTAGTAGTTGGGAGAAGCCCTTTAAGGAGGCAACTCAAGCCTGGCCCCTTTTACGAGTTTATTTCCCACACTGCCCTCCAACTCCATATCATTGATTAGGGATTTTAGAGGGCACATCCATTCTTATTATAGGATCAGTTTTGGACCTGTGGTCCATTTATTTGTTTAATGCCTTTTTGATCCTGTTGATACTTCTGCTTCCACACTTTCCTGCCATAAATTCCAGAAGATCCCTGTATGCAATATAAAGAGAGCTTACAAATCTTCTGTAAATCTGTGTACTCTGTGCTTAAGGAACCTGAGGCATTTCTTGCTAGAGTGCTACTTCCAGTTACAGGGAAAGGGCTGTCTACGCTTGTCAGTTGGAACTGATGATGTGTGTGTAAATCTTGTTCTCTCATCAAGGATAGTTTTCTCCTATCTTGTAGTCTTCTTGAGTCTTTTATACTGTGTTCTGAGAATACACCAAAAGGTTTTGGAACTATGGCCTGAATAAAGTGAGTGCTGAATGCAGCCACATCAGTTGTTCTGGTACATTGTAACTGTGCCTTGCACCCTCTTTCATGAGATCCTTGCAGCTATTCAACAGTTTCATGTACAGTTTTCATGTGGGGAAAAAATGCAGTCATCCTCTGCCTCATGATGGACACTACTGTTAGGGTTAGGGTATGATGGTCATATGTATCTGAGGATTAGATACCACTTACTTTAAGTCTGCTTAGGTTGATTTAGTATGAACTAGCTGGAGTGAGGGCAGATAATAAGGCATGGTTAGATTATCTCAATCACATTTAATGCTGTAACTGATCCTTTGGTGTATTTTTAGTCCATCCCAATTGCAAAGTAAAACATGTTGTTTAAGCCACAATGTAAACATCAATCATTTGTTTATCCATCAGTCAAAATTCATCATGACTTGGATTCTTTGGGCCCAAATTGAGTATTGCAAGAATATTAGACTTTTCAGTTTTCTTCAGGAAGCTTGAAAAACTCAATACTGGGGATGCCTCACTGTGATAACATATACAGAAGTCTCCTGTATATTTACTGTAATTGTTGCTTCTCAAAAGATCATGAAAAGCCTCCCTACATTTTTAGCTAGCTGGGAGTATGTGTCATACAGTTTCCAATTCACTGTGTAATGATTTTGAGATTATTTTAATATAGTGAACTCAGTGATACATCTTACTTTCACTTTGTATTTCTGCTGGGTGATTAATAGAAAATGAAATGGTTCCCTTAAGTTTTTCAGTGTTACTATGTGTCCTTGAGCCATCCTAATTCAGAGGAAGAGGAAGAAATAGGTATACTTGAACATAAATACTGGCAAACATTCTTGCTTTAAAATTATGTTTATTATTACATGTAAAGAATAGAGACTAAATTGTTCAGAAGAAAAGTTTCAGGATGCCACAAGTTGCAGCATTTTTTATATCCTGATGTATTTCAAGTTTGCATCATTTTTCCAACTCAGTTGATCAGCTGTCAGAAAAAGAGAGTGGCTTGGACAATTACAGCTGTTTCAGATGAGGAAATAAAGGGAATGTCTGCTCTGCAGTAATGTAGGGATTTGCCTTCTGAAGGCCAGTGAGGATATTGCCTGCTCTCAAGGTGGTAGGATGACTGTCCCAGTGACTGCGTCACTCAGAGTGGCACTGGGCAGGCTGTCAGGAAGAGGATTTTTATGCATTTCTCTTCATCTCCACCCTCCCGAAAAGACCATCGATAATCATTGCATCTGTCTTACCAGGCTGAATACTCAGTGACATGTGCTTTACAAATATGGATCCACAGCTGAAAAAGACAATCTGGCAGGTTTTTTTTGGTTTTCAGCTGTTTAACTAATTGCTATGTATGTGAAAACCAGTAAGTGGAAATAGAAATAGACCATATGAATTTTAATTATCATGAAATACAAACCCCTACTCAAACACTGCTTTAAAAAAAAAAAAAGTTAATGGCTTTATCTACAGATAGAGAATGGTATTTGTTTTTTCATTGTGTAGATTACATTCTTACTTTGTATATTTAATGTAGAATTAGTGTCATATGATGACCTTTCAACTTTTCAATCACTGCTTGAAAAGTAGTTCTTAAGAAGTTTGGCTATGTAGCAACAAGGCATTACAATATAAAGTTATTGTATCTTTTGTTATCATTTTTTGGCTGTTGCATGTTATTGGGATCAAAACATATACTATTTCATATTGAATCTTTAAAAATGTTTTTTTCCTGATTTTTTTTTTTTTATATTTTAAATTTTTTTTCCTTCTGCTTTGGTAAAGAATATTTAATTTATATAGTATGTTTTAGGAAACTGCTTAGGAAATTTCCTCAACTGTTTTCTAAAGTTTTTGTTTTAATGAAGAAGGGAATATACACACACTTGTTTTATGTGTGTGTGGATAATGTGTTTAAAAGTGTGTCTAAAACCTGTAAAAATTTTTAAACGTAAGCCATTCTCCCCTAAGTCTTTGATCTCTGTGTTTTGACATATTGCTGTACATAGAACTGTCCTTATATATGGACTGTGGTGTGAAATGTGGTATGAAAGTGCTGACACTAAGTTACTATTCTTTTTAATATTTTGTCTCTGTTGTGAAAGTTTTACTCTGACACTTTCCTGTAAGTGATTGAGTCAGTACATCACTCTATGCCTTTATTTTTTCACCTTTGGAAAGGACAAGTATATTTCACTCTTTTTACAGTTGTGTGCTTTGAGATCAGTGGGCAGAGCTTACAGAAGTGTTACTGGTAATAGTAGTAGTATTTAACTATTTTAAAACTTTATTCAGAATAAGAATAGGTGATTCATAAAGTGTGTAGAAAAAGCTAATGCTATGACGGCAGAGCTTATTTATGGGAAATGCGTGTTTTCAATATATGTATTTAATAATTGTTATAGGAATACAATTAATTTCTTATATTATGGTGCTTATCAGGAAAAGAAAATCATTTTGAATTTAAGTTCATATCAGTTCCCAAATCATAAAAGGGAAAGACTGCTGCTTTAAGCATTTCTATACTATAAAGAAGTGACATTTCTGTTTATATTTTAGAATTCTAACACATATCTGCGTGCTACTGTCTCTATTGTCGTTATAGGTTATATACCTGACACTTTGCCTTCGCACCTCTTTTAGTGACGCACGTTTAGTGTTTATGTAAATTAAACTGGGGGCCAGTGTCACCATTTCTGCTATTTTCATACGGTGCATTGCTAAGCAACATGTGTACAAGCGACAGTGTTTGCTTTCATTTTATCTCTTTCCTGTCCCCTTCCAGCTCCCCTCTTCCCTAAAAAGTGACACAAGTTTGAAAGGTGAGTATTAGCTTGTCAGGCAAAACAGTATTTTTAGTTCATACCCTATGAATGATGGAAGATGCAGTAGGTAGTGAGGACTTTGGATGTTCTTCAGTTTCATTACTTAAATATTGATAACATTCCCAGCAATTTTTTTTTTTCTTGCAAATGATATTTTTTTTCTTCTGGAAGCAATGATTCATTAGTATTCTTTTACATCTCCTGGGCTATAATCACCTTGGAAAATAGTTTTGGAATACAGTTTTTCTCATGTACACACCTATTATATTGTACCTATACAAGGTATGGGTAAATTATAGATCTGAGTATCCATTTCAGATATTGCTGAAGACCTGTCATCGTGCTATCTAGATTCCTGAAGTGTAAAAGTACAATGATAGAACGTTATACGAATGTATATACAGAGAGAGAGACAGAGACAGGGTTTCCTATAACTAAAGTTCATAGTGTGTGACTTTTTTACATTCATATACAGCAAGCCAAATTCTGGTGTAAATTCTGGGGAGAAATAAGAAAAGAATAAGGGACCAAGTTCCTTACAGTCCCGAAGTCCCAGTCTCTTAATGAATTTAAGGAAAGGAATTACCATGTCAATACAAGAATAAATAAATATGCAAGTTTGTTTTTATGTCTAGTCCACATAGATCTTCTTAGTTCAATGAAAGTATAGGAGTAGCAGGTCTGATTTTGGGAGGGTACATTAATGGGTGCACCAAGCCTTGAAAAGAACCTCAATAGTCAACCAAGTTTGTGTGGGAAAAATGGAACTAAAAGGCACATTTGCTTGCCTGAACTACCACTAATGCCAAAATTCAGGAAGGAGATACGTATCTGTATTCAAAGACACTTTATCAATTTCAGTTTTATTTTTCAGACTTTGTTTTTCAATATAATTTTACTTCTACAGTGCAAACTTTCTATGAAAAGATTTTTTCCAAGACATTTCACTGTTTGGTTGGTTGGTTGGTTGGTTTTTTTTAATGCTATGGAGACTTCCCAAATCTTGCTTACATTTCGCTAGGTTTTTGTGTGGTGATGTGTTGTGGATATCTTGTTGTTTCTACTTTTCTAGAAGGAATAGTTTGACAAATACAGTATATGAGCCACCGTTGCTTGTCCTGGTAAATTTGGACGAGGAGCAATTGAGTATACTGTTTACTGATAGGTTGCCTTGCAAATATATACTGCATTTATATCTGATATGCACAATCTGAACTGCTTCCTCAGATTTTACCATGAAAATTAAAGGTATTTTACAGAACTCAAATTTTGTACGTTTGATATTCTCATTTGCAAATAACATGTAGCTAAAGATGACCAGTAGTAAATTTACTTAATTTTCTTTTTTTTTACTTAGATTGACAGACTGATGGTAGCCTTATTCCTACGTTGCCTTTCCTTTTTTTTCCGTTTTTGAGGAGAAAAAGAATGTCTTTCCCAGAATGTTTGATTACACAAAGGTGAACTCCATTATTTTTCTCGTTTGATATTCATCAATTTGCATATTAATGTTTTCAGTGGAAACTAGATATGCTAATTTCACAGCTTCTTAGGATACTTTAATCATGAGGATATTTGTGTGTTTAAAAAGAAATGAGGTAAACTGCAGCATTGGTTCCTAAAATTGTATTACAACCTGAAAACCATGTCTGTTTCAGGAGCCTCATCTCCACAGGAAGTATAACCAGCTGCTACAGAAGTTGAAGTTGACTCACAGATTAAGAAATTTGTGCTTTGGGTTGGTTGATCCCTCTGCCTTTTGCCCCTGGTTTATGTAAACAAGTAATTATTTGATCAGCGAGTTAGTCAGCAGGTCTTCTAATCTTTTTGTATACTTTATTTAAAAATGTGTTTGTACACATAATAAATATAGGTAGCCTCTTGACCTTCAATCAGTTATGATTAAATGGATAAGGGCTTCAGTGCTTTCATCTGTTGTAACATGGAGTTAGTGTGATGAAAGCCAAGAACCACTGTTTTAGAATCAAAATACACAGGAAAAACTAAAAGGGTGTTCCTAAGCCTTTCAATACTATAGCTCCTCTTATGAGACTAACTGAATTTTTTCTTAGTATGAAGTTAATTCCTTCCATGTCTGCAGAGATCATATTGTAATGTCAAGTTGCAGTAAGCTAAAATACATATAAATGGTAGTACAATTAACAGGTTTTCTATCCTGGTGGGGTAGAAATGTAGCCCTGTAAGCAGGTCAGCTGTAAGGGTTGGGGGGATGCTGAAGAGAGATACCTGAAATAATCTAGGCTTTCCTGCATAGTGATGGGGGGAAGTAAGTTTAAGAACGGTGCAATTTAGAATACTGAAGTTTGGATTTGCCCTAATGGTCTGTATATGACCTCTAAAGTAGTTGCCTTCCTGGGCTGGTGGTGGGGGTCAGTTGTATCAAATGACGAGAATTTTTTCAATAAATATTAGATCATAGAGGAGTTTAGTTTCTACTGCTTGCAGAATATTATTTATAGCACTTGCTGGATGTCATTTGTACCACACTATCATTGTATTTAAACATGATTAATATGTCTTCTCACTTCATTTTCTTATACTGCATGGTACACGCTGAATAATTATGTCTCTAAGTTCATGCAGTTTAGAGCTTAGTCATTACATTTCATAGTCAAATTTTACAATTGTCATCCAAATGTCCTTATTTAAATGCGATACGCATCTCATGAGGCTGTCCCAGTGAGCAAAATTTAAATAAAATGCATGTCATCTTGCCATTATGAACTCTGTGAAGAGATTTTTCTCTTCAGTTGTATTTCAGTTTTAACCCCATTCTTCATAGTAATTGCAGTAACACTGTTGCTTAAAATGAGTAAAACATTAGATCTTACATTTTTTTCTTAAAGTCCAACAACCTTAAAACAATCTACCCGTAATGTGTTGTTGTTTATTGGAATAATAACAGTGCTTAAAACTAGTTGAACCTTGACTATAGACTAATGTCTGGAAATTAATATTTTGATGCCCCTCGAATGGCATCTAATTCAGATGTTGCACAAAGACATTACTAAGGCAGACTGATATACGATATCTTGGAGCTAAATTAGTATTTAAAAATCACATTTCCTGAATAGTTTCTTAACAGGAATAATTTAAATTTTCAGTAAGTTAATTTGATGAGGCAAATGTCCTTTTCCAGACCAGATTTCAATTAAGACTAAATGAAATCAATACTTTTTAAAAAAAACATATTCAGCAGAAATAAGTACAGTTTGCAATATATAGTGTTTCAAGCCATTTCTATGAACAGATCTAAGATAGATTTTTATTTTCTAATCATATGTTTAGCGGATTGGCTGTTTAGTAGATTTTTAGCTTTCCAGATGCTCAGACAATGCACTTTAAGTACAGTATCCATAGTTTATCCCTAGAATGCTGTACATTAGCTATTTTAAGATTTGAATTGTGAATAAAAGCTGGAGAAAAAGCCACAGCAGTTGCAAATGTGTTGTCTCAATTAGCTCATTTAAAATGTATCTACAAGTGAAAGAGACAAAGTAGGCAACGTCTGCATGTAACACTGTTAGTTCATTAATATTTTATATACATATGTGTGTGTCTATAAATAAAAGCTTTATGTGATTTCTGTCAACAACAAAGAGTATCTAAATCAGAGGCCTCTTTTGTTTGTTTATTTCAGTAGGAGGGCAGTACAAGTTGTTATCACCGAGGACTGATTAGCAAATTTTGGACAATAATCAACATAGTTAAATTATAAGTAGAACTTCTTTCTGTTTGTTTAGATACTCAAAATTTTACAGTTTTTTGGCAGATAGGTTGCTTCACTGCCAGTTGGAACGGTATTTTCAATTTGCTTTAATTTAGTAATTGTAACTCTTACAAAAATATGTTTTTATTAAATAATTTGCAATGTGTAATTGTTAGTCTTTAAAAATAGGATTAAAATATGTTTAATTTTATATAGTTGTCTTAAAATGTTTTTCTTATTAACAAACAGTACTTGTTGAATTGATGTCTTGTTGCATTACCTGATTTAGCTGATTTACAGCGAACTAAGTTCGAAGCTGTGTGCTTTTCTTCAAATATTTAGGTTGAAGAAAAACTTAGGTTTATTAAATGGCTTTTCTGATGAAAGGCATTTACTTCCAAACAAGCAAGTTGCACAGATAGTTTATGAGAAATCAATAAAGCTAACCCAAACCGGCTTTTTAATGGCTTATGTCCGAGTTGCTAACAGTCCAATGTGATACAGACCTTACTTCTGTTGTAGGAGCTATCTGTACTGCAGTTGAGTATGTTACAAAATATTTTTTAAACTCAAGAATGACAGGCGGGTCAGTAATGGTTTAATTTTCCAACTTAGTTTGGTTTAATAAAAATTGTATCTCTGTGGACCTCTTCTCCATCATACATGGTCAGAAGAGTCTGCATATGTTACGACATTACAGCCTTGCTGAATACAAGTAGAGTTCAGGTGGTTCCAGTACATTTCACATTGATGGAGGACAGCTACAGAGCAGACTTGCAGGCAGAACAGAAACAAATGTACATAAACCCAAGAGAGTCAAGTAACATTGTTATATTAAAATTTTATCCTTCTCTAGTGACAACCATGAAAAAATGCTTTATTAATTTGATTTAACTGATTGTGGAGTTTCAAAATCATTACTGGTTGTTTGTTAGCAGTACTGACAATATTTTGTGTATTTTTTTTATTTTCTTTTTCTGATTGCTAGATTTTTATGTCATAGTATTATAGAACAGCCCAGGTTGGAAGGAACCTTGAAAGATCATCTGGTCCAACCTTTTGTGGGAAAGGGAGCCTAGCTGAGATTAGTACCCTGTTCAGTCACATCTTGAAAACCTCTGGTGATGGGGAGACTATGATGTACCTGGGAGGTTGTTCCAGTGATTGATTGCTCTCACTGGAGAGAGTACTTAGATTGAGGTGGAACCTCTCCCCAGGCAACTTGCACCTGTTGCCCCTTGTCTTCACCTTGTGGCTCCTTGTGAAGAGGAAACCTCTGTCCTCTTTGTAGCCGCAGTTTAAGTACTGGAGCACCCTTTAAGTACCGGAGAGTACTTGTATGTGAGTGTGAAATGGTTTGTACTGTTGACATTTTTGCCTGTATTGGTTTGGAGATTTTTCAGCTGAGTATCTGGAACACAGCAAAACACTCAAAAAATAATTAAAATCTCCAAACCAAAAAAAAAAAAAGAAAGGTGACTTAAGACATATTTTTGCACTGCTTCCAATTTAAGATTATGCAGTATCAGCATCCTGAAGACTAAGCTTCACTATTCGTTGAGCAGTCCAGCATTTTCATGGCTGCAGTTGTTGGAACTGATGATACAGATATATCAGATTTGTACTGTCAGCCTACAAACCAAGTGTCTTAATAACTTGTAGTAGTCTCATGCTTCTGATGGCTAAAACTTACACATCCAGCACAGACCATGAGTTGAATGCACAGAGGAATTGGAGGCAATGAAGTGTCAGTGGACCACTGAAAGCACCTAAAGAATGTTTAAAAAAAAAAAAAAAAAAAAAAAAATTGATTGTGTTCTTTTTCCCATACCTCATATTTCCCTAATATGAAAACATTTTTTTGCTTTCTGTTGTTTGCTTAGAATAACACTATAACTTTGTAACAACTGCTGGGAATATATCACCGTTCTTGTTGCAGATAACTCACTTAAAATGCACATGGATTGATTAAACTACTGAAGTGCCTTGAGCGCTGACTTCCAGCTGTGCGCGTTCTGATTGCTGCTTGCAGTGTACGCTGGGAAGTTAGTTCATGGAGAACAGGCAGACATTTGGTATTGCACTGCTCAGTACTAATTGTGTAACAAAAATGGTAATGGAGAAAAATGGGCTTACTGTTCTCAGGTGCGAATGGGCTTTTGAATAAAAAGCGAAAACCTGGCATTACTGCATAGTTAATAGTCCAGATGTTCAATTTTTATATACTTTCTGTATAAACACTATCTATATAACTCAGAACACAAACCAGACAGTTTACTGAATGCTGCTGCCATGGCTAAATTTATCCTCAGTTTTGCCTATGGTGGGTAACTTTTTGTAAGATCTTTAAGATTTTTGTATCTTTTTTTACTGGAGTGATCTTATTTGCACTCTTATTTGTTTATTGAAGGATTATCAACATGACAGCAGTTTCTAAAGAAGGAGCATTAGTTATTTTTAAAATTAATTATTACAATGAAATTGGAAATTAAAGAAGGAATCCTGTTATAGATTATCCTATTTTCCTGTTAAGGTGCAAACTACATGGTTGATGTTTAAGTTGGACAGATGACTGTCAGTAAATGATACGAGATCACATTCTTAAACTTACGGGGGTAAAAAAGACGGTGTTACAAAGCCACTCTGCTAGTTGTTGAAGTTACTAAATTTGATGTGCTGACTGAGCTCTTTGAGTGTAATGAATACTTTGTGTTAAACAACTCTGCATTATTTATTCAAATCTTTCATCCAGAAAACTAGATTGCTTTCTGTGCTGATGGGAGAAAACTGACTTGAGTATAATCTATGAGTTTAGATGCTGGTAGAGTCAAGGAATTATCAGTCCTTAAATGTAGAAAGAATCGGAGTCACTTGGTTTTCAGCACTGGTTCACAGTTACTGATTACAAGTATGGACATTTTGTATAAATATGGATTATGACACTAAATTGGTGTGAGTTGTGGGTGAAGGAAACTGAGTAGTTCTTTATTCTATGGTGTGTTTCTTTATGTTTATAGACGTGGTTTGCTTCCTGGCTTTTATTTTTTATAGTACATACATATTTCAGATTTTACATGGCAAAGAGAGAAATTCTATGTAAACTGAATAGGCTTTTTTTCTTTTAAGAAAATCTAGCTGTTGGCTAGAGTCACTGTTTCGAAACGTGGAAGATTTCTGACCAACATTGGGTTTGAATTTTCATTTTAAATAAGGTTCTCAATGTTATTACTGAATGGATAGTAAACTTACAGTCTAAAATCTGGTAACTATTCCATAACCATTTTTACTTATACATGTATTTAACATTGAAGTTAAAAATAATTAGAATTAGTGTTATGCTCAATTCAAGAACTGTTTTGCCAACCCTCTTGCTAGCAAATGGCTGGCAGTATAGTTTAGCTTTCTTTATTATCTCTTAAGGAAATTAGATTGCAAATGAAGTTACTAATGAGAACAAAACCCCAAACCTCTCCTGTCATACTCACAATGGCTTAAAATTCTTGTACCTAAAAATGAGTTAGAGACTACTAGGACTTCAGTAAGATTGCTTGCAGTTTCCTGATTAGTAGACGAACTTGCTGAAGAGATCAGCATTTACTACTTCAGAATGAAAGATAGCTCTGATTTCACTAAAGCTTCACTATCATACCTTTCAACTTTCAAGCCTGCCAGTGTGTGTGATAGAAGCCATCAAAATGTGTGAAAAATGACCCAAAAGCAGAACTGTTATTTGCAGTTATCAATACAAACTGTTATTGTGCCATAATTGACAGATGGTTTTTCACTCTAATATCTGTTTTTAAGGATATTTTTACACTGATTTAGACAGAGTTGTGTTGTAGGTTGTGGTGGGGTTTTTTGTTTGTTTGTTTGTTTGTTTTTTTAAGTGAAAACAGAAAGCCAGGAATTACTGGTGCTCAACAAGGAGGAATTGCACTGTAAAAAAACTGTGGGAATATAGTAACAAATTGAAATTTATAATTTGAGTTGGGGAGCACTAGAGCCAAAACATAGGCTCTCAAACCCTCTGAAAGTGCTGATGAGCAGCTGTAGGCTGTTTTGGTGTGAAATGTATTTTTCTTTCTGTAAAACTCTTAAGATCTGAGGTTTATTCTACTGCAGAGAGAGTATTTGAGAATTCATAAACTTGGATAAAGTGAAAACTGATTTCTTTCTGGTTTCATTGGAGAGCACATTTGGCTAATGCAGTGACAAAGTCTGCTGTTAAAGTGACTTCACCTAGTTCTTCCCTCCTGTCCAGTTGTTGTCTTTAAGTGAATTAATGCTGATGGTAATTTTAGCTCTGCCTGAACACTTGCATTAAAATTAATGTGTTCTTAGAAAGTTCTTGTTTTCATACAGGTCACGCCTGGTTTTCCTTAGGTATACAACTTCAAGACTAGTGTCTGGACCAAACATAGATTTCTCTCTAATTTGATATAATTTCCACTTGATTTTTCTCAGAACATTCAACTGTATATTTTTAAGCTAAATTAGATTTTCTTGATTGAAAAACAGCAGGTTACAATTCGTTACTTCAGAACAGCAGTAACAAGATGTTTGTGATCTAGAAAAGATCTGTAGATAATAGGAAGGTGTATGTTAAGGTAAGCTGTCCCTGTTAACTGTTGTGTTTCAGTGGAGTATGTTGTTATTTGGGGAACTGTATAAAAACTGCACAGTTTGCAATTATGTCACATTACAAAAAGTTTTGTGACTTTCATTGTGCTCCTTGGATAGGCTAATAGATGATCTTCTGATTCATGCCTTAACTCTTGCTGGCTAAGAGGATAACATAAGCAGTAGAATATTTTTCTGCAATACCATAATATTTCCGTAGATGCTTTCCATGGGTCAATTACAGCAGAACTCTCTATGGGAAGAATTCAGGTGACTGACTAGAAGCATCTCCAGTCTCGCTATCAGCAAGGCTTCCTTCTAATGATAGTTCTGCAAAGTGGAAATGCAGGAAGCTATGTTGTTTGTGGAAGCTGTGGTGGTGCTGCAGCTCCCTGGTGAAATGGCGATGGGATTAAAGAGCCTAGTGATAGTATGAGGACCTACCTGCATTTGGAGCTTGGCACTTCCATCTGCTGTAGTCTTTTCGTGGAGAACAGAAGAAAATTGATCTCAAGAGACGCTAAGTGAGGTAAAATGATAGGAACCAGGTCAGGGAGGGCAACTGTTTGAAAGAAATCTGAGAAGAGAAGTCGAAGCAGAAAAAAAAAAGAGTTGTGTAAGATGAGAATAGGGTGGTAAGAAATGTTAAGCTAGTGTACAAATAAATGAAGAAAATAAATTTGTATTTTCTTCTGGGAAACAAGCCATGTTAGGTGTTGAGGGAAAAACAAAACAAAACAAAAAAGCCCTAGAGGTAGAGGGGGATAAGAGGCATGAAGGCAACAATTGGGGATTACGGATTTGTCCCCCTTTCCTTTCATACTCCACATGTTCACAACTCTCTTTTTTTCCTAATGTGGCCTTCTTGGATAACTGGTGGTCCAAACTTGTTTGTATGCAGATCTCTTCTCAGGCACTGCTGTGTGCCAGTACAACCATTTCTGGAATTAGAAAGTGTAGGAAACTAATTTCTGAATACACTCATCCATCTGTCCATATTCTAAGTCTGCAGATTTGCTTACTCCCAGTGGGTGTCAAGGGAATTCCTCAGCATTTGTTGAAGGTAAATGTTGGTGTGTATTGGTGATAACTGCATGGAACATGTTCATAGCACCCACCTTTAAGCAACAGCTTGAAGTTGTTACATACAACTTTGTCAGAAATTAAATAGAAAACTGTCACCCAAGATGTTTAGTGTTTTTATATATACACACACACATATATATATTTCTTTGTATTTTTATTGCCTTTAACCCATTGAGGAGTTAATACTTGGTGCTGTCACAGGAGGTTGGTTGTCTCCTGTCTGTTGCTATAAATATTTCTGTCATCATCTTAACAACAATATGAAATGATAGAAAATTTGCCAGTTTGCAAGAGTATTTGCAGAGCTTCAGCTATGGGCTAACAATGAGTTTCGTATTAAAAGAAGGAACGAGCCTCAGAATAGCTTGTTTATGATTCTACTTCCCACCCTTGTGTGCATGGATTTTTTTTTTTATACTGTGGGTTGGGTTTTTTTTCTTCTCCGTTTTATATACCTGGTGGGGAACTACTGGAGCCTTTGTACAGGGGTTAAAAAAGTTATAAAAGCAAAAGTTAAATATGTCACTGCTTTATGTAAAGCAGAGTTTGAATATGATGAGCAGCAACACCTAGCCTTTAGGCATGAATATTCAGCTGCTGAGAGCTTCAGCATCAAGTACTAATGTGGGCATTCATACCCACTGCCCTTTCCTGTAGTGATTCCCTGTAACTTATTTACTTTATAGAAGACACCAACTCTAATCTGACAGCATTTGCAATCTGCCAAAGTGTAAAACTGTCACAAGATACATTTACATTTATAGCATATTCTGCATAGCTGTACAGGAGGTGAAAATAAGTCGATATAAACCTATGTCAGTGAAGATGGGATTTTGTGTACAAAAACTGGCAAAACATTTTATCAAATTTTGGGCTGTCCTTGGTGCTAGATGAGAAGTGGAAAATTTTATGAGGAAACAAATGACAAAATTTTGAGTTACTTCATTACAGGACGAAGTACAGACAGTAAACTAGCCGCTCATGCATTGAAAGCTTACAGTAAATTGATATTAATCACTGCCTAGTACATGTTGCTATGCTGTCATTCTCTTTCAGAGGCTTGCTGTTTTTCACGGTGGCGGTGCTTTTCTTCAAAGCTTTGACTTTATTTTAAAGCTTTGCTGTCTTGATATAATTGTTGAAACACTCAAAGATGGTAAAAATAAAGCAAGTGAAAAATCCCAAACAATCTTACGAAATACAAAGATCAGATTTGTGGTGTGGGTGTGGGTTTTTTTTGTTTGGTTGGGTTTTTTTACTTTTGGGTATGTTTAGTTTTCTGGGTTTTTTTCTTTTTTTCTGATACTTTCACTAAAGATGAAACTTGGATTTTAGTCACGTGCAGTAATAAATGAGTTAAATGATTCATAATACCTGTACTTCAAAATAAGGATTAGTGTGATAAGTTCTTTGTACTTTTTATATGAGTCTTTTGTAAAATAATGTCTTGAGACAACAAAATTGAAGGCATCTGAAACAAGTGCAGTGTTGTGCCCCTTTTTGCAGTGTAGGAGTTAAAGTAAGGGCAACTTCCATGACATGTCAAATCACAGGCAGTTTATTATATTTCCAGCTGTTTGTTATTTGCTCCTCGTGGATCAGCAAAGATGGAAAAGCCATGCTGTGGATTTTGGTGCTCCTTCTCTATGCTTGTGTTTGGAAAGATGCTACCCTTTAATATTAGTTTATATCCTGAAATATTCCAGTGAATATGGGATGGTATCATGAAGATAACTGAAATTTAAACTTCTGGAAACTAGGAAAAAAGACATAATGGTATATATTGCATGGGCATATATTGTCTTTGGAATATAGTGCAAAAAACTGCTTGGTAGAACAATTGGTTGGTCAAGGCACATAGTAGCAGCAGTCTGGGGGATCCCAGCTGAGAGGAAGATGCAGGCATGACTTAGTACATGACAGAAAATGTGAATATGAGTGCTGTTCTGGTAAACATGTGGCATATGATGCTAAATCCCCAAGGAAAAGCTCTGCCTAATTGTTAATGAATTGGTAATGGACTAACAAGAATGAAAACATTGGGGAAGGTGGACTGATGTTGCAGGCTAGAAAATGGAAGGCAAGACACAGGTTTCCTCTCACCTGTGTAAAATTATTATTAACATGCAATAAAATGCCTCAGATATATGAATTCGGGGCATGTCTGTGAATCCTCCATCTGATAACATCAGCAAGTATAAACTGAATGTTGCGCTGTGGTGCCATAAATCCAAATCCATTGTAGTAAATTATCCTGGATGAGGGAGTAACACGTGGGAATTACATGGCATCACAGCAGCTTTTTAAATGCAAACTTGTGAAAATTGTAACTAATAAAATCATCATTAGTTGCTAAAATTACTCTTTCTGTTAAAAGATGTTGAATTCACTGGCAGTTTTTTGTCAATGTATAGCTGGTTTTTGCTAGATAGGGTTGTGAGTCTTTGCAGAAGGTACAGTGTCAGGAAACGGAAACTTTGGAAAACAGGAGATGAAGCATTAACCACCGTGCTGACATAGGATGGTCAAACCCTTAATTTACCCACAGTTAGCTTTACTTAGAAGGTTGAAATAAATGTGCTTTATATTGTAATGAGAATTTATGTAAATTTGTTCCAGACTCACTAATTAAGTACCACTTGAAATTAATGATTGTTTTATGCTGAAAGCATATTTATTTTTTTTTTCTTTTTGTTGTAGCAGGGGATAGTCCAACATGAATATTTATTAAAACTTGTAAAGTTACTTAACATTTTACATAGTGCTTCTTTATTAATGTCTTTTAGCAATTTGTTTTTCTCTTACCAGTTTTAGAGCAGGAATACAAGATAATATTTGTGTTGTGATACTAAGATTGTTTGAGCGAAGACTTTAAGCCATGGGCCTCTGAGAAAACAGTGTGGGTTTTTTATTTGGTTGGTTTTTAAAGATTTATGGATTATGTACATAATTTGTTCAAGTAGATTTTTGGTTGGGTGTTGATTTTTTTGGTTTGTTTGGTTTGTTTGTTTTTCAGAAGCCTCTGATGTCAGACCATGGGCCTTGAAAACAGCTGTGTTTTTTGATATATGGCTTGATAATATGTCATTTATTCACAATTTTGAGTTAGCGGTACTTAACCTCTCAATTTGCAATCCTTTTCATTAAAAGAGACATTTAATGACATCTGTGTTGCTCATAGGGATTATGAGTATATATTCAGGTGTATTTTGTCTTTGCATGAAAACACTCAGAAATTGCTTATGATTTTTCCATAACATATATCTAGGGAGTGTGGTAACTGATCATAAAACATTCCTGTTTAGTATATGGCCACCTTAAATTTAATAAACCTGAAAATTTAGTCAAGTTCCAGATTTGATAGTGTAATATACTTATCAAGATGGTGTAGGTTTTTTCAAGACTGCTACAGAGAAAAGATACAATTTAATCTTCATCCATCACTTTGGAATAAAGATCTTTCTGATATTTTTAATGACTTGATCTTGTTAGAATATCAGGCTAAAATCTGTAAGGAAGGAATACAGTGGGAAAGATTACAGGGAATTAGTCAATGTAATGCCTAATTTGTGTTGAACTGTGCTTTTAAAAACAAGAAAATGCTTTATCATTTGTCAGACCATTGAAAGGGGACTTCAGTAAGTGAAGGAAATCAGAATATTTTTTTTTTCAGAGTATTTACATTGCGTTGCCCGTGTATTCAGCTTTAAAAACTTGTGTTTTGAAAGTCCGTGTTTTATGCTATTGGCTAATAGAGCCAACTTTATTCTTCCAAACTATTTCATACTGCTGTGAGACTTAAAATCTTTTTTTGCAGCTGTGGTGTATAATCTATATCATTGACACAGAAAAGGTGTAAGAAATGCATTCCCCAGCTACCAATGGAAACAGGAATATTACGATGAAACAGTGACTTAGAGTGAAATCTAACGTGCAGATATGTCTTCTCTCACTGACTGTTTAACACTGTGTTGTTGTCAATAGTTCCCTTAGAAAGGCAGTTGGAGAGTAGATTTCTGTAAGTAGAGTTTCACCTCTAGATGAAGCGTGGACATGATCTTGCCAACATCGGATGCACTCTAAATAGTCTAGCCTTCCAGAGTGGTCCCAGCAAACCTCACAGCTTAGTGTTGTCTTGTCATATCTCAGTCATGCTGTTAAAAGATGGCTCTGATAAGTGCCAAGCAGCATAAATCCCCGTGGAAACTTATGTATATTATAGAAGGATATGATGTAGGGCTGTCGACACTATAGGCTTGGACCATGTGCTCTTGTATGGCTTTAGATTTGAAATAATTTCTTGGATGTAATAGTATGAGAAACTGGTGATCTAGCTCTGTAAGTATTTAGCATTGTGTGGAAGCATAGCTTCAGTGAGTCTTAAAGTTGATAAGCATGTGGGGGAGTTGTCAGAAGACTTGCTGGAGATGCAAAATAAGCAGTTATGAAAACAATTACATACAAATAAATTATTTTAAAATAACATAAATTATAAAATTACAAAATATTAAAATTATAAATAAATTAATAAATATTAAAATAATTAAAATTCTATAAGCAGGTGAAATCACTCTCATGAAGAATGCAGAAGAATGAAGAGAGCATTAATCAAAGTCTTGTAGCAATTGCATAGAGATATGGGAAATTGCAATATCGAGCCCATTGAAAAAGCCGTAAGACTAAACTACTGTCAGACTAGAAGATTATAAAACTTAAAGCGAGAAATAATGACAATTTGGATGGTATGTGAAACACCACAGAAGGCATGGATGCCAGTGGTAGCAATGAAGCTTTATTGGAAAGAAGTACTTAAGCCCAGTGAAGGTAGCCTCTGTGGTAGGGGTGGCTGAAGGCTTTCCAAAGCACAAGGGTTTATATTGTTTCATTATAAAAACTCAAAACCAAGACAAAAAACATTCAGAACTGTGATATTTGACTTCTGTAGTAGGAAGAGGTAAAGTTTTTTTGTGTTAACTGATATGTTTGGAAAAATCATGCCAGCCCTTCACTAGGGCTAAAACAAAAGCGGTGGCTTTACTAAGTACAGTTGAGGTCTTAGTTACACTAAGACTGTGTTACAGTTTCAGTGAAAAGGAGTTGGAACCTGTGGACAGAGAGAAATATTAGCAAAGGAAGCGTCAATAAGTTTGTTAACATCTGTAAGAGAGAAAGACAGGTAGCTATTGCTTGTGCAGTGCTGTGGATTATTTTAATTCCTACATCATCACAGCTGCAGCAGGACTTTATTCTTTTTCCCGTTCTTTTTGCCAGCAGCTTATTTGCCAGCACTGGTGGCTCAGTCTAGATTGTAATTCCAGTGTACCTGTGAGACATAAATAAATCAGGTATTTACATTAACAGAAGTAGCTTGTTATAAAAATACCTAAACTAAATTTTCATAATGTGTACAGATATAAGAACAACAGAGAGACATTATAGTAATACAGGTAGGTATATTACATAGGAAAAAGTTACAGAAATTCTCAGAAATTTCTGGGCTGGTCAAAATAGAATTAATGGATTTGTTTTCATATTTCTATTAATCTTTAAGAACTTTCTGAAGGAAAACTTGCATTATTTGAATTATTTATCATATGTATTAAAGTATTTGCACATTAGTAAAAGTTAATGCTTTCTACACTATTTCTTTACCACAAGATAGTATAAAACACTGAAAATTTATCTCTGGGAGATTTCAGCAGATTTTGGCTTTAATATCAACTTGGTTCAAAAGGTTTTGTGTTGCTTCAGCAGCTTACTCATTATGCCTACTTCTAAGAGGATAAAACTGATTAAGAGATTAATAATAATTTAGTATTTTGGTAAGATTAGAAGCAACATGGACATGCTTTTTCCTTTACATTCAAATAGGATTCTAGGACTGAAAAGGATCTCCTGTGTTACTGTCTGGTGTTGCAGACAATCATATCATTTAACTTGTGTCATAAAATTGTCAAACTTGACTTTTAAGAAGATTTTGCTTTCTGCCCCTGGGGCTTTAGTTGGAAAAGCTATCTAAAAGATAAATTTCTTTGAAGCTGAGGAGTCCTCTTTAAATATGCAGCCTGACTTTCTTCTTGGTCACCTGATACTCACTTTTGTAAGGCTATATCTTGCTTTTCCCTGTTCTTTTCCTTCTGTTCTAGATCTTGATATGTGTGTAAGCTACTATTATTCTCTCTTTCAGGTTGAGACAGATTAACGAAAGAAAACTTAGTCTCATCCTGTAAGATAAACTACCCATTTCCTTCATCATAGTAGTTTTATCTTCTTTCCAAATAGTCAATTTGATCATTCATTTATTTATTGACAGTGGAGTGTAGGGGTTATGCATCATACCCACACTGAAGTATTACCAGTTCTTTTGGCTATGACATGAACAGATCCCTCTCTATTGAATATGCCTAGAACCTAAGGTATAGAATTTTTTTTTTGAGGCACACCTCCATTTTCATACTTAGGTTTTATACTTAGTTAAGATCAAATGCAACACTGTACTTCATATCGTATCATATCATAGTTAACATCATATTTGTATCCTTGTATAACATATCTTAAAAAAGGTGTTTCTGTCTGGGCTCTGCTTTGCTGTAAATTAGCACGAATCTTTTGATTTCAGTAGGTATTTTTGTTAATTGAATTCTGAAATCTAGTTCGAAACGTTCTTTTATGATCCAGTTTCTGTTGATTGTGAGGTCAGCTGGCCATTGGATTTAGTCCACATGTGTGTCTGTCCTGTTTTCCAACCTATCATTTTCTTTTCCTTTGAGCAGTCTGTAACACCACTAGATTGTCTTCTACTTTACTGTCTCATCCATTCCTAGGATATTTGCAGTACCTTGTAGTTGCTAAAAGCCATATAAAATATACCACTGCCTAGCCAGGTCTGGTGTGCTAGGATTTTATCAGTATATTTAAAAAAAAAAAAAAAAAAATTTTGTCTTTTAGTGCTGAAGGGGTATATTAGCTGTTATACTCGGTAGCAGTGCATAAAGGAAGTCACTGATACTTTTAAAAAGTAAGCATGACATATATGAAACAGGTAAATAAAAGTAACAAGAAGTGTTTGAATTTGAACTGCTATCAGTGGCCTTTCATATACTATAATTGTGGATGTAAATGTGAAGTAAGTGCCCTTTTTCACTCTCAGGCCTCACAAAGAACCCTGTTTGGAAGACGGGAGTCTAAAATGCTCCTTTCTGTTCTTCTTTAGGGATAGGAGAGATTGAAATAGTTGGGTATGAGACCCAAATCCTCTTTCATTGTAGTTCTGGAATCAGTGTTCAAGGAAATTTGTGCCCTGTTCTCCTCTCATCACACTTGTTCACTGGTTTGGCTAAACTTACTGTTCTTATTTAAATTCATCTTCCATATTCCCTCCTTATTCTTCTGCCTCTAATCATAGTTGTGAAGGTTAAACAATTAGAATCAATTAATAAAATCATCTATGTAGCAAGCTTGCTATTTTTGTAATTAGTGAAAAAAGCCCTTTGACCTGATGATCTACTCAAGCCACTGTAAAGAGATGCATTGTATGCTAGTATAAAGACATTAATTCACCTTTTTCAGTAAAGAATAATTAATTGTTAAAAGATGTAGATTTTAAAATGTTCTCATTTAATTTCAGTGACCACTTTGCTATGTACATTTTTATTTATTTCCA
Source organism: Strix aluco (assembly GCF_031877795.1). Taxonomy (NCBI): domain Eukaryota; kingdom Metazoa; phylum Chordata; class Aves; order Strigiformes; family Strigidae; genus Strix; species Strix aluco. The sequence continues at coordinate 100,996,276 of NC_133934.1, read as the reverse complement.
AATCTCAAAGGAAGGCATTCATGCAAAATGATGCTGATACATGGTGAGTTATTTAGCCATTGCGGTCGGCAGGCGTGGGACTCTGTGGTTTAGTGGCTTCTTGTATCTTTGTGCAGGCACAAACTCTGGAGGAAGGAGAAGGGGGTAGGGAGAGGTGCATTTGTTTCCTGATGATTATGTTTTTATTCAAAATACAGTTGGTAAGTTTTTTTCACGAATTTACTTCTTGCTATTTTAAAGTTTTCTTAAAGACCCTGTTTCAAAGATGACTGCTGCATTTGAAATACAGGATTGGATGTCTCTTTGAAATGCCATTCTGTTTAGAAAGAACACCTACCATTTAAGTAAAATTATAGTGCTCTGAAAGCAAAAAAAGTCTTTTGTCACTCCGGTATATTTATGCATATTTCATTTTAACCCAAAGGATTTTTTCCAGTTTGGCAGAAGTAATCATTGGCAGAATGATTTTTTTTTTTTTTAACTTTTTTAAATACCAGTGTGAAGACTTCTCTTTCTGTTTAGAAATTCCTCTTAACAACATACTTTGTTCTTTTTTTTTTTTCTTTCTTTTTTCCTTTCAGCTTTTTCATAAATACAACCAGTTCCATTCAGAATCAGATGATTCCATTGTTCTGGTTGTGTTGGCTTTTGGGTGAAATCAAGTGCTTTTCTCTGAAAGCCAGCTGTAGTTCACAGGGAAGGGAGGAGGAGGCTGATGTGATGTGGGTAAGTTGGCATGGACTCTTGGGTTCTTATACCCAGTAGGCAGACCAAGCTACTGCTGATTTGTCCTTGCCCATACTTTTTTTTCTGAGACAACCACTGCAGAGTGGTCATTTTCCTCTGCTTTCATGGTTGTAAAAACTTTAGAGCAAAAAAGGAATTGACCTGTATTTCAGACAAACGATTTTAACAAAATACAGGCAAGTTTGCAAGTTGGAATGATACTGAATGACACTGAGGAATGACAGATGTATTATCATTGCACTAAAGAGCATTAAACGTTTTGTCTTCTTCCCTTTACGAGAAAATAAAAATAAACGGTTGCAAAGAAGATTTCTAGACTACTCCATATTTAATTATCTTGTAAGTGGTTGAAATTAGAAGGCCCACCTTGCATATCTGTATATTGTACATTATCATGGGAAATAATCAGTTATTATGGCTTTCTCTGTAATGTAACTTTCAGAGTGGTGAATTTTTTGGCTTTCTGAAGGAGGGTATCTGCACAGAGTTCTGCAGGCTGTAAACAGAGCTTCTTGCTACAACCAGATTTGTGTTTGTGGGCTGAGATGATCTGCAGTCTCTAATCAGATAGGTCCAAAGAAGGACCAGTGGGCGGGAAGGAGGGAACGGTTAGAAACCAGTAAGTAGAATGTAAACTTGCTTGTAATTTGAATGTGCACCTGCCGGTGGATATGAAATCTGCATCTGTGCATGCAGAATTTTTTCTGGCCCCAGTAATTTGGTCTATATACAGATTTGACTCTCCATAATAACACAGACATTTTATTTCTACTTCATTAAGCTTTCTTTCTGCTATTTGTTGTTCATTTTACTGGATTTTGATTTTATTTGTGAATAATAAAAAAACCTTTCTCATCTGTGTAAGTGATACAATGGTGGAAATGATGCTGGTGAATCATTTGGTGAGGAAAACATGATTGATTGTACCAAACAGAACTTCTGCTTGCATGCATCCTCTTAATGGACAGTTATATATTTGATTCTTTCCACTTTTTTTTTAGCTTTCTTATTACATTGTAGGTTTTAGTGTGGTACAGGTTACAAATGGTCAGCATAGCAATAAGAAATGAATGTGAACCAAGAGAATCTGGTTCCTAAAAGTAAATTTTAACTTAGCACGCATAAGAGCAGTTACCAGATGCTTTTAAAAATCATAACCTTGATCATTTTACCCTGTCAAAAATTCAAAAAAGTCAGATTGGTCTGTCAGTGCATTGTTCCAAGTGCTTATTTACCTTGTTGGAGCATAGGAATTAATGATTAATGTATGCTTCTAACGATACATTGCATAAAGTGAATCAAAGGTGACGTAACCCATGAAGCGTTCTTTGGTGATTGCTTTAGGGTTCTGAAATGTCATTTGTTATTATTGAAGTCATACGTGTTGGCAGTTCAAGACAGCATGCTGGATCACTGTACTCAGATCAGTGCTTATTTGAAATGTTTATAGCTTCTCACACAGTTGTGCACTCACCATAGTTTTAGAGGCAAGAAATAATTGAGGTGAAATTACCTGCTGATAATACATAGTTGAGTAAAAGTATTTGTTGCTGTGAGGAAAAAAGAGAAGCTGTTCAAGAAGCACAAATATTATCTCTAAAGTACTTTCATAAACATTGCAAGGGAAAAAACCCCAAATTTTCTCTTTGCAGTTACAGAGGATCTCGTGCAATGAAAGGTATGTCTTCATCATAATCTTAACATATCCATCCATTATTTCATGGCTTGGTGATGCATAGTAAGAGCACTGCTACTTGTAGAGAATCAAAACAGTTGAACATATAGTGGGAAAGCACTTAGATCTATGTTTCTAAGCAATCATTAAATGTTTTTATGATCACAGCCCCCTTTGGCTATGAACCTTCCTGCCCATCTTCCTGCTTCTGATCTATTGCAAAAGACTAAGGCGGCCCACAAAAACTTAATTCTGTATATTCCTCTGTAATATTTGAGATCTTGTTCACTCAGCTGCCAGTAATACGATCTCCTGCTCCCTGCAGACTCCTAGTTGCTAGGATCTTAGTGTATTAAGTGTCTGGCTCTTCACCCCCAGCTGGCTGGGTGCCAAATGGCTAAGACTTCAGGCAAATGAGATTATTGTACAATGACTTGTTTGTTATTTGAACTTAGAAGGGTTTCTTTACATGTTAGATGAAGGTCTGAAAAGTTTTCTTAGTTTAATGTGACAGCTGCTTTTCCCCTGGCAGGAACAGAATTTTGACTTTGCTTGTAGTGCTCTTCAAAATATTGTGGTTTGTGCCAAAGTCTTCAGTTTCTGTATAAAAGGCAGGAAATGATAATTTCCTTGCTGTAAGCAATATATTTTTAATATGGTATTCTGTGTGAAATTACCCTGTGAGCTTCAAGGAGCTGATTTACCTTTTTGTTCTCAGTGTAAATTTCTTTTCTGCAGCATTTATAGGTTAACAGTTCTGACTTTAAGTAAGAAAAAAAAAAAAATCTTACATCCTTATGCCCTTGTTTAAGCCGTTGTTAAGAAGACTGTAAAAAACCCCATGTTTTCTTATAATTCCATTATCAATTGTGGAACACAGTTCTGCAACTCAAAATTGTAGCACTGAACAATGAATAAAAAGTACATTAAAAAATAATTTTTTTAATTTGAGTCACACTGGTTTTGCAAGAAGGCAAGAGCCAGCACTTGAAATTAAATATTCAGAGACATGATTAAGACAGTATGTATTCACAAAAGCATTTACAATTTCTTTTAGCACCCGGAGAGCTTCAGTCCTGTCAAAACCAATAGGGAACCTATTTAAAGTCCAACATCAGAGGGGCAGAGCCATGAGAAAAGTTCCAGTTGCTTGTTGACCCTGAGAACAATACTGCTGAATATTGATCCCATTGTATGAGAAGAGATGAGATTTAGTGAGTGTGAGGTTCGGTACTGGAAAAATAAAACACTTAAATATTGCAAGATGAGAGTGGATAGTTGAAGACGGGGAAACCCATGCAGGAATTTAGGGTTGACAGTGTGTTCATTTAATCTGTTAGAGATATAATTTCTCAGATGCACATCCCAGATGTATTAAACTCTAAGGTAACTTTTGTCTTGATGTTTAAAAATATGCTTGAGGCAGATAGGTCTAACTGAAATTAAACTGTCAAATAATCTGTCAGTATTAGTTGGGTGGGGGTGGACATGTATTCACCCACACTGAGTTGCAAAAACTTCCCTTGCGAAATGTGGCAGCTATGTAATGTTGTTGCAGAGGAGCTCTACACGACAGTTCGGGATAAAAAATGGGGAAGTATTTATCCAGTTGAACTTACAATGGGAATTTTAGATAATCAGGAAAGTCACAGGAATGTGGCTTACAGAAAGGAACATTAAACTGTAGGAATGTGGCTTACGTAGTTTATTTTTCTTACTCTGAACTGCAAATAAATTTTTTTTAAAGGTCTTCCAGAAGACTTGTAGATACAGGGATAGAAAGACCCAAAAGGCTTTCCTCCAGTTTCAGGTCAGGATCAGCTGCATCTGTACCCTGCTCTGCTTAACCTGTTTTAAGAACCTCCAGTGATGGAGATGCCACAGCCTCCACAAAAACTCATTGCCAGTTTTTAAACTATCCTTAATTCTTAACATTTAACTTAAATTCCCTTTGTATAAACTCTTTACTGCCTAATTAACAAAACTAAAGACTGTGAGTTTCCTTCAGTCTGTTTTCTGTCCCCTAATCATTGTTTAGCTCTTTAAATCTTTCCTTTTGTATCATTTTACAGAACTCTTTTTTTGGTGCTGTCCTTGGACTGTCTCTGGGCACCCAGAACTAGACATAGTGTTACATTAGAGGTCTTGGCAATGCCAAAATGAGTGCCAGGATAATGTCAGATACCTGATGTATTAAATACCTGTTTTGTCATCCTGAGACTGAAAAAAAAAAAAAAAAAAAAAAAAAAAAAAAAGAAAAAAGAAAAAGATGCTCTGAGAAGAGTCCAGGGAAAGCTGTTAGCTTTCTCCATTTAGCTTGACTGTGAGTATTGTTGCCGAGTATGACATCATGGTAATTTGTTCTGATATTTTTTTGTATAAGAAAGGCCATAGGAGTTGTCTGAACTAATTCCTTTTCAAACAGAGTGTCTCTTTTAGAAATAAAAATCCAGTAATATGGAAATAACACTACCATATTTGCTCTTCAGTAAACATTTGTTCTTGCTACTTAAAGTAAGCAAAAAAAGAAATCGGACCAGCAAAATAATTGTTGTGTAGTCTAATTCTACATAGCCTGAGCTGTCAGAAATTGGAACTTGCTGTTTCTTTGTCTGCAAGGCAGATGAATCAATAGATAATCAGATTTCACTTTCTCGTACTGATGCTTATCAGAAATGATCAAATCACATCCTGACCTTCCTTTAGAAATTAAACAGTTTAATCCCCTGCTGCTACGTACAGGAGAGCATGTTTTTCGGTTCCTTAATTATTCTATCATTCTTCCCTGAGTCCTTTCTCTGGTGTACTAGTTTTTGAATTTTAAATGCTAGGTATGAGTAGACTTCCAGTTGCAGTTGCCTCAGTGCCAAAAGCAAAGGAAATAAATCCATGTTCTTCTTTGATATTCCCCAGTTTATGGCAAAAGCAATTCATTAAGAGTGCATGTTCATCTAATTACCCAGTACATTAGCTAAATTTCATCGTTGCTTTTCAGAATAGAGTCCCTGTTACATCAGAGCAGCTTGCATTCCATGTTTCCAGGGCCTTACATAATATTTTGTGAAGTCTGATTTTGTGTCGCTTTTAAGTTATGCTTGTGCAGTCTCCTCATTACATTACTAAGTTACCTGGTTTTTCTTAAGCCAAGGTGGTAGTTAAATAGTAGTACTGTCCTTCATGTTTTCATTTGTTGAACTGTGTATCTTTTGTTCCATTATTTTAAGAAGTCTACAGTTGTGCAGGTAGCTCCATTTTCCTTTTTAAAAAGCAGCACATTAGTTTTTCTCCTCTCGATTGCTCCAGAACTCAGCCATTGACTTTACAGTTGTTTTAATTTTGCTTTAAAGTTGTAAGTGTGCAGCTTCAGTGGGTCCTCTTCAACATCCATATCAACCGGTGTTAGAATACAAAGTGTTTCATCATTAGTACTGCCTTTTCTCAAAATGTGGGGGGAAAAAAAGGGAAATGATTGATAAATATTTATGGATGGTAGAATTGTAGTTCTTTTTGTTCCTCAAGTATTAGCAAAACTTTTAATGTGCCTTAAGTGTGCTGACAGTGATATTTCTGCATATCTTCTGGCTTTCCTTAGTGGTTTTCTACAACTCTCAAGTTTCTATTTATATCTGTTGCTGTCAACTTTCTGTTTTGAACATTAAACTTCTGTATGTATGAGACATATACTTTAAAGCTCCCTTTGCAACCTGGCAATTTCTGTGTTTAGTGCATTTATTTTTTTGAAATCAATTAAAAACCTTTAACCGTGAGTTTTATTCATGTGGGTATCATTAAATGATTTTCCTAGTTCTGTGAAAGTGTTCCTAGGTTCACAGACAACTTAAACATAATGTTTAATCTTTATGCCTGAGTGTGCTGAGAGATTTTTCTGCAGTACATATGTGTTATTAAGGGGCATACTGGATGCGTGTGGAAACACAGCAGCTACAAGCATTTTTGTTAAGAAACTATTGCTGACAGGATGTTTGAGGAGGAGAATCTTAGTTTAGGCCTTTGCTCTCAGGAGGATTTTTTTGGTTTTAATCTTTTCATTGTCCAGTTTCTGCTGAGTGCCCATTACGGCGACATGAGCTTTGTTGTGATCTGTTTGTGATTCCATACATCTTTCAGTGGTTTCTCTTTCTTTAGTGATCTTGTCCTAGCCTAATGATTAGGTCAGTATTCAAGAAGTTGGACAGTCCAGCTTTGAAACTTTCAGGTAGACAGGCCTAGAAACCCGAATGGCCTCTTCCTGAGTGACTCACTATCTAGAAGTCTATATATGTCTCTAGTAGTGTTCTATAAAAGCTGCCATTTTTTTGTGCCATTTTCCTATCCCCAAACAGGTGTTTGGCAAGGAAGATCCTTTTGGATGTCATGGACAATGAATACCAAACCTCCTGTGACATGCCTTACTCAGATCTGCAAAGAGCTGCTAAATTTGCTTAAAACAATTTTTTACAGATGCTTCTGTCCTAATGTTCTTAACTGACTGTGCTGCCCAGGTTCCTCTTAGTATTTTGGCTTTTCTAAGCCGCATTTTGAATGGGGAATTAATGTATATAACATGATATTCCAAGTTCTTATTTATAAGAACATCGGACTCCCTGTACAGACCTGGTTCTTAGGTATGTGTGCTCATGCTGAACTGGTGTCCAACATAAGCACCCTCAGCCTTTTCTCCTGCTATAATCCCCTCCTGATTATATTACTTACAGGATTAGGAAGACCAGTAATCCTGTTATTTGGTGGTGTTCCTTTATCCTTTATTAATAAGGATTCTAGTTAATAATAAATGGAAGTAAAAGAGACAACTGGCCAAGGAGCAAATTAGTTATTAGTACTAAAAGTTGAACCAATATGCTGCTTATACTTAAAAAAACATTCACATTTCTGTCAAATTCAGTGGAAGAGAGCCCTTTACAGGTATTTTTCAAATGGCTCTTACTGTATTTCCTGGAATACAGAATGAATGTTGTGAGTGGATGAAAAAGTAATTTTCAAAATCTCTCTTAACACTTTATTCAAAATGTAAGGGAGTTCTGCTTTTTCAGGAAGAAACCACATATTTGGGAATGCTTTAATTAAAACAGTAGTTTTGATCAGAGCTGTTTTGTTTTCTGTTTCTTTGCAAAAAAAAAAAAAAGTTTTAGATTTATCTTTAAGCAATTACCTAAACTGACATCTATCTTGAAGGAAATGAAGTGTATTTTGGAAGCAGAGTAGAGGTATAAACAAGTGAGAATTATCTCTAGATCTCTAACCTTTATTAGATCTGTCTAGATCACTTGCCTCATACACAGAAACTTTGCATGTAAGTAGTTCATGTGCTGTGCAATCTGTAAAAGATCAAAGACACTTGTTCTATGTGTAGTCTATTGAGTTATGTACATGACTGAGTCTCCTCAATTGATGTAATGCTTGCTTAGAGGCAGCTAAAACACAGGTGGTGGTAGATTCTTGAAGAAATGGGGGTTTGGGGTTTGTTTGTTTAAATAATGTGTAGAATTGGCTCTTGAATTGGTTTCTTTTAATCTTTCTTAATTTAGGAGCTTGTTTTGACATAGAATTAGTAAGACTGCAGCTTCAGAGTGAATGGATTTGTGCGAGGGACTCTTTAGTCACTGTCTTAAGTATTTGGTTTTTTATTAAAGGAACTAAAAAAAAATACTTGGTTTTGCTAGTGATTCATCATCCTTTTCCCGCCTATTCCCTGAAGGGCTTGAAAATTTCTGCCCCAGTTCTCAACCTCCTTGGTGAGAACTGCAATCTGTTCATGAAGCATCTACATAAATGGATGCCTGTCAACAATCTGACACTGTCGTTGTCACGTTGTTCTCCTGAACGATTTGCAGGAAGCTCCATAATTGTGTACTAAGGTGGACAGTGTTGGGCTGCACAGAGAATGTATGCAGGAACTGTGGGAGCCTTTCTGCTGAGATCCCTGTGTTGCCTTAGAGAAATGTGGCATTAATGGATCGGTGTTAGTAGAACAGTGCTCCCAAACTCTCAGTATGAAATAACCAAGAAGGCACAAACTGTTAGTGCTCTCCCTTGGTGCTTCTGCCAGTGAAAATTTTCAGGGAAATTCTGCAGCATATGCAGTGTGGTATATGTGATAATACTTTTGGCTCCAACAGGACATGAAGACCAGTTTCTCTTTGAGTCTCACTGTTGTGTGTTTACTACTTTTCTAAGTATTTCTGTGAAATTAACCTCTTAATCAGCATGATAGTCTGTGTGGTTTGGTTTGGATGGCACAAATTTCTAGACAAAATTGAGTGTTTTCTCTGTGTCTGAGTTACTGGGCTTAACTCTTTCTTTACATCTGTTTGACTGTGTTATCTTCATTGCATTGGAAACTGTAATAGCATATTCACAAAATGCTGAGGAAGTAACAGTAAAAAGCTAACTCTTGAAGAAGATAAGTTACATTTAAGAGTCAGGTTATTTTAAATTAGTCTTTACATGGTATTAGTGAAAATCAATTTCCAAGATGTAATCAACATATTTTTGGTTATTACATGCAGCAATTTGGAATGAAATACTTCCACAGAAGTCTCAATGGAAAAAAAAAAAATCCAGTCTTTATAATCGAAACGGAGAAAGTTATATTATGTCTTGTGGTAGCACAAATAAAGTTACACTAATGTCGTGGTTTGAACTCGGCCGGCAGCCAAACACCATGCAGCCGGTCACTCACCCTTCCTGCTGGCCCAGGAAATAGTGGAGGGGCAAAAAGGAAAAACAGTTTAGTGATGGTAACAAAACAATAATAATAATAATAGGAAGTCCAAATGGGTAATGCACAATGGGATTGCTCACCACCTGCTGACCAATACATAGCCCGCCCCTGGCAGCAATCCCGACAGAAGGAAGATCCCACCATCACAGACCACCAGAAGCAGAGAGAACCCGTCTCCTTTATATACCGAGCATTACATCACATGATATGGAATACTCCAATGGCCAATCCGGGCCCTGCACTCTGGCTGTGCTCCCTCCCAGCTCAAGAAAAGTTAACTCTATCGTAGCCAAACTCCATATTGGATGCTCCAGCTGTGCTCTTTCCCAGCTCAAGAAAATTAACTCTATCCCAGCCGAAACCAGGACAAATAATTATGCTAAAATTGTCTTTGTTTGAGAGAGAAGTGTTATTATTTAAGATCTGTCATGTTTAATTGCATAGAGCTGTGGTGGGTTGACCCCATCCAGCAGCCAATTGCCAGACTCAGTTCAGGAGCAATGAGAGAAAACTACCCCAGCTGCCAGTCATCAGATTTTTTAAAAAACACTAAAGCAACATTACCAGGAATCAGGATCTACAAAGTCACCATGATTTTACTGAAGTATTCAATTGCAACCACACAAGTAAAGTTTATCAACCTTTTTGAGCCATGTTTCTGATGTGTCGAGTTTGCTTTCCATTTGCTGTTTGGTAAAAGAGTCTAGATTTGAAATAATGCTATGTAGTATTGTTAAGATGCTTTTATTTTGATTCTCTGCCTGTATCTCTCACTGCTTGCCCTGAATGGGAGTTTTTAAAGTCTGCATACAAGGAACTTGAGTAATGTGGTGTATACTCAACATTTTTGGCAGTGACCAATTTGAGTGACAGAAGGCAAGCTGACATGCAGTGACAGGAGATATAGGTAGCAAGAGAACATGTTTGTTTATAGATACTATGCAAAGGAAGCAGTTTCTGCTCTGAATGGCTACAGGGAACAACCTTTACTGAAAGAGGCTGACAGAAAGGTTGCTCAGAGGTCAGTCACTCTCCAAAATACCCATGTTCCTGTGTTTCACCATGGTCATGTTTCATCTGTTTCACTGATATTTCTGTGAGGGAGCTCAGCCGTATTTTTGCTCTGTGGTCATCGTTGTTCCATGGATGGCAATTGCAGAAAAAGTTGCAGTTTGGTGCCAGTCCAAGTCAGGGTGGGTGGGTAAAGTACTCTGTTCCTGATCTGAGAGAGATGAATCTGATTTCTGCAGCAAAGAGAATTAGATAAATATTTGTATGTGCATATTTGTCATCTAAAATATTGTTTATGTGATTAATGGTAAAGGTTTGCTCCATTCTGATAGCCCACTTGTAAAAGGCTTATTAACTTCTGTGCTGCAGGTATCATGTTGTGCTTTATAAAACGTAATTAATCAAGGATTGTAGTAAAAAAGTAAAAAGAAGAATAAATACTGTAAATAGGGAAAGATGCCACCTATATTAAAGTGTTAGTATGTTAGGAATGTTCCAAATGGTGATGGTTCTCTGGAGTTATATCTACAAATATAACTAAACCAAAATAAAAATACAGGCTCAAACACTGGCCCAAAATCATGTTAAGCTTTTTAGTTATTTGTGTGCTTCCTGATACAGTTTGAATTGTACCATATAACACTATTTCACATGATGCCCAAACGTGGTTTGGCTCCTAACATGTGTAAGGGACTGTTGAAAGCAGTGGGAATGTCATCTCCCTGCTTCTGGGGAAAGAGGTTAGCTATACGGCAGTGAGCCATTTCCCTGCCACTTAGCCTTGGATCCAAAGAATGGCTCCTGGCTGGTTTAGTGGGTATAACCTTAGGAACTTCTCAGTTTCACTGAGCAACTAGATCAGAAGCAAACCTTCTCATACTTTTCTGGGAACGCAAAGGCAAAAAGGAAGCAAGGACCTATACTGCTGTTCCCATTCACTGCTTTAACCCTTGCAAACCTGGTTCCTTGCTGCTGTCCTCAAGGTTCGCAAGACATTGGTGTCTTGCCTGTGCCTCTGTTCTAAGTGTATTTTCCTTGCTGTGGTCATCTCTCTTCCTAAGCTTTCAAGATTTTCTTGGTTGCTTCTTTACCTTTCTAGTGCAAGATCTTTGTTCATCAGTCATTTGTCTTCCTTTCTGTGCCTGTGACAAGTGGGCTTGACCTAAGCCTGTCTTGGGTAGTACTGCAGTGTAAGCAGTATCAAGATGGTCAGTACTACTCTTTATGTTTTCTGAGCTTTTCTTTCCTATACAACTGCAAGCTGATTGCCTGGGGAAAATAAAATAGAAAGAAGGAAAGAAAGGAAATGAGGTAGGTGTTTATTGCCTGCCTTTGCTGTTTGGCTGCCTGGCAAGTGCAGATGAAATTGCTGGAAAGGTCTACAGGGTCACCATTTCTTAGATGTCTTAAGCACAGTGTGAAACATCCTGGAATGAGGTGGAAATACCACTGCTGACGGAGCAGGCACCAGCTCCTGTTCTTACTCAGGTGTTACAACATATATTCTGTATAGCCATAGTATGAACTTCTATTTGAACTCCAGAGTTTGTGTTAGTTTGTAGTAACTAACGGTGTATGCGAAGAAAGTCTTTGAATACTAACATGTTTTTTACAACAAAACTGTGATGTGATATTTTATTTATGCTTAAAGCAAAGACTAATATTTTCATGATAGCTTTGTGCTTGGTAAATAGAGCCTTTTAAAAATCTCTTGAGTGTTTCAAGTGACTTAATAGTGACTGCCACAATTAAGTGAGAATTTAGGCAGTCCTCTTGGCCAAAAATTCTCTGGTTTTCAGTATCATGAATTTGCTGTGTTGTAACCTCTGTAGAGAAAGGAAATCCTGACTTCTAAAAATAAAATGCATTGTTATTTTAAGAATGCAAAAGAAGAACGTTTCAGTTTGGTGAATGCAATCGTTTCAAAAATTTCGTACATTTATATATTTTAAAACAGCTGTATCAATGTAAGACTATTTATTTATTTTTACACAAGTTAGGGTTAGGTCAACAACCTTGTTTAGGTTAGGTCAACCTAACTTTTGTTTTAGCAAGTTAGGTTAGGTCAACAAACATTCAGTGTGACTCAGCTTCTCCACATGCTGTGAAGATGTTGTTTAGCCTACAGTCCTTATGTGTGCTGGATCATTATCTCTGTGCTGTGAAAGACTTCCAGGTTTTACCAGGGTTCTCCTGCTGTTATGGTAGTCACTAAGGACTTCTCTAAGAGGAAGGCTTGCAAGAACCTAACAAATTTTGAAGGAAAAAATAGGTACTTTTTAGAAGGACAAAATAATTATCACTAAAAGAGACATAGTTCAATGTAATGTTAAGAAAAAGATCAGTGAGGACTGCGATTAAAAAGACAACTCTCATTACTTCCTAGAATAAAGAAACAGAAACTATCCCTTACAGGCAATGTGCAAAACTGTAGTAACATACAAAAAGACAGACACAAGAACAGGACTTTTTTTTTCTTTTGCACCTTTAGCACTGAGAATCTATCTACCTGTTCTGTTACAAAAACATGACAATTTTGGTATGTTGAAAGAAGTATTTTTGCAAAGTGATCACAGCAACACACTTTTTTGACTATTGGATTACGTTAGGAATTACATTGAAACCAACATCAATGTTTAGAGCATGTGTTTTCCAGCTCTTCCAGATAAAGTTCTTTATGTGGAAGAAATTTATTTCTCATCAGTTTTTCATTTGAGGTATCTACTGCGCTAATCTTCCAAATACATAATTATTAAACCCAACTAGTGAGAGAGTTGTCTCACCTTAGACAGTCTCACCTTTCCTTTTAGTTAACTTCTATTAGAAATTGTGCTTTACTACAGCAAAGAGGGAGACTGAATATGTTCTACATCCATATAACTATGTATACGATTAATTATTAATAATTATTGAAAGCTTCCTGATTCATATTGGAAATATGTTAATGTTTAGGTATGTCAGGTCTTTTAAAGTTCTGTTTCTTTAATAATAAAACCATACAATTGTCACAGTAATTGGATAGAGTTTTAAATATCACCAATTTTTTTCAGCAGTTTGTCTTTGAACCTTGTATTGAGAGCAGTCGTTAATAAGCATGGTTATGGACATACATAGTTCAGCTTGTGTCTGCATGTGGATGGACATATGCCATTGAAATTAGTGACAAATACAATGGATAATGGATTAAATGAATTACTGAATATTTAGAGGTTCTAGTTGTTGAAATTTAATACGAGTCTGCAATTTTTTTGTAGTATCACTTGAAGTCTTTTAAAGTGAAACCCCAGAATTTGCATAATCATTTGGCTTCTATCCAGTTATTGGTGAAATATTTTGGTGGATTTTCTTGGGATTGTTTACAGTTGCCAAGGGCAGAAACAGTTCAGTGATTGCTTCCACTTTGGTATCTGCTGAGGAAAGGTTAGTGACGAGCCTCCTTTTGCCCTGTGTTTTATGGATAATCTGCTGCCATAGTACCAGCAAGCTGGGCAATACCAAATTATTACTTGAGATCGTGATCAGCAGGTTTTTTCATCTAAAAAAGTGATAATTTTTAATTTTTTTTTAAATTTTTTTTTAAGTCTTACGGGCAGATAACGGTTACATGACGTTTTCAGGAAATGAAAAAAGCACACAACTTCAGTCTGCTTATGGGCAACTTCAGATGCTAGTAGTGTTTCCTGTTTTTACCATAAAAGCTGCTACAATATCATATGAAACATGTTTTATATGAATGTTTAGACAGCAATTTTTTAAGGCTTAATGTTTGGAATAAAAGTCTGTTATGCTTTTCCCAAATAATACACTTTAATTAGGGTAACATTACAGTACCTGTAAGGAGAAACTATGGGCATAATAGAAGACCAACATCGTTGAAAAGCCAAGAGTGGAAATGCTGAAAACCTGACATTTAGGTCTTTGTTGTTGAAATTTTTAGAAGTAAATCTTAGGGTAGTCCACCTCTTGAGAGGTATGTGTATATACATCTTATTTCTTGTGGAGATGTAATTGATTAAAGTAATTCTAAAGTAGTATTCACAGTCTGTGAAAGATCACTGTATCTACATTGAGTAAATGTTAATAGCTTAAAAGCTAATAAACTAATATTTAAATCACTATTACCCAACAAGAAATGGATTGTATTCAGAATTGTAATACACTTGTAGTCACTACAAACAACAGTAATGAACACTATCTTGCTAATAGAATATTTCATTTTCCATTTTAAAGTGGAAGAGTAAAAAAAAAAAACTTGCAGTTTGATCCAGAAACATCACCTTGCTGAAACTTCAAACAGTCCCTCTCTGCCATCCGTGAAAGTGGTTTTTAAATGATCTCTAAATTACAAGTTTTCCTCTTCAAGCTGTCTGAAATCAGTTTAACTCTACTGTGACATGATTATTTGTCTACATGAATGCTATTTTACACTAATAACTGAAACCTTTTATCCTGCAAACTTAGATGTGTGTGCTTCATAAACAGTCACACTGATCAGTAGTAGTCACATTGTAAGTCAATTCAGTGCAGCTTTACAGGACACAGAATCCAGATCTTCCTTGCAATTTTAAGCTTGGTAAACAGTCAGTTTATTCACTACCAGAATTTTGTTTCTTCATGGGAGTGATTATTTTTTTTTTAAATGTCATTGTCAGTATGATGAAAAACAGTAGTGTATTTCCTTTTTTACTGAAGAGCATGTTATAGATTAGATAATAGTTTGAGAGTAGTAGTTGGTTAAATGTGAGATTACCTTTGCAACAGTGTTCTGACAGCATAGTGTAATATCCCTCTGGTACGTTACAGACTGCTTACCAGTAATGTAGAATGAGAGACCAATACAGTGCTTTCACTATAAGTCTGTTGCACTGATACAAACATAATAATGAATAGCATCTACATAGCAAGGCTGTACAACATTAACTGCTCTTATAGCAAAGCTAATACTTGTACATCTTCTTAGGATAGTTTCTATTTTGTTTTTTAAAAAATTTTCTTGCATCAGTTACCTTTGATTTAGTAAATTAATGAACAAAACCTGTGGATGTATAATACAGAGTTTCCTCTGTGATAATGACAGTTATATTGAGAACAGTCATGCCAAGGTTAGCATTGTTTTGGCCTAATACACTGTGGATAGGCACAAGCAAGATTTAACATCGCTTGTGGACAGAGAGACTTGTACTTAATAAATAAGTAAATCAATAATATAAAAATTCTCATACACATTTAGCCATACTTTTGATAAAAACCGCCCCCATTTGTACTAGATAGTAATTTTTTCAGTATAATGACTGTTAGGTCATATGAGATTACCTACTTTATCCTTCTATCCCAACGTAGAAAGATCAGCGGTCAGATTTCTGACATTTGTTTAATTTGTTCTGTTAAAAACCACTCCAGTAATAGAGATTCCCTTTCTTAGGCAAACAATAAGAATTTTTTTTTTAATTCTTACCCTTACAAATCTTTCCTTGTCTCCAGTCAAATTCCCTGTATTGTATCCCTTCCTGTGTTTTAGATTTTCTAATCCTTAATGTTCCATGCAGAGGAGAAACAGATTATACCCTTCCTGTCAGCACCAGTGTTTGAAGACTGTAGTCATGTATGCCTGGATCTGAGACAACGACTGCATGTGTCTAGGCTAAAGAACCTTCCTTTTATGGAGGATATATCTAATATGCTGTATCTTTCTTATGGTCTTACACATCTCTCATAAATTGACCTTAAGTAACAAAGTTGAAAGTACAGGTTTGGAAAATAGAAATAAGGCTCTTAAAAGGGATTCACACTGCACATTGGATATTCTCTTCAATAGTAATTGCATTCCTTCTTACTTGTATTTTGATTTTTTCCTAAGTGGTTTTATTAAGAAATACTCTTAAGATTTTCCAGAACTTTAGTGTCTACGGCGAACCAAATTTTCAACTTACCTTCAGGTGTGCTGAACCTTTCATCCTTAGACCGAATGCATTTTGTAGTTTTAAGTCTTTTAGAAGCACGCTGTGCAATATTTCTTCTCTTTACACTGGAAAGTATCTAATAAATAACAACATCAAGACTGGGGATAGACTTACATTAATACAGAAATTTTGCTAAATTGCAAACCTGGAACCCAGAATTGTTTGTAAGTGATATAAGTCATGTTAGTGAGTTGATCTTTATAAAAAAAAAAAAAGAAAAAAAGAGGGCGGCAGATTTGAAATACTCAGCTAAACTGTGGCAGTTTAACAAGTTATGCTGTAAAGGGTCATTTATCCTGTTCTGGTTGTAAACTAATGCACCTTAAATTAAACCACACTCAAAGCAGTTTAAGATTAATTTTATTTCACACTTGGAGTAGGCAAACAACGTGTATATGGACACAGTTGTGGTGTCTTAATGACTATTGATGGCTGTTTTGCATCCAGAAATAGATCCTATTTATGAACCCCAAGTAAACAATTTTCCACTCTCCTGATTCTTACAGAAATACTGAATTTCCTCATTATTGCAATTACAATGACCAATTCCACTTTAAGCAGCTGTTGTACCAAAACAAGAGCTTTTATTAGCACTGGGAATTTAGATCCAATACCATCGTTTTTAGTTAAGTTAGTTTTAGTTAGCTTTTAGATAGCTTAACATGTATGAATTTCCTATTTTGTCCTGTATTTTGCAAAAATAAATGCTATTTATAGTGTTGTAGTACCAAGCAATGTGGCTGCTTTTTGTTTACTTTTGTTTGTGCATATCAACATTATTGTTGGCAGGAATAAGCTTAGCTGAGGGAATATTTTTGTCACTGTTGCAACAGTTGGTCCTTACACAATGTTTTATTTGGAGAATCGTACCATCAAAATGGCTTTCTTGGCATGAGAGTAGTTTATCTGGAGAAACTAACTTGAACCCAGAAGATAATTCTTGTGTATAATTTATCAAAAAATGTGATTGAATTTATTTTTCTATACAGAATGTAATAAATGATACCTCAAAATACACATATTTATATATACATACAGAATACATGTAATGTAGCAAATACTTTTATAAGTAGAAAAAATAAAGCTAATTTGAAAGGAGCAAATGGAATGGGAATATAAAGAGAGAATAAACAAGTCCATAATGAGTTAGAGGGAAATGTCTGTAGTATCTCTGATATCCAATGAGATGAGAAGATTCTTTCAGTGTTTGAAAAGGATCAGCAGTGCCCATTTTGAAAGATATTTTTAATTTTTTCACTGCCTCTGTAAAAGAAAATTCTCATTCTTACGACATGCCATCAGGCTTGAATACTGTAGCAAGGTAGGAATCTGTTAAAGTTATAATCTCACCAGAATTACTTTCTCATGCATGTTCTACATTTAAAATGTTTAGGAGAAGAGTGAGTCTGCCTGCTGCCAGCTCAAGTGCTGAAGTGAGGGAGGAAGAGCTTGTCCAGCCATGGAGTGCCATGACACAGGCATCAGGTGGCTCCAGCAGCCTTTTGGGTTCAGCTCAGTGCTTCTAGGTCAGATGCTGAATGGCTCTGTAAGACACTTGGGTGTCTCTTAGTGCCTGCATCATCTGCTTTTCTATTACCTAGGCTATGCTAGCACCTGTATGGATGAAGAGGGTAATTGCAGTTCCCACTACATCTCTCAAAAGCTTTGATTCACTCACACTTATGCTTAGTGTAAAGCGAATTTCTTAAAAAACTAGAGTAACTATTTCACATCTAAGACATGAATTTAGTTTGTTCTTGAACTAGAAAAATGCTTTTGGCACTAGGTTGAATAATTCATTATTTTAATGAAATTTGGAAACAATGATACCTTGAGAATTAAGGCCCTTCAGCATTATTTGGCTTATTCTTACAGTTTTAATCCTTAATATTTACTACATCTTAAATATGTTATTGTTGAAATACGTCATCTTCGCATTTGGGACGGTGGGAGAAAATGTCATCTAGGTTATGTTGTCTTTCTGCGAGATTAAGAATATTCCATATAAGAGAACTGATTTTAGGATTTTTGCACTGTTTCTCAGAAATTACTTCCTTAGGTGAAAATTACTGTTTTTACTATATTTAGGAGTTGATTTCAATTATACTGAAAGTTTAAGTCTAGTTAAGATGATAGAGGATATTACTTGAGCATTAACATATATCTATAGAGTATCAGGAAGACACAAAGGCGCAGATTCACATTCATGCATAATGAAAATTGGTTTTGTCTAAATTTTCTTTCTAAAACTCTGCTGTTTTGCCTTCTTGGTAAACTTCAAAGTAACTTAATGTAGATCCTTAGTATTACATGTCTTTTGGTAATTGAATAAAAAATGAATGGTTTTGATATGTAAGCACCAGTAATAATGCCCGTGTACAGTCAAGAATGGTTCCTGGCTTCCCAGGAAAAGGCACTTTTCTAAGGACAGTGAGAAGGTGCCTGCACAGTGGAATCATCCAAATACAGCAGCATTTAATTGCTTCACTGGTTACTTCATGACAAAATGTGACTTTTGGCTGGCTAACAGCTCCATTAAAAGTGTGACCTATATGAAAACTCTATTTTAAATAAAAATTCAGTATCCATCTTGACTAATTTTATTCCACCTGGTGTTGCTTCTGTAAATTTTGAATATGGTAATGCATATCTTTTACAGAACTAGATTATTCAGTGTTCATTATTTTGCAGAGGAATATGAAAATAGAAAATACCTTTTTTGCTCCCCTTAACAAGAACAAAACCATGCATAACGCAACTGATCAAACTTTTAGAGAGCAAATTTTTGGTCCCCATAGAGATGGTAATCATCAATGGGAAATATTTTGGAAATGTGAATTGAACATGTCATAGTAAGCCATTTTCAGCTCTATGAACATGGTAAAGTATACCTTGCTGTTACTGTGACTATCCAGTCAACTGACGTTGTGAATATGAATGGTTAACTGATTACTAGGAAAGTTTTACAAATATGTATCTCTTATGTATGGAATTGTAATGCCTGTTTAGAAGTACAGGTGTTGATGTTGGTGCTAAATTTCTCCAAGTTTGGCAATAGATTGCCAACTCTTTGGGTTCATAATTAGCATTAGTGCTCAAGGAAATGGCCTTGAAATAGAATCTCATGTCACATAGATAAGGGATCTGTCTAGGATTTTTAACATCGTGCACGGTGCACATGAACAAAAATTCTGCATCTTTAAACACATGCACTGTAGCAGAATTTTGCAGATATTCTGTGAGAATGTTTTATGTTTCGGAGTTGGAAATTTTTTCCGTTCAGTATAAAAGCTCTATGAATAACTATATACAGCATCTTTTTTTCAGGCAGGTAATCTGCCAACCAAGAATTAGCAGTGGGTTGGTATTTACGGTATAATCTGGAATAAGACAGACAAAACTTCAGAGATTTAGATTTCATTCAAACCAGGAATCTGACTGTTTTGTCTCTCTCTTTTCAGTGCATGCTTTAAAGCTTTAAAAAAAGCATAAATTTCTTGGGATACTTGGATAGGTTCTGAAGCTTCCAGTAATCACTAATGAATCCGTTGTTTTAAAGTACTTTTTGTTGGGTTCCTTCTATTCTATATTGTTTTCACAGTAATTATAACCTCAAAACCTGCCAATTTATCCTGAGCTGTGCTTATCTTGAGTTGTGTTTCTTTCACTGCATGTTGATAAAACTGCCAAATAACACATGGAGTAGTTCAGTAATATAAAATTAAATTGAATCTTTTGTATTGCAAAAGGATTTCTTGGCTGCGCTTTCAAAACAAACTTACTTCTTTAAGATGGGAGCATGAAAAAAAACTCACATTTTTGTGCTGCAGGAAAAAAAATTGAAAAAAAATGCTGCTTCAATAATAATCTCAAGTTTAGATTGTAACTTTTGAGTTTTTTAAAATCATTTTTAGTTTAAACAGGTTTTAATCTCTTTTCAAAGCACCAGCTTCTTTGCATCAAAATAAATGATTAAATTTGGAAACATTGTTTTATGTGTCTAGTAGCTTAAAGTAGTATATGTCTAGTAACTTTAGTCTCAAGAAATAGGTATTTCCTAATGAGCTATCATTTAGGCATTGCATCTTAAGTAGAGCTGAAAAATATTTCTTCTGGCCTCAAGGCATCTTTTTGGCAGTAGTATGTGGAGAGATCATAGAATCGTGGAGTAATATAGACTGGAAGGAAGCTCCATAGGTCATCTAGTCCAAACACCTGCTCCAGGAGGGTCTAATTAGATCACCTTGCTCAGGAACTTGTCTTTGAAAAAGTTATCAGCAGTGGCTAAGGGATGCACTTATTTCTGTCTCATTTCCTAGTGAATACCCCATTGCTTGCAGAGGAAGAGAAAGGCAAATGAGCTTACTTGCTTGGGGGAAAAGCCATTTTCAGAATATAGTGATAAGTATTGTCACATATGAAAAAATATTTATCCTGTTTGGTACTAGTCTGAGGAATGGTCTAGTCTGCCCTCAAAATTTAATTATATATTATTTGTATTTTACAGTGTAGTTAAATTTTCATGGGTTTGTATTTGCAGTTTCCTGAATGTGGTTTCTACGGAATGTATGACAAAATTCTGCTCTTCCGTCATGACCCTACCTCTGAAAACATTCTCCAGTTGGTGAAATCAGCTGCAGATATCCAAGAAGGAGACCTAGTTGAAGTTGTCTTGTCAGGTAACTAAGAACCAATGAAAATTGCTGTCGTACTTTTGCAATTGAAAATATCCACAGTATTTTTGTCCCAGTTAAGATTCAAGAAAAAAGAAAATTTGTTCATATGGACTTTCACCTACACTGGGTCAAAATCTTTCTTAGACGTATATAGGCATATTATGCCTATTAATTCTTTTTTCCTATTGCATTGTGTACTTTTTAACAACTTTATTTTGTCCATATTACTAGTTAAGCAACGGGTTAATTTTTAAAAAGCAATTTGAAATACGTATATTCTACATTTTTAGAGGAAAAAAATAATCCTGTGTGGCACCACAACCCTTTTCAAAGAAGCACTGTAAGAACAAAATGTAACAAGTGACAAAATACAATACAAAACAAAATAGAATAGATATTTTAACACTTCATTAACAGAGTAGCTTGAAAATTAGAATTGTTCTTCACGTCTGGCATGAAGTATCAACAGTTTAATATTTAATTGGCTAGAGTGCACATTTTCTATTAGTTGATGCAGTCAGTTCATAATTACCTGTGGAGAAATTGTCAAGGCCGTTCTTACTAACAGTGACCTGGCTCCTTTGAAAGTAAGGATTTTTAGCTTTTTTACCTTATGTGAAGTGCCATGAAAATGTCCACTGGAAATAGAGTAACTTCTTTTTCAAAGCCCTACGTAACAATGCCTGACAGGACTGCTCTGACCCCTGACATGATTTATTTTTAAAAATAGGAAAGGAAAGGAAAAGGAAAAATCTAAATTCTAGGTGGGGAAGCAAAGAAAATTATAGAAATGTATATTATTTATGAATAGCTGTCCAGGAGGAGTGCTGGATGCTTCTTGTACAGGGCTATTGATTGTGTGACAGGTATAAATGATGGTATGGAAGGTGAAAAGGTGGTACAAAAGAAAAAAACTTTAGGGCTTAGGAAATACAAAAGTCAGAGGAGACAAGTTGATAATACAAATCTGTGCAAAGCCAGAGAATGAAAGTTATAGTTTGATGGTGACTAGCAGGTGAAGGGATGTAAGAAGATACGTAGTATGAGTGACTCATGAGGTGAAAGGCCAAATTTTGGAGGCAATGAAATGACAAATGGATTTAAGGAACATGTTTGGCCAGCAGACTGGCCATAAAGAGTGGGTTATTCTAATTGAAGTAGGAAATAAGCACAAATTATGTTACTGGAATGTAGAGGAAGTCTGGGGATGCCCTTAGGTGCCAAAAGCTTAGCTGTAAGAAGGGATGAGGTATGTGACTAGTGCAAAGTTTACAAGGGTATGCAATACAGAGAATGATGGAACTGTAAAGATGTAAAGGTGGTGTTTGATAAATAAAATTTAGAAGATGTCTGAAGGGCTTTATTTTTGCAGTTGGAAGATGCACTTAAAGCATCTGGAAAGGCACTTAAAAATAGAAAGACACATGTTTCATAAAAGCAGAAATTGAATCTACAGAAGAGTGTAGGTTTAGTGAAGAGAAAGCCAAACTCCGAATGGATGCTGAAAAGTGGAGCTAAGAATTAGATCACATAATTTAAGCCAACTGAGCCTTTAAATATAGGTTTCTTTTATAGGACCCTATTCCATACTGTTTGATTAGAATAGGAAGAAGTACAGTAAGGAATAATGCAACTCATCCCTGTAAGTCATTGTTCATCTTTTCCATATCAGGAAACAAATTTTTCCCTTTAGAAAAAATACCAGTAATCAGTATTTCACATTTCCCCCAGAAGATAATCACTCCAGATCAGTAAATCAGATGCAGTGGGAAAAAATCAGTAAGGAATTTAGTGCTTTATTTGATGTGTTTATATGCTTTTGAAATGGAGACCATATCTTCCATTTTGCCAAAATTAGGCAAGTAGCTGTTTAAATCAAGAGCAGCACTTTATGTACTACTTGTAAGTGATAAAGGAGGACTGTAGTTTAAGAGCATTAGAGGATTTATGGTTTTACTTTTTGGGTGAAGTGTCTCTCCACAAAAATGATCAAGCGTAAGCAATTCTGCGATATTTAGAGGAAGACTATTAAATCAGCATTGTGTGAAAGTGTGGGTGGTACCTACAGTTGCCCAGGATCCATACATTTTTTTTCCCTCTCACCCTCCAATTTAGAGTATACATTGCTGGCTGAAGGCTTTGAATGTTTAATATCACAAAGTACTGTTGTACTGTTCTAGTAACCAAATTTTAGCTAAAGGTAAATCCCCAAAGTGCGCTGTTACGCACTTCCTAATAATTGTGTTATACAGTTGTTGACAGTATTGATCAGCTGTATCATTTTATATGATTTTATTTATGATGAATTCATGAAAGAAATTTATCTTGTTTATTACCTTGTTACTGATTCATGTTGGTTTTGTGATGGACTATTTCACTTCTGCAATGCCCTGACTGGATCAATTGTAGCTAAAGGTGTGGAACTATAGCCGTCTGTCACGATGGATTAAAAAAAGAAAAAAAAAAAAAAGAAAAATAGAGAATTTAGAGTATCCAAATCTTATAGAGGGGTCATTATAATGGAGGAAGTTCACAGATTAAGAAAATAATTTTCATCTTGAATAAATTTACAATGCAAAACACATATGTAAGATTATGATATATTGAGAACTAACGATAACAATTTTTTAGTTATATTTTTAGTTTAGTTTTAGTTTTATTTTTAGTTTAGTTTTTAGTTTTAAGTATAACCATTTTGTAGTTTTACAGGAAATAGGGTGTGATCACACCTGCATGGTCATAGTGTTTCTGAGTATTTAATGCTTGATTTCATTAACTTTTTTTCACTGAAAGTGATTAATAATTCTAATCCCTGAGAATAGTTCTTGCTTCAGTTTTATCATTATTATTATTTATCATTTATCTATTAGCAGTAGTTACTAATAGAATTAGTTTCTTCGTGCTTCTTTGTTTTGTTTAGTTTCTGAGTTTTGTATCCTGTTTCCTGCCCCGTCCCATCTTCTCGCCACCCCCCACCCCCCCCACACCCCGTATAGCTAAAGCTACTTCTGTAAAATATAAGGGAGAAGTATTACTATCTCTTTGACCAGCCACCAGTCCAGTGCTAAAAGTTGTTTCATGTGTTATTTTGAGAGTGTCTAATTTATGTAATCTTCACTACAACCATCACTCATGTCCTCACAAAAATAAAGTGGCTTTTTTTACTTACAAGCCAGACTTGAAGAATCTTAACTCTTCTGGTAAGGTATGCTGGTTTCTTAATTCCATATGGCCCAAAGACTATGATTTTGTTTCCATGTTTTTATTGAACAATTGAAGTAATCATTTTTCTCTTCTCTGCGAAAAGATTTGAAACTCTACCTTGGGCCTTTCCTTTCTTAGCAATGAAAAATTGTTCTCTAGTTCTTAAGGAAATAAATCTGTATTTACAGTATTTTATATTAGCAAAGCTGACAAAGTATTCTTTTTAAAATCATTTATTTTTAAACTAGCTTCAGAGGCAGTAGATTTAGAACAGTACAGAGTACTTGAAAAATTATGCCCTAAGTAATGATACTGCTTTCAACTCAGCAAGTTTGCACAATATTCATCCAGTATGTTTGATGGTGCATACCAGAAATGTACTTTGACCCTGTGCAAAAGACAGAAAACTATTTACTTTTAGATTATGATTTAGATTAGATTATTATTTAGATTAAGTCCATTTATCTTCTGGACTAGGGAGACCAAAGCTGAACACAGTACAGAGCTGGACAGTGCAGAGTACTCGAGTGGCTGTGCAATGACATTCATCAGCACTTACAGGTGTGACCTGTCAGGCCCAGTGGATTTATGTATGTCCAGTTTGCTTAAATGTTCCTTAATCTGATTGTCTTCTGCTGAGGGTAAGTCATCTTTGCTCCAGACTTTTCCTTTGGTCTCAGGGATATGGGATTCCTGAAGGCTGGTCTTGCCAGTAAAGACAGAGGCCAAGAAGGCACTGACTACCTTGGCCTTTTCCCTAGCCTTTGTCACCAGGTTGTCTGTCCCATTCAGTAATGGGACCACATATTCCCTCCTCTTCCTTTTGCTGCTTTAGTTAAGAAGGTGAAGCTTACTGTTCCGTCATATTTAAACAAATGGTATTCTCTGTTAATCTTGTGGAAATCATCATAGCACAATATGGTGAAATGGGACTGAAAAGAGGTTACAAGCATGCGCCGCAGATGCTTTAAGTAGGTCTGTGTGGTAACGCATGTAAATATTAGTTTTCCTTTTATATTGTTCTTCACCTTCTCTATTCTCCCCCATTGCCTGAGTTCTTGTGTGAGTCAGTGTTCTGCTCTTGAACTATTCTGCTTTGGTGGGTATGCTCACATGAGTAAGAAAGCTGATTTATGTATGTTATTAGTTACATTTTTCACTCCTGTTATGTTTTAAGAAACAAAACTGAGAAAGAGAATTCATATCCTTTAACAACAGTTTTTCCACATTTTTATTCCAAAAATTGTTTTTGTAAGGATGATTTCAGTTAATCTTTATCAAGTCATCATATCACCACAGATGACCAAAGTATACCTCTGGCTTTTCTGGCTACTAGTGCATTAATGTTCCAGTCTTTTTGCAACAAATAAACACCCTTCTTTGACAAGAATGCCTGTGGGTTTTTTTGAAGTTATTTGTACCACTTTGTAGATTCTTTTAACTATATGCCTACCATGTATGCCAGTGATCCTTCAGGAGTTTCAGAATATCACTGTATAAAATCTTCTACAAGCTATTAGAACTTCACATAAAAATGACATTTCTTGTGCATGACCTAAACAGATGCCAAGGATTTTACAGCAGGTAACAGTTTATAAATATTAGAAACACCATTCAGATAGAATGGACTAAAGCAGTCAGGAAACAATATTTAAATTATTTCATTTTCTTGTCCCAACCTATTTTAATATTTTAGTATCAGATTAAATAAGTGTTTAATAACAGATCTATCAATCTACAACAAAATGTTTTTAATTAAAATATATGCATCTTAATTTTTTATATCCAGTATCAGTATTTATTGCAATAGTATGTGCAATCACAAAATTTCGTTTTCTCTTACTTTCTGAACTTTAGATCCTCAAGAAATGCATAATGCATCTTTGAACACTATTCTGTAAATGTAAATGGGTGTTTATTTTCAAATACGCTGCTTTTTCTGGCGTGTAAGATTGTAAGGTTCTTACGTGATACAAACAAAACCGCAAAGAAATTTTAGGAATTTTGTGATTTTGTTCTTTCAAGCAATGAATACATTAAAAGTTTATCCAAATTTGAGTTCTGAAGGCAACAGTTCTATTGCTTATTACTTTACTAAGGTACTGGGAAAGAAAAGGTAAGATGTCACAACTCCTCTTATAGACTAATAAACTTTATTTAGAAATCTTCTTCCCTCTTTTTCTCCAAAAAAGTGTTTTCTTCTGGTACTATTTTGATAATCCAGAAATTACATGGGTCTTCATGGAGAACCACTGCTTAAGTATCTAGTTCATGTAGTTCTGGAATTGAGGCCTTTTTTTTCCCTCCCCAATTACAATGATACGAGTTCAGCAAGAAATATCATTTAATTCCTCATACCTCTTCATGCAGCTTGTCTTTGTAGATTACACACACATAAATGCCTTTCTGTTAGTACAGTTGAATGTATGAGGTTTTAAAGTGATGTAGTTAATTGATGCAACCTGCTTCTTAGACCAACCGTTGTTTCTTAATAAAATACTGAAATCAGCTTTTAAAGAAAAAACAAACAAACAAAATTGTTACCCATCTAGCTATGTAAAGAGATCTCATTATGAAACCTTGATAGCAACTGAGGTTTGCTAGAGGAGGAGGAGTGGAGAACACTCAGTCAATCAGTTGGTGATATCTCAAGGAGTTTAACAGTTGAAGCCCAAGAAAAGGGGTGAGTCAGTTGTTTGCACCTTTTCGGCTGCATTGTCATATCACATTCCTCTGTGTGATTTCCTGAAGCTGGAATCCCAGCTTTCATCAACTTGTGTCTATTTTCATTCTTCCTCCTGTCCTGCTGCAGGAGTTTTCTGCGAAGACTGATTGCTAAGTCATATTTTCTATATTGACATGCTGTAATATCAACTCCTAAATGCTACAGCAAGCATAAATAAAAAATCAGCCATGCAGTACCTATTCTAATATTAAAGAATGGGGAATTTTTTCCCCAAAATTACTCATGAACTTTAACATTGCAGAAATTTCTGAATTTAGTTAGACTCATCTGCTGTATAGTTCAGTATTTTTCACTAGACAATACTATGCTCAGAAGATTTTATTGCTATCTAAATGCAAAGGACAGCAAATGAAACTTGTAACATGTCATGTGCTGGCTGATGATTACACTATTGTAAATGAAGACCTTCAGTCAGATGTCTCAAGTTATATAAGAAATTAAATACGTTTCCTCCATAAACACAGCATCCGTGTCCTCCCACAGATGAACCTTAACTAAATGCAGTAATTCATTTCCACAATGATAAGTATTCCCAGTTCTGCAACACTAGCAAAGAGAAAGAACTATATAAATAGTCTGTAATGTTCGGGGAAGTATTCAAACTAATGCAGGCAGGTTTTTATTGAAATATATTCAGACAGTTTCAAATTATTATAGATTTTGGCAATATTGCATCACAAATTAGCTAAAGATGGGTTATCTTTCCTTTTCAATTAAAAAAAAAGTCTACCTAGATACAGGGTCATATGAGGGGTTTTTTTGTGATATGTAATGTTTCGGCTATGCCTTGAAAATTTGTTTTGAAGGGAGGAAAAAACCCTCTGAAAACAGGAGAGATTGTCAAGGAGCACTACAGTGGATGATATTGAACACTTGAGCAGTGGAAAGGATGAAAGAAATGCAATATATGTTCAGATGCTTATGTTGAACTGGTTGTTTTAGTTCTAGCCTACATTATAAACATTCTAAACAGAAAATGCATTCTAAAGTTCTGTAAATTCAAGGTATATTATGGCTGTTATTTTTGAACGGCGTGTCTGAAAGAGGCAATAGAACATAGTGTTACTGCTACGGCTTTGCTGCTGAAAACTCTGTGCGCTATGGGTAAACATCCCCTGAGGCACTGATATCTGATGTCAAAAGCTATACTGATCTACTGCATTCACTTTTTATTGCACATGTCGATACTGGTCAGGGTAAAGAAAGCTGAACTGTCAGTCCTAGTACTGTGGGGTTATACAATCAGTTCATATGCATTTTCTAATTTTTTTTTCTTATTGTACTTATGTTCTTGTCAGTTTAAGGAATAATAAATACGATTGTCTTCTAGTTTAGAGTTCATATTGCAGGTTCTTTAGATATGAGAATTTATCTAGAAAAATTTATGGTTGAGGGGCGTTGCTCATTGTAGCTGAAGCACTTTAATCCATTTTAGGGAAGAAAATGGTACCTGTGAATGTTGTACAAGTGAAACAGTTTGTGGTAGAGCTAGAGGTTTCTGGTAAAACACAGGAAATTTAATCAGCTCATAATGCAGCACCTACTGTGCTTTTATATTCATAATGAACATTACTTGCATTTTGCATTGGTGCATTATGCGCCAATTTTAACTGAAGTGTAAGAATCGCGTAACTCACTGAACAAATGTTATGTGTCTGTCTACCGAGGGGTCTAGAGGAGATAAGCACAGGCTATTGCAGTCAGCCAAATGAATTGTCATTATAGTGTCAATATAGATTCTGGCATTTTAGAAGTGAAGGTTCAGGCATTATTATGAGAGTGGAAGCTAAAGGGTATGTTGAGTTACAGATTCAGTCAGCTGCACGTTAAAAGAGGAAAAAACAAACTTTCGTTATGAACATTAGTAGCCCTCATAAATACAGTTTTTTTTTTACCTCTTAAATTGTCGTCTTCCTTTTATGTATTTAAAAAATTTTGCCTGTTTTAACAGTTTGTTTCAGTTGACTACATGAGATTCTGATAGTGTTTGTATAGCAGATATGGGGACACTTGAGAAATGTATTAAACTCACAAATTTATATGTTGAACCCAGTTGCCTTATTAGGGTGCACTCTTGGGCATTCATTGAACGGTATCACTAATACCATTCTGTCAGTAATATCTTGCTTGCTGTGTTGCTGTTTTCTTAGCTGTGCATTTTCTATTTCATCTTCAAAATATTAGAAAAGTTCATCTGGTCTCCTGATGCACAAAAGAGGAAAGTCCTCTACTAGTGCTGTGGAATTCTTTACTAATGTGTTCATTGAATCTAACATTTACTTAATTAAATTGTGTTTCAAACTGGAAAAGGGTCCGAATCTTTGGAGAGGTGATTTTATCAATTTGTATTTGTAGGAAGGGTTACTTTTAATTAGATTACTCTGAAAAAATAGTAGGCAGCCCAAACCAGGAAGAAGAAGCAGTTGCAGAAGTTGCAGTTGGTTATAATCAAAGCAGTTACAGAAGTTGCAGTTGGTTATAATCAAAGACAGCTGTAAAAGAGCAGCCAGTCTTTCATAAACACTGAAAGGAAGAGAAACCAAAGGTTGCACCTTTGTAGGTGTTTCTCTCTAAAATGCAGTCTTATTGTTTGCTCAAGAAAAGGAAGTAAATTTATGTAAGGTGAGCTTAAGTTGAAAAGTGTTCTTCAGTCTTGATGTGCTTTAAGTAGTATTTGCTACAAGCTTCAACTGGATCTGTGAAAAGATAACTCATGTTCCACTCATGAAATAAAGGATGCAAGTGCAAATCACCAACATAACATAATGAAAAATTCACAATAGATTTGAACAGAATGGAATATGTTTGTTGTGATAAACTTGGCTTCTTTAAGCTTAACTCCTAATTTTTGAAGCTGTTTGGTATTCTTTTGACTAGCCTTTAAAAATTACTTATTTCAACTGCCATTTGTTAATGCCAATAAAGAGATACTAAAGATCAAGAAGTACAGTCCTTCGTACCCTTTCTTTCTGGAGAAGTTAACTATTTAAGAAGTTATTACATGAGAACTGGATTGTAGATGAGTTAACTCCTTTCTAAAATAAAGGTTGTGATATTATTTCAAGCTGTCTGTAGATGCAACCGCCACCACTTCAGCTGTGTTTTTGTGACCTTTTCCAGATAAAAGTATATTTCCCTTTTTTCCCTTTAGTGGAGACACAGACTATTCAACAAGATGACAAATGAGAGCTACTGTGGCTCTGTACTTCTGTACTCTGATTCTTTTTGAGTTCTGCTTTTCAAGGCCTTCAAGGAAACAATTACTTTAGATGCCTTCAGACTTTTGTTCTTGTCAGCATAGTTTATGTGCTATGCTATACCTGGTTCATCAGAATTTATTAAAAACTTGCCCTGTCTTTTCATGTTATATAGAGGGGAAAAAAATATATTTATGGTTTTAATATGAGTTTGCCTATAAAAAAATCTATCTATTTTTACTGGGGCAAAATTACATTGGGATGTAAGAGATCTTTGCCAGCCACTGGAAGGCAGATGATGAAATGTTAACATCTTGTGTGAATTAGTGGAATGTACTTCATCTGCTTGATGTGAGCAGTTGTGCTTAACTTGACAGGTTTCCTGAAGCAAGAAAGTCAAATATCAGCTATTTTACGTTCCCTTACTGAACTGATGAGGGCGGGAATGGATCCACTGCTTTTGTTAAGAAGCTGTTTCTGTTCTAATATCACATAGATGGTACACCATCTGATTGTTAGATGTGGACGTTGTATTTGTATTCAGTACAGTTTATACTGTCTTGTATATGATAAAATATATTGAACTGGATAAAAGCTGTGGATAACTATACAATTATAGCAAATGCCGTGTATCAGCTGGATTGTAATGTTAGTCCAACTGCCAGCTCCTTGAGATAAACATTATGACGTTATATCTTTGAACATAATTCTATATTACTTATATAGTTGGCTATAGTTTGCAACTTTGCTTTGTTGTGATTGAAAAGCATCATTCTCTTGGTGTCTTCATGGCTACATTAACGCCCTCTTGTGTCTTTCTATCTTTATCCTGTCCAAGATGGTATCTCTTAAAATTATTCTTCCTCTATCTCCTTCTAATTGTCTCTAACTGTCATCTTTCTTGTTTCTGTAGAAGTAAGGCTCACTACTGATTAGGTTAAAGTAGAGTAATTTTGTATCCCTCACTGTTCGTTAGCCTACATCATTCTTGGATCATGAATTTCAGATAGATGACTTTGTGTTTGAAGTTCTTAGGACTAGAAGATTCTTTTCTTTGTTTATGTTTTGCCTCACTGTCTTTTCTTCAGCTCATAATTGTTATAATTCTGGATAGAGGCTTCAAGATGTGTATTTTCTTCTGCATCAGCAGAATCTTTCTGAACTCCCCCTCCCTTCTTGCCTTACCATTCTTTCCTTTCCGCTGCAGGAGGGAGTAGGTAAAAATAGGAAAAAAGAATAGCTGTCCTATCAACATCACTTCCTTATGTTCTCTGACTGCATCATCAACAGTACACACTGAGTAAAATGATATGCAACAGGCAGATGTTAGTAGGGAAGCAGTCAATGTGTCAACTTTACTTCTAGCCCTCTTGCAGAAATACAGGCCATGCTAGTTATTCTTCCCTGGGTCTTTCTATACATTTTTAGTATTTAATGATTATTTCAGCAGCAGAGAATTTGAAATAATTGTAAGTTCTTGTGAACATGGATTGCAAGAAAACAAGCAGTGTATTTCTTATATAATAATTAATAACAAAATTAGCTTTACAGTTTTAAGTAAGCTTTTTGAACCCTAATAATTTCCCACTGATGTCAGGAATTTAGATGTCATTTTAAAGCTTCAGTACTTGGTAATCATAAACAATGTCATTTTTTTATTTATAAAAAAACCTAAACTAAATGTTGGAAAAAAATACTGTTGATAGGGAAGATGAATTTTCCTTGAAAGAAGCTACACAAATTCTTCTGTCATGACAGGTCCTTTTTATGAGAGGTCACTGTTCCATGGCAAGCTAAATGGATCAGATATACTACGTTGTACACCTCTAATTGTCCAATTTTTGGAGACAATACGTTTTCAATTTATCTGTGAGCTGTTTAATGAAAACAGCAAGTTTTCTGTTCAGTTGAAATAGCATACTTGGTTTTCCAGAAGTCATACAAACACTTTCTTTTCCAAAGGCCCATAAAGAAACTATGATTTCATGAAAGAAGAAGATAGATGCTCAAATGGATTAGTAACTATTTATGACTTGGGAAACAAACTGTATATATACATGCTGTTTTCACAGTGGAAGCAGGTCACTACCAGAGGTTCTTAGGTCGGTGCTGTTAAATACATTCATAAATGATCTGGAAAGCATGACTGGTAAAGTGTCAGTGTCACTCCAGATGAAATTCAGTATAGATCAATATAAAGCATCAGCGGAATGTCTTGATTTTTATCTCTGTAGCAAGGGGCTCTGAGTTAGTTGATACTACCAAAAATTGAGAAGTTCAAGTTATAATATGAAAGTATCATCTTAGTGCTCAGTACCAGTCCAGAAAAGCAAATATAAGTCTTGGAATTCTTAGGAAAGGAATAGAGACAAAACAGAACACACTTGTAGTGTCACTGCCCTTGTATCATCTGTCTTTGTGACATCCTCTGAGGTGACATCTGAGGTGGTGGTCTGGGGAAATACCACCAGATGCTGCTGCTGTTTTGGGAACTCCTATTTGAAAGACAGGATTCCAGGCTTAGTAGAATTTGGTCTGATCCAGTCATTCTTACACTTTTGTATTCTTACCACAAGATTTCACTGAAAAGAAACATTTTTCAAGTTACGTCAGTTTAACAGTGGTAACCCATTTCAATGCCTGCAAATTTTCTGTGTTGTTATGATTAAGGTAGAATAAGCAGTTACATGATTTTTAATTATTATGCATCAATAAGCTGTATAGCCAGCTTTCCAAGAAAGGTGGGATTGAACTTGATTACAGTTCATTACAGTTACATTCACTGCAGTTAATGCATTAAAAAAATGCCTGTCAGATTTAAAGTAGACCTAATTAATTCTTGGCGTTCATTTTATGTTATATAGTAGGTATATATGTTAAAACCTCTGAACTTCAAAAAAATTTTGGTGAGGTAATTTTTTTCCTCTTTTACTCAATTTTCTTAATATTATACACATCACATTTACCCTTCTTTAAAAGGTTTTAGATATTATCAATTTGACTGAGTCCATTGATAGCTGGCTGAACATGAGCCATCAGTGTGCCGAGGTGGCCAAGAAGGCCAAAGGTATCCTGGCTTATATCAGAAATAGCGTGGCCAGCAGGGACAGGGAAATGATCTTACCCCTGTACTTGGCACTGGTGAGGCTGCACCTCGATTACTGTGTTCAGTTTTGGGCCCCTCACTACAAAAAGGACATTGAATTACTTGAGTGTGTCCAAAGAAGGGCAGTGAAGCTGGTGAAGGGTCTGGAGGACACATCGTACGAGGAGCAGCTGAGGGAACTGGGGTTGTTTAGTCTGGAGAAGAGGAGGCTGAGGGGAGACCTCATCACCCTCTACAACTACCTGAAAGGAGGTTTCAGAGAGCTGAGGATGAGTCTCTTTAACTGAATAATAAGCGACAGGACAAGAGGTGATGGCCTCAAGTTGCACCAGGGAAGGTTTAGACTGGATATTAGGAAGCATTTCTTTACAGAACGGGTTGTTGGGCGTTGCAATGGGCTGCCCAGGGCAGTGGTGGAGTCCCCATCTCTGGAGGTGTTCAAGGGTCGGGTTGACATAGCACTGAGGGATATGGTGTAGTTGAGAACGGTCAGTGTTAGGTTGATGGTTGGAGTAGGTGATATTCAAGGTCTTTTCCAACTGAGATGATTCTGCGATTCTGTAACACAACCAACTTAGTAACAGTAGCTCAATAGATTATTCAAGTATTATATAGTTCAGCAGTCCTCACTTCAGTGATGCTTTCTCAGAAGACTGGAGGTGATGAATGAAACTTGGAGTCTGTGGTACATTGTCCTATATTTTAATGGGTATTTCTATGCTAATTGGGACTTTTAATGTGATGGTATCATCTGATTAGCATTCTGAATCAATATGAAATGCTTATAATTAAAAGGGCATTGATGGAGAAAACAAAAGGGCATGTTAATACAAAACATCTTTCCATCAAAGGATGAATCAATTCTGTTTACTGTTCTACAAATTCATTTAATCTATTTAGTCTTTCCTTACTCTATGGTGTGTGAAACTTGGGCATGGCTATAAATTACTTCACAGGCCTCCCCAGAGCCTTCTCTTCTCCAGGCTGAACAACCTGAACTCTCTCAGCCAGTCCCCATAGGGGAGGTGCTCCAGCCCCCTGATCATCTTTGTGGCCTCCTCTGGACCCACTTGAGCAGGTCTATGTTCTTTTTAT
Source organism: Strix aluco (assembly GCF_031877795.1). Lineage (NCBI taxonomy): Eukaryota > Metazoa > Chordata > Aves > Strigiformes > Strigidae > Strix > Strix aluco. The sequence goes on along the minus strand of NC_133934.1, from coordinate 100,962,117 downwards.
GTTGGGACCCCAGTGCTGGACACAGTGTTCCGGGTGGGGTCTCACGAGACCGGAGCAGAGGGTGAGAATCACCTGCCTCGACTGGCTGGCCACACTTCTTTTGATGCAGCCTAGAATGCGGTTGGCTTTCTGGGCTGCGAGTGCACATTGCTGGCCCATAGTCAGTTTTCCATCCACCGATACCCCCAAGTCCTCCACAGGGCTGTTCTCAATCTCCTCTTGTCCGGCCTGTATTTGTGTATGGGATTGCCTTGACCCATGTGCAGGACCTTGCACTTGGCCTTGTTGAACTTCACACTTCATGAGGTTCACACAGGCTCAGCTCTCCAGCCTGTCCAGGTCCCTCTGGACAGCACATCCCTTCCCTCCAGCGTGTCGACCGCACCACACAGCTTGGTGTCATTGGCAAACTTGATGAGGGTGCACTCAGTCCCACTGTCTGTGTCTCCAACAAAGATGTTGAACTTCACTGGTCCCAATACTGACTCCCAAGGAACTTCACTCATCACTGCTCTCCAGTCGGACATCGAGCCATTGACTGCAACTCATTGAGTGCGACCATCCAGCCAATTCCTTCTCCAACGAGTGGTCCATCCATCAAATCCATGTGTCTACAATTTAGAAACAAGAATGTTGTGCGGGACAACGTCAAATGTTTTGCACAAGTCCAGGTAGATGACAGTTGGTCTTCACTTATCCACCAACGCTGTAACCCCACTGTAGAAGGCCACCAAATTCGTCAGGCACAATTTGCCCTTAGTGAAGCCATGTTGGTTGTCACCAATCACCTCCTTATTTTCCGTGTGCCCTAGCATAGTTTCCAGCAGGATCCACTCCATGATTTGGGTGGGCACAGAGGTGAGACTGGCTGGCCTGTAGTTCCCCAGGTCTTCCTTTTTTCCCTTTGTGAAAATGGGGGGTTTGTTTCTCCTTTTCCAGTCAGCGGGAACTTCACCAGACTGCCACGACTTCTCAAATATGGTGGATGTGGCTTAGCCACTTCATCCGCCACTTCCCTCAGGACCCGTGGGTGCATTTTATCAGGTCCAATGGACTTGTATACCTTCAGGTTTCTTAGGTGTTCTGGAACCTGATCTTCTCCTACAGTGGGTGGTTCTTCATTCTCCCAGTCCCTGCCTTTGCCTTCTGCAACTTGGGTGGTATGACTGGAGCACTTGCTGGTGAAGACTGAGGCAAAAAAGTCATTGAGTACCCCAGCCTTCTCCATGTCCTGGGTAACCAGGTCTCCCATGCCCTTCTAGAGAGGGCTCACAGTTTCCCTAGTCTTCCTTTTATCACTGACATACCTATAGAAGCTTTTCTTGTTGCCCTTGACGTCCCTGGCCAGATGTAATTCTATCAGGGCTTTATCTTTCCTAATGTGATCCCTTGCTGCTTGGACAATTTCTCTGTATTCCTCCCAGGCTATCTGTCCTTGCTTCCACCCTCTTTAGTCTTCCTTTTTGTGTTTGAGCTTGTCCAGGAGCTCCTTGTTCATCCATGCAGGCCTCTTGGTGTTTTGCCTGACTTCCTCTTTGTTGGGGTGCATCACTCCTGACCAGGGAGGAGGTGATCCTTGAATACCAACCAGCTTCCTCGGACCCTTCTTCCCTCCAGGGCTTTTTCCCATACTACTTTGTCAAGCAGATCCCTGAAGAGGCCAAAATCTGCTCCCCTGAAACTTGCTGTGTGCCCCCCTTGCTGCCCTAAGGATCTTGAATTCCACCATTCCATGGCCACTGCAGCCAAAACTGCCCTTGAGTTTCACATTCCCCACCAGTCCCTCCTTTCTAGTGAGAACAAGATCCAGCATAGCACCTCTCCTTGTTGGGTCCTCTATCACTTGGAGAAGGCAGTTACCATTAAACCATTCCAGGAACCTCCTGGATTGCTTACGTGCTGCATTGTTGTCCCTCCAGCAGATATCAGGGTAGTTGAAGTCCCACATGTGGACCAGGGCTTCTGAACATGAGGCTGCTCCCATCTGTCTGTAGAGGGCCTCATCTGCTCAGTCTTCATGGTCAGGTGGCCTGTGGCAGCCCCCCACCCTAGCGTCTCCTGTCCCTGTCTTCCCTTTAATCCTGACCCATAAACTCTTGGTCAGCTCCTCATCCATCCCCAGGCAGAGCTCCAGGGACTCCAGCTGGTCACTGACGTGGAGGGTGACACCCCCTCCTCATCTCCCCTGTCTGTCCTTCCTAAAGAGCCTGTATCCTTCCATTCCAACACCCCAGTCATAGGAGCCATCCCACCATGTCTCCATGATGCCAATAAGATCGTAGCCCTGCAGGCGTGTGCACGTCTCTAGCTCCTCTTGTTTGTTCCCTGTGCTGTGTGTGTTTGCATAGAGGCATTTAAATTGGGCCCCTGATGAAGCTGACTTACTGTCTGGAACTCCTTATATTTATTCATATTTATTTATAACTTACATGTGTTGCTGAAGTTCTAATATTTTTTTTCTTGCACCCTAATGGTTTGTCTTGTGCACACTCAGGGGTGTGTGCACCCCACTTTGGAGAGCACTGTTATAGGTTCACTTGAAGTTGTATATTAGAAAAAAATTTTTCACCTCTAAAAAATTTAAATTGCCTTTTTTGAGTATGTAAGAACTTCAATTAAATTTTCTTTCTCCTTTTCTCAGTTATTCATATTCTTTCAGTTGCTGCTGCTACTACTAACACAGAGTCTAATCATAAAACTGCCAAAACTTGAAGATTTCTCTTTTCCTCACCAGACTCTGTACCCTTCCATCAAATAACTTCCTCTCCCACTTAATTTTCACTAGCTACAGCATGTAATGGGGAAGAAGCCTTGCCTAGGCTAAGCAGAAGATTCTTTGGTTTGTCATACAGGTTTTTATTTGATACATTTGTTTGACAGTTTCTTTGACCAGTACATGCTTGACCAAACATTTCTATCAGTGTTTTTGTTAATGGATACTAGTGAGTCTTGGATGGGGAACAGCTGTAAATGAAATCTCTAAATGTAAAGGAGCATAATGAAAAATAAAAGGTAACCCACTTGGAATAACTTGTCCATCAGACTAGTAGTGGTGGTAACCTCTCAACAGTGTATTCTACACTACTTGAATATACGTCAGGAAAAAAATGTACCGTTTGGAGAATCTCTTTACTTTTTCAGTCTCTCTGAATTCACGGTCTCAATAACTCATTGCTCCAGTAGGTTTCAAATTAAACATGGCTTATGTAAAAAATATATCTTTCAATATTACTGTTAAACTCAGTGAATTTACTTTCATTGGCTGACTGCTGGCTTTGGTATTCTGAAAGAGCAAATAACAATATACAGTCTTGTGGTTATTTCCAGTAAATGATGTTTGCAACCCTTTGTGGTAAGATACACATCTTCTTTTAGGAAGTGCTTGAGGTTTGTAGCTAAAGCAGGTCTGCACAAACAAGCAAACCTCCTTCCCTTGGGGAATATAACAGTTTGAAACGGAAACTAAGGAGGAAGAGACTCAGGAACTGCCGCAGGTTGCAATCTGCTACTTTTTTGTATCTGGATGGTAATGTGACTCAAGCCTGGAGACATTGTCATGCTGACTGAAATCTGTCTCACTCCGGCTCTTAAAGAGGCCCCAAGAATGTTTCTGTTAATCTAGTTAAGGTGTAACTTGTTGCCAAAAAGAAGTTTGGAGAGCTTGCCTGCTTCTTACGACTTGAAGACTCCTATCACTCTGGTGCTGCAGAAGGTTATACCACAAGCATTATGTTTGTTTCCTTGTCTGTTTTTTTGCCTTCCTCCTCTTCTTGAATCCGGTAAAGTCTTACTCATTTCCTCTGCATATGAAACAATTCCAGTGTTTTAATCTGTCCTTATATGGAAGTTTCTTCCATGCCTCCAGTGGTTTTTCTCATCCGTCATTTCTTCTCGCTTGCTATACTTCTTTTTGGGTCAGTCTCACAGAAAATTAACACAGAATGTCAAGTGAGGAATGTTAGTATCACCATTTCCCAATGTTAATTTCAATTCCATTTATTTATGTGCATGGGTGAAATCCCAAGTAAACCTATTAAGTCAGTAGAACTCTTTTGTTATCTTTAGTGGAGCAATGATATATTCTGTAAACATTTTGCTTATCTTTTTGACTTTCAGATCTACCTGGCCAGGCACTGGAGATGTTTCCATGATGAGTTATTCTTGAATTGCTGTAATCCATTTAAAAAAAATTAACCACGGTTCAGAGCAATAATTCATTTATTTCTTCCAGGTTATGTCATCTTGGGTATTTCATGTGTAAATTGCCCATTTACTTAGTATTGTTAGGTTCCCTTTCCCCTTTTCTAGTCTTCTTCTAGAATGATTAAAGTGGGGATAAGAGAACTCAACAGTTATATACAGTCATGCTTCTGTTCCTTGTGTCTGACGGTCCCATATCAAAGATCTGAGACATGAAGAAATTATTATTAGGCAGACACTAAAGTACGTGCCAGAAGTAGTTGTATATTTACAGGATTAGTTGTTTTATCACCTTCCCAGGGCTTGAGGTGAGTCTGACTGGTCTGTAGTTCCCTGGGTCCTCCTTCTTGCCATTCTTGAAGGTAGAAGTGACATTTGCTTTCCTTCAGTCTTTGGACACTTCTCCCAACAGCCATGATTGTTCAAAGATTGTTGAGAGTGGTCTCACAGTGACGTCAGCCAGGTCCCCCAGTACTTCTTGGTGCAGCCCATCAAGGGCCCATGGACATCCAATGATACCATGCAAAAAACCCTCTACCTGTGTATATTCTGTATATAATTATATGTATTTATGAATTCTTAGGGTAATTTTAAGAGATATCTAAACTTTTGCAGATCCTCACATTAAAGTGTGTTAAAAATAGTCTCACATATACAGAGGTTCCTTAGTGAGTTCAGTATAAGATTGTATTTTTAATTCCATTATACTTTTAGCTGTTAGCATTTATTCACCATATAACAAGTCATTTTCTTAACCTTTTATGAAAGAAGCTTGAAGGAATTAGGTAAGTTTTACAAGTGCTACTAATTGTTTTTGAGCACCTCTTTTTAAGATGTATGATTCTGACAGTGACCATGTAATCCATCACTTGATTTTTTCAGAAGCCTTGGAAAAGAACTGTGTGAAGAACTTACAAAACAAAATCAGAGGACATAAAGATGTAAAAGACTTGTAGTGTTTACTTTATGATATTAATTTACATCAGTGTGAGCACAGAAAAGGAGCAAGAGGCTTTATTTTTAATTTGGAGCTGCTCCTTGTTGCCAGTAGTCAGAGTTAATTTTGAACACTGCGTCAATAACTCCAGTAAGCTTGCGGAGTATTTAATTTTGTTTTCCTATGCTAAATTAATACCTCTGCAGTGTAATTTTATGATTAACAGGCCTCAAATCTGTGAACTAAGGTATTGCTGGTTCTTCCACTTTGGTGAAAAATGGGTGAATTCATAAAAAATTCTGTGCTGGGATTTCAAATGAATATAAAACCTACTGTGCTGTATAGTTTGTAGGTTTGAAACTGTGGAATAATTCTCAAATGAATAGAAGCACATTAAAATTTAACCTTAAAAATTCAGAATGTACAGATGAATCAAGCATGTTGACTCATAAACATTAATCTTTTAATAAAACTTTCCGTACAAGTCTGAGCTAGCACTGGGAAAATGATTGCAAATGGTTTATTATCTCCTATGGTTTATTGCTTCAATCTCACATCACAGGTGAGACAATGTAAACAACCCATAGTGAGTCTGGATACTGGGGTTTATTTAAGACCCAAGGAGATCAGAGCTTTTACCTTACTTGAGTGCCTCCTTCTCTGGCTCATTTGCTCCCTTCCAAGCCTTACATTCACTAGCTCCCCAGTGCCCCTCCCAGTAAGGAGGTAGCTGCTGGCCAGGGAAGGCTGGTCACAAAGTCATGTTTGTTCCTGCTGTACCTCTGCTTGCAGCTACCACTCTTGGGCATCACTGACCAAAATGCAAGGATATCCTCTGGCTTCCATCTCACTGATCTCTGGGATCTTCCCCCATTTCCTGCATGCTACCTCTAAGTAGGATCTTCACCTTTGTCTTTCCAGCTCCCATCTTCTTTCTGAGATGATGGCTTCTTTTTGGGGACCTTTCTTTTCCACCCCCTCTTTCTAGATCCCCAAGCTCACAGTGTTTCCAGTCTAAATAGTCCATGTGCAGAAGCACAATGTGTGATCATCCTTGTAGTTGGTAGTTTGGTTTCCTATCTATCACTGAAGGATTGAGGGCGTGCCACTTTTGCTTTGTCTGGGTGTTACAAAAAATAGCAACTAGACTGTACCAGTTGTAGTTAGAAAGTAGCAGGCTTCTGCTTGAGAGTTCAAAATTAAATTCTGAAAATTTATCTCCCCCTCTATTCCTGCCTCCTTCAGCCAGTTACCTAACTGTTAGTATTCATCATTTAAGCTATTTTTCACCTAAAACATTGGGATAAAGCAATAGTAAGGAAAACAAAACAAAATTTACTAGATTAGAAAGATTTTCCTGCATGTAAAATTTAGAGTGCTGAATTACTTACATACCATCCAGAAAGCTCATTGGAGCCAAATTTTCCATATCCAGGTTTCCTTATTTCAGAGCAGAACAAATAAAGAAACAGAGTGATTATAAATCTGTACATGTCTAGATTTTAGGAAGTTGTAATTTCTATTGTGTATTAGGGACCTGATAATCTTAGTTTAATTTTTAAATCAGACTTCAAGATGATCAGAGATCAAATACTTGGCTTGTATGAACTGCCCTAGCTCTGCTGACTTTGATGGGACTCTGAAAACTCAGACTGTCTTAGACTGTCAGGATGGAATAGCAAAAAGAATAAAATGCTTTCTTTTCTCTTAGCCCAGTGAAAGGCGTTAATTGTTATGGCTTAATCAGTGCTTGAAGTGGAATAGTGTATAATGTATGTGTTATTTATTTTTTAATTGGTGAATGCCAAGCAGTTCTTGTAGGGAAGGACTCGGTTATAAGTGCCTGTGGGAAGTCAACGGGATGCATTACTCTTAAAGGCAAGCCAAATGGGAGAGGGTAGCAGGAGAATGTCTGCTTTCATAGCTGCAAGATACTGCAAATCATGTGGTTGATGGTTTCTTATGCTATGAGGCGTGGATGCTAGATGACAGCTTCCATTACGTGAAACTCTGTTGCTCTTAATAGCAGGATCTCACCTCTGCTAATAGTTCAAAGCCCTTTTGGACTTGGAACTCAAAACGATTGGTAAATCATTTGCCTCTTTCTGAAAGCAGGAGGTTGCCTCTGTGAGTTGCAATGGCTTCTTGTTCTCATTTCCAGCTGTGCTGAATGATAGATCTGCTCCTGAGCCCAGAACAAGGAGTACTAGCCATTAACAGCCAAGTCATTAACAGACTTGATGAAACAGTCTTGTCAAAACTGTTGTAGTTTCAATGTCTGTGTTTTGGTGATACTAAGAATGCTTAAATAGATGATGACAAGTTAGCCTGAGAGTTAACAGTATAACAGTATCATATTAAGAACATAATACTGCAGGCTTTTCTGCAGAGTAGTAAGTTTTTCAGGATATGGTTGTAGACATATTTGGAACCCCTTCTTTTTTTACTGTACAATTTTAAGTACAGCCAGAAAGTTGCCTTCACAGCATCAGTGCTCTGTCAAAGCAAAAGGGTAGCCTGACATTACAGAAGCTTTTTTGTTAATAAGAAAGGTCTCCATTTAATTTGAAAAAAAATATATATCTTTCTCTTCAGCAGCAGGGCTTTTATTTTTTCAGTCACTAACACAAGAGTATTCTGAAAGTTAAAACTTTGATTGTTAGTGGCTATATAAAGGCCTTTCTAGACGTGTAATTTTAAAAAGAAACAAATTACAAGATGATGGAAGAAGTTTAGAAGAACCTAATTTGTATATGACTGCTTCTGGAATTGCATGCTGTGAAAATTTAAGCTGTGCTAGGTTTAGCTATAGAAAGTCAGCTATGCCATACAGGTGGCAAAACAAAAAATATGAATTAGCCATGTTTATACAGACTAAAGATTTGTGTAATTTGCTGGTTAACATAGTTCTTCCAGATCAAGTTCTAATGACACACTAGTTTCAGTGAATAGTGATCTGGAATAACATTTAATGAGACAAGAAAACAGAATGCTGTCTGCAGGGCCTGATGAGAACATGTAAATCTGGAGCCTAGAAAAACACTATTTTTACACTAAAAATTAAAATCCAAACCAGTTCCATGCCTTTCAACAGAATGGAACATTGCCAAAACAAGTTTCAAAAGAAGGAGAAAGAATGATGTTTTGTATTCTCTTATTGCTGTATTCTGCAGTACTTGCCAAATTTAAAGCTTTCTTAAAGTAAAATGCATTTTTCCTCCCTACCTTTTATTTTTAAATATTTATCATGTCAGTATAAAGTGATATGGCTTTTAAAATATATCATTATATAAAACGATATGATAAATTCCACTTATTTAGCCAGGAGGGTTGAAATGTAGAATAAGAATGATATTTATCACTGCTTATCTTTACCAAAAAAAGATACTAATGGTAATGCTGGAAGCATCCTAGAACTTGCCTCAGGTAGTCTCTAACAATCCTTCACTGTTCCCTGAAACTGTTTCCTCCCTTTCTGCGCTTTGTCTTTGATCTCTGGAGCTTTTAAGCATAACTTTCACACCCCTTCAGTTCAGGTGGACCCTTTGTTACTAGCTTCTGCTCCCTTAACGTCACAGAAATATGGTTCAGTTGTTCTCACAGTTCATGGTAGGTGAAGTTTTGCCAGTCAACTCATCCCTGCTGAGTTTTAACTCCAATATTTACTTAGTGTTGTAGCAGATACAACACATACAGGAGGGTCAGTTCACCATGGAAATGACAGCCTAACCTGCTGCAGAGCTATTTAAATCCAGCTATACTTCAGTACAGACAATTTACTTTTCTGTCAAGGAAAAAAATCCTGATGTTAATTCAACAATCAGTCAAACACTTTGGCAAAATTTAAGCTTTCATTGAAAGGCAGTTTCTTTGAAAATTGATCATCTCTGTTTTGCAACTCTACAAAAGATTTTATGGACACTTAAATTGGAGGACATTTAGATGAAAAAAAACCCTAAATACGTAATACTGCATGTGTGTTTACAATAACTGGTACAACAACTTCATGTTCAGTACTTTGGTTTCTGCCTCCCTAAACTAACTTTGATTTCTGCCTCCCTAAAGTTGCATTAATGTTATTACTGCTAAGTGTGGTATTTATTTGTAACATGAACTGAACAAACGATATAATAAAGTTGTTTCTAAATTACTTTTTTTGCCTTGGGAGTAGAAACATTTTTTATTACAAGAGCATGAGCCATGGTAGCCCATTAATTTGCATAGAGAGGAAGGTTCGGTTACAGCTGTAATGGAAAGGATATCAATTATTTCTTCACCATTTATGAAGGGGGCGGGGGAGTGGGGTGAGAAGAGACCAGTACAACAAAAATGGACTTGGTAGAATGACAGTCAACAAGAAAATACTTCCCATCCACTTAACACCTTCAGGTGGGACTGAATTCAGGACACAGGAAGGAGAGCCAAATGATCAAATCCCTAAGGCAAAACTGCTTGTGGGAGGTTTTAATTTCAGATTTGCTTCTACAGAGATATTGATATTTACTTTTCGCAAAAACTAGTATTTTAATACAAAGGTATATTACAATGTTTTTAATCCATTATCTAAATTATTAAGCTAAATTGAAGTTACTGCTTTTTCTAAGCTTAGTTGTGTTTTTACTGCACTCTTCATACTATTTGAAAAAACACCCAGTAAAACCATGTAAAACTTCTCTCCAATCTTACAATTTAGCAAACATTACCCACTCAAAATAGAATTTAAATACATGCATAACTTTAGGTAGGTATTCAAGTAAATAGGCATATACTTCCATAGACACTTAAATCCTTTGCTAGATTGAGACTTACACTTTTTATTTTACATATCACTCTTGTTTTAATACTGCTCCGATTATGTGCTCTCTATGCTTTTAGAAACAACCTTAGGGAAGTATTTTTTATAAACATATATTTCCAAAATTCATGTCTGAGGAGTCTTACAGTAGGGTCTTCCTTGCCTTTTCCCTTGGGGAGAAATGCATGCTCACTGAGTATTTTGTTTTAGTAAGCTTTTTGTTATGTGCAGACTCTAGAGACACAATAGCAAAAAGTGTACATTGCAGTTTTGTTGGAAGCCAATGGGGCATTGTGTTTCAGTTCTGGTGCTTATCCTTGAGAAAGCTCCCAGATGCATTGCTTTTCCATGATCATTTTGTTATGTGAAGAAGTGGAAATGTTAATCACAATATTCTTCATAAAACTGTAGGGTGGATATGCTGTGCAAAATCCAGAATCAAGAGTCCTGAACAGGAGTGAGGCTCTGAACTTAGGTTGAAACTCAGAAGGAATCAAGTAGGGAGATTCACAGAATCACAGAATCATCTAGGTTGGAAAAGACCTTGAAGATCACCTAGTCCAACCATTAACCTAACGCTGACCGTTCTCAACTACGCCATATCCCTCAGCGCTATGTCAACCCGACTCTTAAACACCTCCAGAGATGGGGACTCCACCACCTCCCTGGGCAGCCCATTCCAACACCCAACAACCCGTTCTGTAAAGAAATACCTCCTAATATCCAGTCTAACCCTGCTCTGGCACAACTTGAGGCCATTACCTCTTGTTCTATCGCTTGTTACTTTGTTAAAGAGGCTCATCCCCAGCTCTCTGCAACCTCCTTTCAGGTAGTTGTAGAGGGTGATGAGGTCTCCCCTCAGCTTCATCTTCTCCAGACTAAACAACCCCAGTTCCCTCAGCTGCTCCTCGTACGACATGTGCTCCAGACCCTTCACCAGCTTCGTTTTCCTTCTTTGGACACACTCAAGTAATTCAATGTCCTTTTTGTAGTGAGGGGCCCAAAACTGAACACAGTAATCAAGGGGAGGCCTCAGCAGTGGTGAGTACAGGGGTAAGATCACTTCCCTGTCCCTGCTGGCCATGCTATTTCTGATACTAGCCAGGATACCTTTGGCCTTCTTGGCCACCTGGGCACACTGCTGGCTCATGTTCAGCCGGCTGTCAATCAACACCCCCAGGTCCCTCTCTGACTGGCAGCTCTCCAGCCACTCCTCCCCAAGCCTGTAGCGCTGCTGGGGGTTGTTGTGGCCGAAGTGCAGCACCTGGCATTTGGCCTTATTGAAACTCCTACAGTTGGCCTTAGCCCATCACTCCAGCCTGTCCAGGTCTCTCTGCAGAGCCTCCCTACCCTCGAGCAGATCAACACTCCCACCCAACTTGGTGTAATCTACAAACTTACTGAGGGTGCGCTCAATCCCCTCATCTAGATCATCAATAAAGATGTTAAACAGGAGTGGCCCCAAAACCGAGCCCTGGGGGACACCACTCGTGACCGGCCTCCAACTGGATTTAACTCCATTCACCACAACTCTTTGGGCCCGGCCATCCAGCCAGTTTTTTACCCAGCGAAGTGTGGGACCATCCAAGCCGCAAGCAGCCTGTTTTGCCAGGAGAATGCTGTGGGAAACGGTGTCAAAGGCCTTACTAAAGTCAAGGTAAACAACATCCACAGCTTTTCCCTCATCCAATAAGCAGTTCGCCCTGTCGTAGAAGGAGATCAGGTTTGTCAAGCAGGACCTGCCTTTCATAAACCCATGCTGGCTGGGCCTGATCATCTGGTTGTCCTGCGTGTGTTGTGTGATGGTACTCAGGATGAGCTGCTCCATCAGTGTCCTGGTGTCCTGGTTTAGCCAGGATAGGGTTAAGTTTCCCCAGCAGTGGGGGGAAGCTCTAGCCGGGTTATTCATATATCATGCTGACGTCACATCCTGGCGCGAGCTCGGGAAGAATCGGTGATCGCGTGGGTTGGCGCAGCCAGTTCTCTCACTGCTGTATCGGTATATACTTTGCTCTGTTCATTGTTATCGCTGTTATTGTTATTTTTTGTTGTGTTGCTGTTGCTCTGTTGTATTAAACCCTTCCTTATCTCAGTCTCGGGGCTTTGCATTTCACTGCCTTTGTGGGGGAGGGGCAGCGGCCGCGTGGTCTCAGACCCCGGCAGGGGCTAAACCATCACACCTGGGCACCAATGTCAAGCTGACAGGCCTGTAGTTTCCCGGATCATCCTTCCGATCCTTCTTATATATGGGCGTCACACTGGCTGATTTCCAATCTGTCAGGACCTCCCTGGTCAGCCAAGACTGCCGGTAAGTGATGGAAAGCGGCTTGGCGAGCACCCCAGCCAGCTCCTTCAGCACCTTTGAAGGCTTAGTGATGTGTTTATAGCAGTCCACTTTGCTGAGAAGTTCTGTTGTAGCATGCTGTATGACTGGAGTTTCCAAAATGCTTAAGACCCACGTCTTCATGTGTATATCACAATTTCATAAATCAGGTGAGAGGAGAGGAAGGTGTGAATTAGCAAGACCCAAAATGACTCCTTGATAGTCTCTAGGAGAACAAATGACAGAAAATACCCCTGTCAGCTGCTTCCATATGAGACAACAGTGGAGGATCCAACCTCCTAAACTGTAGGCTGACCAGCACAGTATTTTCTGTGCAGAAAGGTTACAGCATGGCTGTGAACTCCTGGAATTGTTTTCCTTGCTCCTCCATCTCCAGTTCAACTTTTCTTTAGTATCAAGGTATGATTTTCATCTGTACCTTGATCTCTTCTAGCTTCTGGGCTATTATAGCTCAATTGGTATCTGTATGTGGTAGGACCAGCCTGATAGTGGTACCTTTTCCTCCTGGTGGCTGCATGCTGGTGATAGAGACACCCAGAAGAATGAATCCTTCTTGAACTCCACAAACTAGTGATCTACTGGAGAAGTGTTGTCCTAGTTCTGATGATTTATCTTCAATATGAAATTGAATAGGGAAGTTAATATGCCTGTATTTTGTTCTGTTTGTACAAGTGAAGAATAAATATGTATTTTTATATTTTAAATAACATCAAAATATATTTTAAACTTTGAGTGCTTGATCCTTCCAATGTATTCTTTGATTTGGTTGGAACTGCAGAAAAACATCTGACTATATGCACAGAAAAGATGGTTGACTGTAAGACCTAGACAAAATAAAACCATAAGCATATTGTTCAACATCTAAAATGCATTCTGATGAGTTGTCTTCTAGTATAGCAAGGAGAGCATTGCTGTTACAGAGTGAGCATTGCCGTAACAGTGAACTTGACTGCTGTAGTCTGGAAAAAAATAGAAAAATAGCATACTTGAACAAGTATCCTTATGTGTTTGGAAGCCCTTGAGGCTGAAGAAAATGCCTGGTCTAACATTGCTAAATAAAATGTAAAGCTATTTTATTTCAGATTCAGGATGTTCTAACATGCCAGACTGTTTTATGAAGTCGTAATTTTATGAATTAAGTAAGCTTTTTAACATAGCTAATTATGAAAACCAGGAACAGAATAATTCTGGGAAAAGAAAGTTAAATCCTGAATTAAACTGTTTAGGTGATCTAGATTGTTTTAATAAAAATTAAAAAAAGAAGGTTTGATATCATTGAAGTCATTGAATCCTACTTTTGTGATGGTATTCCAAAAACATCTGTTAAAAGATGCCGAGACTGGTCGAGACTAGAAACATATTTTTCTGTGGACATTTTTGGAAAAGTTTCTTCTAAGAGTAGCAGTTTTGTGCACAGAAGGAACCAAGTCCAGGGCATAGGTCTTTATTGGTACTCTGCTCCAATCAGTTAAAAACCTTTTCTTGATCAGTATACAGATTTTTGATCCCCTTTTCATTAATACACAAGGAACAAGCCAGGGGCTAAGGGTATTTGGATCTTTTAGAAATTCATTTGAACTGAACCATTTAAAAAAACAGGGTTTTTTTCTCTCATTTGCAAATCAGGAGTGTATTTCTGTTGAGAGACAAAGCATTTTTATTAAGTGGCTACATACCTGGTTCATTCATACTCATATCTGTGAAGAGTAAGCATATCTGTGAAGAGTAAGCACACACTTAAATTACCTGTTTAAATGGCAGTCTGAATGAGATCGTGTTTGCATACCTGCTTAATGTTTAACAACATTAGACAGATACTGGTTTTCATTAGCTTATCTGATACAAGCTTAACATATTTAATGACAAAGATTTTGTTAAAGTATATTTTTAAAAGTATTGTGGTACTGCCTATCTCTGTGTACTAAATAGTTCTTAAAACACTGTCATTGTTTATTTTACAGTAGTGCCTTTAACTAGCCCCTATAGCTTCTGCAACCATTATACTAGTTGCAGGCTCACATCACTTTGAAAGGATTGGTGCTTCAGGAAAAGTACAGCAGTCTTCCGGACTGCGCTGCAAGGTTTTTGTCTTTATTGATGATTTGGTGTATAATTACATGTTTTCTTTTAAAACTCTAATGTATATTTTCAACTTGAGCAATCAGTTCACTGATAACAACATAGGCTGCTGGAGCCGGTACACTGAATGGTCATCTGAAATAGCCCATTTTTAATACATTTTCCTTTACTTGTCTTTAAAAAAAAAAGTTTCTTTACTAGATATGTTCAGTTTATCTTATGTATGTATAACTTCAGGTGTAGTGAGTCAAGTCTGTAAAAAGAGTATGTTGAAAAATTTCCAACATTTGACTGAACTCTGGCAATTTCTGATAAATGTTTTATACACTATTATCCTCCTGTGTTTTATTGGAAAAATATTCTCAGAGAAGTTATTGTTGCAAGTCTGTAAAGCAACTTTATTCTTTTTCCAGTGGTCATTGTAGTATGAAGGTATATCATCAATCTTTTTATCTTCAAAATAAAGTACAATGACCAATAAAAAATTCAAAGTTCATCATCATAGTGACCAAACAGAGTTTTGCTTTGTTCTGTGACGGAAGTACCACATAAATGGAGCATATTGGTTATGTTACTAATTTTATTAATTTTTGGAATGATCTTGTTGTTACAGCTTCTGCTACATTTGAAGACTTCCAAATCCGGCCCCATGCTCTTTTTGTTCATTCATATCGAGCGCCAGCCTTTTGTGACCATTGTGGGGAAATGCTGTGGGGGCTGGTGCGTCAGGGACTCAAATGTGAAGGTAAGCTGCAGTGAAATGTGATTTTTCAGTCTCAGGAAGAGACCTATCCATTCCAGTTATGTATGTTGTCTCTGATGCTGCTTTTAAATTGGTTAGGCATCAAAAAAATGGCAGGAGGTAGAGATAGTAAGGACTATCAAAATAATTAACTGATTAAAGAGTTGATCCTTTTGACTGCTCTGAGGCCTCCTAGATATGGCTCTGTAACCTGAAGTGCAAACAAATTGGTCTGTATGTATTTTTAAGAAAAGGCTTTCTGTGTCTTACACTTCCTTTATGAGCCTGAGCCTGTATCTCATTGTATATCATGTTAATTCAGATCATTAACTGAAATTACTGTCAGTCCATATGATGTTGCAATAGCTATCTTTTCTCATCTTGCCACAACTATTGGACTCCTGGCAGACTGTATCCAATGGAATATACCATTTGCAGTGAAAGACTTCTCTCAAATGCTGATCATAGAAATTTCCTGCACTTTAAGACCATAGATTTTTGAAAAAGTGAAGAAAAAACACTTATTATAGATATAACTGTTCTGAGCTTATAACATTATCTCTCTAAAAATTTGTAGAACATAGGAGCTAAACCAGCAGAATGGAGAAAAAAGTCTAATCAAAAATGAGGGTGGTAGTTTTGAATTCTTGTTGGTTTGGGGGCGGGGAGGGGGGGGGGAATTCTTTGCTTTTTCCAGTAATAAACCATAATCAGATGGCTTTACATATCTTTTCAGGCTGTGGTCTAAATTACCATAAGAGATGTGCATTTAAAATCCCTAACAACTGCAGTGGCGTACGTAAAAGGCGCCTGTCAAATGTGTCCCTAACAGGACTCAGCACGGTTCGGACAGTTTCTGCAGAACCCTCACCCAGCGTGCCGGATGAAGCCCTTCTGGTATGGGATTCCCTAGCCATAGACACCATGGGTGTTGCTGATAAGAAACAATGACATTTGGTGTTATAGGATCTGGTTTTGCCTGTTACAGACTGCAGAGGAGGGTGGTATGTAAATTATAAAGCATTGCTGTGAGAAGAGGCATCTTGATGTAAAAGGGAGGTCAGCAGCTTAAAGTATGTGGGTTTAAGGTATGTATCACTTCTGATACTCCCAGGAGTCTCCTCCCTTTGTCAAGAATTAGGTTATTTTGAAGGTCTAAACCTGCCACCCATGCTAATGTGAGTAGTTGCATCTTGGAGGATGTCTTCTCTGGAACTAGAAGTTGAATTTCTTCTGTATCAGACCATTATATCCATTCGTTTATGATATAGAAAAGATTTGCCACAGGAGCACTGTGACCCAAACACCATGGTGCCAAACTGAGTTATCTGTCACAGGCAAGGCTATAGTTAACTAGTTGGAGCCTGTGTATTTAGCATATTTCTAAGTGTTTAGAAGAAAGTAGGAGAAATCTCCATTATTTTCCTAAACAGACCTTTGTGGTGAGCGTATGTATATGTATGTCTGTAGGTGTGTAAATGTATATATATAGATGTACAGCATACACACAAGCACACATGAATGTATGGTATACTTTTATATGCATTAATATAGTAGTTTTCCATCATGAAAACAGCTCTTCTGAGAACAAAATGTAACGCCTCCAGGAAAGATGGGGAGGGACTCTTTATCAGGGAGTGTAGTGATAGGATGAAGGGTAACAGTTTTAAACTGAAAGGGACTAGATTTAGATTAGATGTAAGGAAGAAGTTCTTTACTGTGAGGGTGGTGAGGCACTGGAGCAGGTTGCCCAGAGAAGCTGTGGCTGCCCCCTCCCTGGCAGTGTTCAAGGCCAGGTTGGACGGGGCTTTGAGCAACCTGGTCTAGTGGAAGGTGACCCTGCCCATGGCAGGGGGGTTGGAACTAGATGATCTTTAAGGTCACTTCCAACCCAAACCATTCCATGATTCTATGACTGGAGTGAATTAGAATGATACATATATTTTATCTCGGGTACATTTGTTCCTTTTAACACTCATGGTCATAATATACTTGAATAGTTAAGAATTTACAGTGTGTGTAAATGAATCCACTCCTAAGTGAAAGTTTTGAAAACCTTAAGGTTTAAAAGAGAGGAAAGAATTTGTAAGTACACACAATAATTATCATGTTTTCCTCTCAATTAGAATATTAAACTTATTAAACTTGACATACTAAAAGGACACTATTGCAAATGATGTAGACTTGGTGCTATATGCAGTACCATCTATGAACCATAATTATGTACTTATGCTACTGATTATCATTAGCCTAAAGCTACTTGGAAATTAAGGTTAACATTATGAATTTGTATTTTTAATTGAAAAGCTGCATAAATGCGTAAGGCGCTTAAGTTCTGCAAAAACTGCAGCAAGAAATCTTCATAATTCTTCGTAGGTTGTTTCAAAAATGCTGACTTATTCAGACCAAGGCAGAAAATTTTGAGGAAGGCTGACCCTAATTCTGAATTGTTTCTTGAATTTGGGTTGAAAAAATTGTATGAGTGAGCACCCTGGTATACTCTCTATAAATATTCACTGCACTGTACAGTTACAACATAGCAAAAAATTTCAATTCGAAAACACTTTTAATTATATGACTGCATTGTTTGCTGATACATTCTTACATGAAATACCTGTTTTGCAAAGTTACGTATTTCAAAACTGTTGAAAATAGTAAAATTGCCAGTGAAGAAATACAGTAAATTTCATATGTACTGCAGGCTATACTTCTGAAAGAACTTGTAATCATCAGTGTACCCATGCTGGTGATTCAGAACATGACACATGCACACACAAGTGCGTGAACAATACCTTTGCAGTAGGTACAGGGATGGGCATTAGCCTAGACAAGTGAAATAATTTTCTGATTTCACTTTTATTTCAGGAAATCATGGTGTCATTTACCAGATTTTCGGAAGTGCTCTCACATACGCCTTCTGTCTCTCTTTTGTTTTGTTTTGGGTTTTTTGCATTGAATGTGTTTCAATTTTTTTCCCTTTTTTTTAAGTGTGCATAAGCTTTGTCAGTTCTCCTGTGTCAGATCTGTCCTTTGGACTCCATTCTCCTGCAGTGCTTGTGAGATAAGTTTTATGGCAGTTTATACTGTGGTACCAATCAAAGCATGTACTTTGGAATGTGTTTCGGTTTTCTACAGTCTGTGTGAATATACTAAGAAACATAATCCTCATTCACAAAATTGTATCATTCATTATTAGTATTGATGTGGCACTTGAATCACTGGTAGCAAAATAGAACCTATGTTTGGGACCACTGAATTCAATCAGCTATCTATCAATTCCTCAAATAGGACTAAAACAAATGTTATTTTTACCCCTATTTGCTATGTAGAGTCAGAGCACTTCAGAGAGAAGGTGTTCCTGGAGATCTTTCATAGATGGGATTATTAACTAAGTTATGATTTCAGAACCTTTTTGTTGATGTTGTGTGAACCAGAAAGAATCCAGCCTTAGCTCATGGTGTTGAATTTAGCTTGTAAGTCTGGTTTCTGGAAGAATGCCACTTATGAAATGAAGAAGTTATGCCCTAACTTATGAAATTGTGACATTCAAAAAAATATTTTGATACAGGATAATGTGGAATCCTGAAAAGGATACTTTAATTATCCTTCCTTAGAGAACCACCACACACAGACAGTTTCAGTTGGGGTATAAGTGTTTTCATTAGCCAATAAAGTATTTCATTTGAGTGGAAAATTGACTGGGGACTATATTTGAGTACAGCTTTAAAAATCTAAAAATCTCCGAAGAGTAAAATCTGGGCAATATCCTTTTTTTTGATTCTTAACTTAGTAGTATAAAACTCATCAACAGAAATGCTAAGAACAAGTAGAACTGGGAGGATGCTATGTAACCCAGATTTTTATCTGTCATAGCTCAAATGCAAGTCTTTTGCATTCTATTCTATAACATAGAATGAGAGTATAAAATAATAACACATTCATGCTTGCTTCTAAAGTAACATTATTGTCTATCTTTCCCCCCCCCCTTATTCTTTGTTCTGTTTTTTCTTCTTTCCAACTTCCTATCTCAGTCTCCTGTCAGCCCTGGCTATGAGGTATGTACTGAATTTACTCTACTCCCTATCATACTATCAGGAACATCCTTTTTTGTGATTATCAGTATCAGTGTGAATAAATTCAGGAATTTAATCAGATTAGTATATTGGAATCTTCAGAACTCAAGAACTGTTGTTTTTCTTTTAGAAAGAGGATACCGAGTGTGAAACTGCAAAGTTCAGATTCCAAAGTGAAGGTCGTAGTTCTTATACTAAACAATAAAATTAACTAACATTAAAATATTTTGATACAAAAGTAGCTTTTTCATTTCATAGGCATCATTGGTTGGACTGAAGTCCTTTTTTACTGGTAGTAACACATGGGAAGAAAATTTTAACTTCACTTTCAGGACATTGGGTATTTGCTGGAGTAATGTAGAAAATAAACATTTTATTTTAAGCTAAAAAAGCTGACTTTTAAGTGATCATCAGCAATAAAATTCTAATACCATAATGCAGTGTAGTAGCTTTTTTTTGGTTGCGTTAAAAACCCCAAGGATTCTGTATTTCTGTGGAAATAAACATGAACAGTGTACAACTAAGTTACAGCTATATATAAGAAGAGTATCAAGTCTAAATGAGAAAACAATTATTTTGTTTTTAATGGGTGTTTCATGTCAGAGGTGGTCCTCTTTGGCTTTCAATATGGATTTTCCAAAGAAGTTTGTTTCATGTTTAAAGTTTCAAAAGTTACAGAAACTGTGAAATGTTGGCATCTTTCCATTGCAGCATATACTTGAGTTGCAGCCAGAGCAGAGCAGGCTTTGCAAATGTTTTCCTTTCTAGAAATACTGTGTAGTTAATCTGAGGAATATTTTGTTATGCCGAAATCAAGATTATCATGCCCAAACATATATCTCTTTAAAAGAAGTAACTTTATTTCTTTCTGAAGCACATAGATTCTTATTGTAGTATGCACCAGAATTACAGCTCCATAGAATACCCATAAAAGAATAAAAACAAGCACGTATAGAACAGGGTTTTTTTAATATCTAAGATAATTTTATTCTAAGCATGTGCTATCTGAAAAATTATGAATCCACCAATCTGGATGGTGATAGATTACCCTAAATTAACAGTATTTAAAAGTAGTAATGAAAAAAAAAAAGGTAATTGGAGGAAAAATAAAATAGTGTTTCTTTTGTAAAAAGAAAATGTTAACCATCTATGGTTTTACTTTAAAATACATTTATATGACACAGTAGACTTTTATTTCTATTTTTATATATATTTTTACACTATTTTAGTAAGTTTTAATCATTCTTTTAGAAACAATGAATGTTGATATGTTAAGGTAATTTTATAGACACATTGGAAGTCATTCTCAGAAAAAGTTAGCTGAGCTTTGCATTTAAAATAGGAATGCTGTGTCTCAGAGTTACTTATGTAGTATCTTTGCTTTTTTGATGAAGAATCAGGAATTATTTTTTACTAAAGAATATAAAATGCAAATAATTTTAGTTGAAAAGCCTATTTGCATATCACTGACAGGATACAAAACATCAGGTGTTGCCTGCCTCTGTAGATTTGTTATAAGCAGAGATGGCTTGAGGCTTTTCAGCTATATATAGAAGAGTGATTTTGCAGAACTACGACAGTAAAGTCTCTGGGAGGAAATTGTCTTGAGTTGTAGGTGGCCATTTTCTCTATCTTCCCTTGTACCCAGCTCTTAATACAGCTGCTCTTTTCTCTTACACCGCTGAAATAAGGACTCCCTCATTTCCAGTGACTCAAAAATTCCCGCTCTACGAAGCTTCCTTTTTCCACACTCAGACAGAAAATGCATCTCCTTTTCCCAATTTCAGTGCCTATAGAGCCTCATCTGCCTCCACAGCTTACTGGACTGGAAAAAAGAGCCCCTGAAGTAGGATTTAAAGAAGAGCTAGGGTGTTGCAGCCGAGAGCAACTTGGCCCCTTAAGCCAGTTGTAATTAGTAGGAGTCCTTTTCTAATGGCTAGACTAAAGTTCATCGGACTGAAGATCCTCAGAGGCAAAATTAGTATTTCCTCCTGAAGGCAGACACTCAAGTTAACTGTGAATTAATACCACTCATAGTTAGGTTCTTTCTTGTCACCCCCAAATGGTCCTTCCATGCTCCAGTGATATACACAGGACATTCCTCTCTGTCTCATGGGAACTTAGTTTCAGTGTGCTCATCTGTTTAATAAAAAGCCTTATACTATTTTCGGGAGTGCTCCTAGAAATTTTTTGAGGTCAAAAATCTACATGTTATTTAAAAATAAAAAAAAAATGTAAAATATAGGCTGTGAACTTAACCAATCCTAAGTAATGTTTACATTGATTTAGTGCCAGGTTCACCAGGTGAATCTAGGGTCATGCACTGAACATAACTTGAGAATCAAGAACTCAGTGAACCTGACACTGAAAGTTAAATATTTAAATAGGAGTTTCAGTTAATTCCACAATCTTTTAAGTATAATTTTTTAGTTTTGCTTTTGTACAATTATTTAAAATATTAAAACATATTAAAGGTAAAAACCAAAACTATTTAAAATGTAGTTCCCCTTTTTCTTAAAGTATTGCATCTCTGTGACATTCAAAGTCCAACTGAATCCTGAATTAAAACACTGTGGGATACAGAAAATAAACTTGGAATGGCTTACCATACACACTACTGTGCCATAAAATAATAGTAGTCCCTGTACTAGCTGCCATGCACTAAATACTGTGGTACTGGATTTCTTGTGACTTAATTCAAACTATATTAGAGCTTTTCTGAGCTTTTTTGCCCAAATATGATCGTTTCAGGAGTTCATTAGAGCTAGATGAGATCTAAAAGATGATCAAGACAATTATTTTAAGTTAAAAGATGTATATTTAGGAATCGTTAAATATTGCATGAGTTTTGCACCTAATATTTTCCAGATATCCAGGAAGATAGGTAGAAGAGAAAATGGTAAGCAGCTTAAGATATAGATGTTCTGAAACTTCATATGTGCCATGTCTGCTGGTGTTTTTGAATGCAACTTGTTTGTGATTCCTTGGAAAGTTTTTATGGGTATTTGATTCTTCAGCTTGGAAGAGGAGAGAGGTTCAGGTTGTTCTTGTCCTCAGGTAATTGCCACTTGTTCTTAAATCCGCTATTTTGTTTTTAGGAAACACATAAAATAATAACAGTTGTCAGCTCATGATCCATCATATAAGTCACCATGACTTAAACTGAGGACTTGTAGGCTCTGTGACTGTGACAGTAGGAGTTCTTTAGGAGTGTATGGTATGTCTAAGCAAACATACACTCAGAGCTAAGTTCTTATAGTTTCTAAGTAATAAAAAAATGTGGCAAACCCTGCAGCACAAATTTAACTTTCCTATAGCATCTCTGAAACATCATTAATGTTAGTACTGGGTCTTATGAAATGGTACAAGATCCCAAAGTGCAATTTGTATTTTGAGGAATAAAGGCAATCAGCGCAACCTTTTATCTCCACTTACCTGGCCCAAACATGTTCAATGATGCTTACCCTTGTAATATATAAACTTGTTTTCATAGAATTGTAGAATGGTTTGGGTTAGAAGGGACCTTAAAGATCACCTAGTTCCAACCCCCCTGCCATGGGCAGGGACACCTTCCACTAGACCAGGTTGCTCACAGCCCCGTCCAACCTGGCCTTGAACACTGCCAGGGAAGGGGCATCCACAGCTTCTCTGGGCAACCTGTTCCAGTGTCTCACCACCCTCACAATAAAGAATTTTTTCCTTATATCTAATCTAAATCTAGTCCCTTTCAGTTTAAAACCATTACCCCTCATCCTATCCCTATATTTCCTGATAAGAGTCCCTCCCCATCTTTCCTGTAGCCCCCTTTAAGTACTGAAGGCCGCTATAAGGTCTCACTGGAGCCTTCTCTTCTCCAGGCTGAACAACCCCAACTCTCTCAGCCTGTCCTCATAACGGAGGGGTCCAACCCCCAGATCATCTTCGTGGCCCTTCTCTTGACCTTCTCAAGCAGGTCTATGTCCTTTTGTTGAGGACCCCACAGCTGAACACAGTACTCCATGTGGGGTCTCACAAGAGCAGAGTAGAGGGTAAGAATCACCTGCCTTGACTTGCTGGTTACGCTTCTTTGATGCAGCCCAGGATGCAGTTGGCTTTTTGGGCTGTGAGCACACATTGCCGACTCATAGTCAGTTTTCCATCCACTGATAACCCCAAGTCCTTCTCCTCGCGGCCGCTCTCAATCCATTCTCCACGCAGCCTGTATTTGTGCTTGGGATTGCCCCAACCCATATGCAGGACAAATTAGAGACAAGGATGTCAAGCGGGACAGTGTCAAAAGCTTTGCACAGGTCC
Source organism: Strix aluco (assembly GCF_031877795.1). NCBI lineage: Eukaryota > Metazoa > Chordata > Aves > Strigiformes > Strigidae > Strix > Strix aluco. Next base: position 100,938,654 of record NC_133934.1, on the reverse strand, counting down.
AGGTAGATGACATCAGTTGATCTTCACTTATCCACCAACGCTGTAACCCCACTGTAGAAGGCCACCAAATTCATCAGGCACAATTTGCCCTTAGTGAAGCCATGTTGGTTGTCACCAATCACCTCCTTATTTTCCATGTGCCCTAGCATAGTTTCCAGCAGGATCCACTCCATGATTTGGGTGGGCACAGAGGTGAGACTGGCTGGCCTGTAGTTCCCTAGGTCTTCCTTTTTTCCCTTTGTGAAAATGGGGGGTTTGTTTCTCCTTTTCCAGTCAGCGGGAACTTCACCAGACTGCCACGACTTCTCAAATATGGTGGATGTGGCTTAGCCACTTCATCCGCCACTTCCCTCAGGACCCGTGAGTGCATTTTATCAGGTCCAATGGACTTGTGCACCTTCAGGTTTCTTAGGTGTTCTGGAACCTGATCTTCTCCTACAGTGGGTGGTTCTTCATTCTCCCAGTCCCTGCCTTTGCCTTCTGCAACTTGGGTGGTATGACTGGAGCACTTGCTGGTGAAGACTGAGGCAAAAAAGTCATTGAGTACCCCAGCCTTCTCCATGTCCTGGGTAACCAGGTCTCCCATGCCCTTCTAGAGAGGGCTCACAGTTTCCCTAGTCTTCCTTTTATCACTGGCATACCTATAGAAGCTTTTCTTGTTGCCCTTGACGTCCCTGGCCAGATGTAATTCTATCAGGGCTTTATCTTTCCTAACGTGATCCCTTGCTGCTTGGACAATTTCTCTGTATTCCTCCCAGGCTATCTGTCCTTGCTTCCACCCTCTTTAGTCTTCCTTTTTGTGTTTGAGCTTGTCCAGGAGCTCCTTGTTCATCCATGCAGGCCTCCTGAGCTTGGAGTGGGTGATCCTTGAGTCTTAACCGTCTTTCTTGGGCCTATCTTCCCTCCAGGGTTTTATCCCATGGTACTCTAACAAACAGATCCCAGAAGAGGCCAAGGTCTGCCCTCCTGAAATCCAGGGTAATGAGCTTGCTGTGCACCCTCCTCGCTGCCCTAAGGATCTTGAACTCCACCATTTCATGGTCACTGCAGCCAAAACTGCCCTTCAGCTTCACACTCCCCACCAGCCCCTCCTTGTTGGTGAGAACACGGTCCAGCATAGCATGCATTGGTGACATCCTACTGCCCCTAAACTTCCTCTCGTTAGACAAGCCTCACCAAACTGGTTTGTCTAGACCTCCTCTGTCCAATGCCAAAACTTTTTCCAAACCAGTGCCTGTGGTTGAGCTCAAAGACTTGCTGGTTATCCCTGATTCAGTAAGGATGGTATGGAGACAGTGTCAGATGGGATGTGTTTCACAGACATTGTGGGGAAAAAAAAAAACCAACGAAAGGCAATACTCATATGTGATAGGGTGAACCAGAATTGTGCAAAGATTTTCTGAAGGGTTTTACCTTGAATTCTAACTTGGCTATGACACCTTTGTTTCATGGTATGTGTCTTTGTTTTTTTTCTTTCTTATTAGTTCTATGCACTAGGCACAATAGAGCTGCTGAGTCTGGCTTATGATGTGGGCATTCTAGTAGTGCAAAAGACTTACATGGAAATAATTTATTACTTTAAATTATTATACTTAAATTATGAAGCACATAATAGAAGATCAAGCTAAACCTAGTACTTTTGAAGGAACTTGGGTCTGTAAGATGCAGGAAAAAAGCTCTGTGCTATATAAGCCCTACTATGCCTGCTGGCACTAGCAAATCCTTTGTCAACAAAGGGCTTTTGTTTTGGGAAATCTCTGACTCTGAGAAGTCAGTGCAGGCACACAATGACTGCTGAAACCCAGTAATCTTCTCTTGTTACTTTACAAAATAAGGCAGGTTACAGACAGAGCATTCAAACCACTGTTTGCTGGTATTGATGTCTGAGTGGAGGAGCAGGGTACATAATAATTTCCATCTGTGGATAGTTTTAATATTAACAGCTTGTACTGAATTCAGTTCTTTGATGTGTTTACACATGTGACACTGAAGTGTTTTTCAGACCATAGCTATCTAACTATGGTGCTTGTAGGATTAAATCATACTCTTGACTTAAAAAGAAGAGTACAAGAAGCCTCGAAAGACAACACAGTTGATTGCAGTCTAAGTGTGGTATTTCAGTATATTTAACTGAAGATTTGTTTCCTTGAATTCACTTAATTACAGTCACATAGTTTAATTTGTAAAAGAAAGTCAACATTTGCATTGCATTAAAAACGTAGTAGTTCCTGTGGTTACATAGATATCTAGCATCTCATTTGACAGTAGCTTCCTGCGAAGAAATTGTATATGAACATATTAAGTCTTTATCCTCTACCTTCAATATAGGAAGGAAATGCATGTTTCAAAAGTATGCTTCAACACTGAAAATGAAACTTCATGCAGACAGTTATTGCTGTTTGGTTTTTTTAAATATACATCACTTTTCTCGGTTGTCCAAGTAAATAAAAAAAAAACTAGCTCATGATAGATTGTTTCTTTTAAGGCAAACATTTCAAAATTGTAGGAATACCTGTGTTGTTTTTAATTGAGTATCTCAGTGTAACATACAGGAATAATGTCACAATACTTTTTAGATACTGAGCCTGAAAAAGTTAGCACTTCTTTGTGAACAGTTTTGAAAAATTATACATTTAGAAGAGTATAGGATGTGTAGCCTATTCTCTTCTGAGTGAAGGTTACTGATTTAAATGTGTTTCTGCAAGCATAATTTAAAGTAAGATGATCAGATGTCATAATTGAAGTATTTCTTTTCTGACTCTTCTAGAACATGAGCCTCTTCAGTAAAGTTTTGTCAGACTCCCTGGGACATTTTTAATGGGAATGTTGAAACCTCTAGAAAGAAGTCAGGCAAACAGCAGTCTGTTTTATGTTTTAGCCTAGCCTGTGCAGCTGGATTGCAGGGCTGGTCCTTACTTGTCTTTGTGCCCAAGAGGACAATTCTGCATCCAGGCAGTCAGCTTTTATTGCTTCCCATTAGTCCCTTCAGCATCTCCCTAAAGTTTCTTTGAATTCTGTGCCTGGGAGGGATAGATGTAGTGCTAGAAGACAATCTTATCACCCTGGTAGTAAGAACAGCTGAATCCATTGGCTGAGAATCAGTATTTATTTCAGTTTCTTAATTGTATTTTGCAATAGATTTGGACAAGGTAAAAAAAAACAGGAAAGATGAGCTATTTTTACCTTTGGGGTAGCAGTTATTTGGAGGACCATCTCCTTCCTGCAATGACAGGGTTATGTACAATGTCTTTGTGCTTCTGACCACTGTAGACAAATTGTTGTGTCCCAGAATAGATTTTAACCAGATAAACCATGAGTCGCTTCAGACAGCATCAGCTAGTAAGAGTCATGCAGAATGCCCCATGTTGGGGAAAAGCTTGGCACCTCTCCCTTCTTGGAATGAAAAAAAAACTTTTTTCAAGATAAAAGAGTAAGCAAACACTGGGTTCTATTAGGTATTCTCATACTTTTAAGGCATAATTGAATTGAAGTCTCTGGATGTGATCAGTGTCATTGGCTTGGTTGGACATCCATACAGTTAAATATCTGCAGGTGTTTCTTCATGTTTGTTGTGACTTAGAAAATCATATTCTGAGCTGTTAAAGTATAGATTACCTTGATGGGGTGATTGTTCTAAAGGACTGTTTAGTGTTTTGGAGGCAGGCTGTTAGTTTCCATGGTGTAATCCAGTTAAGCAATCATTTCCTGGGAAGTTTCCAGATTTGCTGAGTCAGTAGTCTGGCTGACTACCAGGAAAAACTAATTTATCTTTGTAACAAACCAGGCACACTGGCCGAAGAAGAAGGTGCTTTGTGGAAGAGATTCTTGCTGTTGCAGTGAAAGCAGGATAGTTCCTGGTTTACTTTTCTTTCAGGGACTTTAATTGTGGCATCTGGTCTGGTGCTGGGAGTGCTGGAAGTTAAAGTTGAGGGATACTGACAGGAGTTTTGGAATATAGTAGGAGGGGAAGCTCATCATTGACAAGAGGGAGGAGGTACTCCTCCTCCTAATCAGTCATCAGAGGGGTGTGGAGTGATGCTCTGGCTGCTGCTGCCATGAGTTCTGTCACCACCTTCCCTTCCCTTGCTGCCGCTGAGCAGGAGCAGAGGGCTGCATTGCCTCTGGCTGGAAGAGGGAAGGAGTGCAAGTCTGGCATGTCAGGCCTGGGCATGCAGGAGAGAGACCAGATCCAGGACTGCTGATGTCTTTTCTAGTGTGGGAGAAGGTGAAATTCAGCTTTACCTCTTACTTGACCTGATGACACTGTAAATTAAGAATTGCTGGTGTGTTACGCAGTGTGCGTGCTTGCAGAATGACAAAGAAAAGCTGAAATACTTTTTCTGTAAATCGGACTGTAAATAGAAAAAAAAATGACAGATATTGTCTACAAAGAATTTGTTAGAGCGCATTTAGGCCTACTTATTTAGTTTCACTCATTTTGAGGTGAAGGTGGTGAAATTGTTGTGTTCATTTGTTATTGAGCTTGTTATGCATTCTCAGTATATTATTTTTAACAAAAATACAAACAACAGTTTGAATATTAAAGTCATGTTAAAAAATTAGAGACCAGTCTTGAAGACTGAAATCCTGCGATAGGACTTCCAGTGTTTTATCTTTTTAGTATTCATTATCACTTGAACTGTAGAGAACACTTCTAATTTACTAGCAAAAATGTAGTTAATTGCCTATTCTAACATTACTCAGCAGCCATGTGAAATGAGACTTCAAGTAAATCCTTCAAAAATTATAACTGTGCGTTGACTGATAGAAATTTTGAGAAACAAGTTTAATAAACAGTAGGACAAATACTTTATCAGTGGTAACATCGTATTTGATCAAAACTCATGGTATGAGTGACTGTTGCAGAGTTACTTTTCAGAAAGGATTCACTCAATGTAGAGCATCTAGAATTCACTTTTTGTCCAACCTGACCTTTTCTCAGAAGCATCCAGAAGCATATACTAGCACATTAAAACTGAAAAACTTGCCATCAAGATGAAAAAGCAAAAATTATAGCAAATAATTAGTCCCACACTCATACTGTACCACACCTGTGATTTGATCAGACATCATCTAGGCAGCCTGTGTCAGTGGTCAAAGACAAAGCTGTTGGGAAGCCTTTCTCTCTCTGTTAATCATATAAGTGCCTAAGATTAGTCTCAGTACATTACAGCAACACTACTGAAGTTTTTAAAATCTGCAAGGCATTTGGTGAGAAAAACTGGGCCAAACCAGTTTCCTAAAATCCTTTGAGCATGAGGTTAACTAGGTATAAGTAATTCGGACTTTTAAAAAACTTTTAGCAGTGTTCAGTTGCCAAAATAATTTTTGATTTGGCAGTAATTTGGAAAATGAAGGCAAAGAATGGCAACACGAAGTAGTTTTAGGTGATATTAGATAGGGTTCTAAGAGAGATCATAATCTTAGGAGATGTTTGTCACTGATATGTCAGACAATAGATCTATAAATAGCTCTAGTGGTAGGAACAGTAAACGGATATATTAGTTTGTTGCAGTGACATAATGAAAACAAGCAATAGACCTCTTTCCCCTTAAGAAATTCTTAGTCCTTTTCAATTAAAGTACATTTTAAGAGAGTAGTGTCACTACATGTGAAAAGTCCACCAAATGTCCGTATTCAAGACAAAGACAGCAAAGTGTTGTGACTAATGCCTTGCAGGGAGTAATTAGAATTAAGGCAAACCATTAAAGAATTACTTTATTCAAAAAGAAAATATTTCTATTAAAATGTGGTATGTCACATACATAACTGTTCTTGTGAGCACTGAAGACCAAATTCAGAGCTAGGTATCTGACCACAGCATGGGGTTGAGGATGTAACTTGTAAGGCACTGCACTAAGACTGAAGGAGCATCAGTCTGGGCCAAAACTGTCCTCATTCTACATAAAAGACTGAGAGGATCATATAAGTATTTCTGGCTCCTCCTGTGAGCTTTGTCCTGTCCACAAGTACTGAGGGCTGTCATTTGCAGGTAGTTTGCACAAGCTGATCAATGCAGTTTGTGCTGTATATGTGGGCTCATCCTTTCCTTTGTGCTGGGCTTCTGCCCTCCCTATCCTGTTCATGTTGACTTAATAAGACTTCATGCAATCTGCCTTGGAAATACTAGGCAAACAATATTGCTAACTAACAAATATTAAATAAATTTAATTGTAAACTGAGGCTAGTTTGTTGGGGTTTTTTTTTCATATATGTATTACAGAGTATGAAGATCTAAAACTACCAAAGTAGGTACTCATACTTTTTCCACTATTATTTGTGATAAAGAAAATACATGTTTTCTTATGCTTGTTTCAATCTAGTTTGTTTATGGTGACAATATGTACCTGTCTCATACAATGTATTTTGCATATTTTTCCTTGATTTGACAGGACTGCATTTGTACAATGGATATGCATGTGATGTTGGCATTGTTGTCAATTAGCAGGGTAGCTCTAATGTTCAGCAAATCTGTCGCATATGCTTCTTTGGAAAGACAGTTCTAGATTATAACCAAAAGAATTGATCTTTACAGTGAGAAACCTATCTGAACTTTGGAAGGAATGACTCGTTTTCTAGCCTTCAATTTTCAGATTATTTGCAGATGGTGGCAAGAAGATGCTGAGTTTTAAATGATCAGGCTGCACCTGCCACTTTTTTTCTCCTTTCCATGTTAACTGTGGGTGTAGTTGGGTTGTTTCTCAAGGGCAGTTCGTAGGGGAAGGCAGTTTTCTGGGTCAATTGTTTCCTTAGGGTAATTACCATATTTACATCTAAATGAATTTAGTAGAGAAAATAAGGTAACTTGTTTCTTTCAGGGATTCTTTGCATTCCATACCTTAGACTTAATATATATGCATTTAAATACCTACTATTACCCAATTATCTGTTGTTCATACTCTAAATGTGGTAAGGTTAGCGGTAGCAAAAGTTATAAATAAAGGGAATGGAAAACACTAATCTGTTTTCTATCAAAACCTGCATGCACATAGATTAAAGTAATAATTTTCTTAATGTTTATGCAAAAAAAATACAGCCTTTCAAAGTTACCTGTGATACAAAACAGAAAATAAGAGAGTTAAAAATGTCTTGGATTTTTACTAGAATGCAAAATGCTTTTCTGTGAAATCTTTAGTGAATATTTTGATTAAAAATGTTATTTTTTTAAAAAAACAAAGCCCCATTTCATCCACAATGTTAAATGTATTATAGTAGTGTTGGCAAAGATGTTGTTTGGTACAAATCCAATTTTTCAAAAGCAGTCTGAGAGGGGTATGTTCTGTGTTCTATTAATTTGTAAAAGCACATTACTTTTTATGACATACGACTTACTGTTCTAGAGGTGAGTGTGTATGAATATGATGCTCTTTTAAAAATGCATAAATCATGATTATTTCAAATGTTCTTTTTATATATTTTACAGCAAAAGACACCATCAGAATCATTCACTGGGCGAGAGAAGAGATCAAATTCACAGTCCTACATTGGACGACCTATTCAGTTAGACAAGATCTTACTGTCGAAGGTTAAAGTGCCTCACACTTTTGTCATCCACTCTTACACACGGCCAACAGTTTGCCAGTACTGTAAGAAGCTTCTCAAAGGGCTTTTTAGACAGGGTTTGCAGTGCAAAGGTAAGTAAACACCCTTTAGGAACATAAAAGCTAAGCATAATAAAATTAGTAAATTAGCGTTTGAGTAGTTACTATGTAGCCTTACTCATGATTACTTCACTAAAGTCTGGGTGTAGGCACAAGTACAATTACATTGGATTAAGCTGGAATCAAAATTACAGTAATGGCTGTTCTGCAGGAGCTGGCTGCGTGGCTGTTCATTCTTACCCTGAGGTATATCTGCAGTAGCTCACATCTTTTTCATTAGGTGTAAATTATCTTGTATTTGGCACTGGGTGAGCGTGTGCTTACAGGCAGTTACAACAGACTAGTTAACACAAAAGGACTGTGTTCTTATCTTAATTGTTTTCAATCCACAGTCTTATGCTTGAATTGAAGCATGTGCCGGAGTCCCAGCAATTCAGGGATTTGGGGAGTTGTGATGGAAATAAAATAACATGAGCTTATATGAGAATTTAGAAACACATTTTTTCAGTGTGACTAATGTGCTCTCAAGTCTTATGGTGTTGTACCTTAGCAGGTGCCAAAGTGAATCAAGCCCCTTAGATTGTAGCCTAGATTACTGGTTCACCTTTGCCAGCTAGAGTGCCCATAAATAGGAAGAGTTGTGCATGCTGTGGTGTTAGATAACGTTGGCTAGCAGATCCTTAAAATCACCATCCTTCTATTAAAATAAATAACTACCATAGAATTAATTAGTATACTCTGTGTTGTTTCTTTGAACTAACACCTTGCAAAAATTCAAAGTTGCATTTGTTTAACTTAATGTGATTCTACTAAACCAAAATCTCTATGAAAGCATCACCTGCTTCAGTTCATTTTGAATCCCAGTGACATAAGCAAATATTAACCTGATTTTTTTTAAAAAATATTTACTACAGTTTGGCACTGCTGTACCTCAGTTGGCTTTTGGATCAATGTGAAGTTAAATAATTACGAGGATCCTTAGTATATTTCTTCCTTCCTGGCTCTTTGCTTTTCCAGGCGTGTTACAGCTCTTAGTTTAAGTAATATTTGTCCATAATCCAAAAGAAAACAGTTAAGATGACATATAATAAAGTGCTACTTACACATATAAAACAAGTAAAGGTAGAGTGAAATAAAAATGTCTGGAAAATGAGGTGTTGAAGGACCCCTCTACTGAAAGCTGTCCAGAAGTTGCTTTGCGATGCAAAGAATGAATATTTTCTTGCTTACAATTGTTGGCTAGGGTTCTGCTGTTTCAACTTCCAGCCTTCAGCATTTGATTTGAAGTCAGCCATTTAAGCTGCAGTGGATACACTGCAGCCTGATCTGCTTCTTTCACTAGAAAAGCATCTCTGGCTTTGCAGCCTGATTGCTCCCCTAGAAGAGGGGAGCACACGCTTCAGCTGCAGGTAGTGCCTCCACCCAGCTGCCCTTGGTAATGCTTTCATTCCACTTCTAGCATTTTCACCCTGTCCCTTCCACTGGCAGGTGGTGTGCAGCCAGGCTAAGGAATGCCCTCTGAACATGTTAACTTTGCATGAGTGACATGCTAGGGCTTGACATTTATAGGCTGGATAGCAGAAAAAAATATAACTGTGTGACAGAAATAATTTTACTGTATCCCTTTTATTCTTAACAGACTGTAGGTTCAACTGTCACAAGCGCTGTGCTCCTAAAGTGCCAAATAACTGTCTGGGGGAAGTTGCCATTAATGGAGGTAAGTTGCCTTAACAATTGTGTCTGTCATTGTTTAAACCATCAATTAAATAAAAGAGAAGTGTAAAACTGTGACATATACAAAGACACATTTTTCTGTTGCTTGGGAGTGGCCTTTCCTCTTCAATATTTCTATTGTAATGTTGAAGATGAGGTGGGATTGAATGCTATGAGTGGCTCATATGCCTTCAGCTTGGAGGGTGTGTCTTCCAAGTAGGTGGCACTATTCAGGCTCAGCTGTGCCACAGAGGTGGTGTCAGCAGCAAAATGACTGGGTGAGCATGGCCTGTTGAATGCAGAATGCCAGAGTAAAGCAAAAAGCCACATGCATGAGAAGCTGGCATTCACCTGTCAGATACAAGCACAAAGTTGATTTTTAATTTGGGGAAAATGCAAAAGTGTTTGTTTTAGGATACTATTCCTGAGAAGGAAGAGCATACCTGGAAGAACTGGGAAGGCCCTTCAGGAAACAATTCCACTGCTTACTGTTGGCATGAAACCAATCATATCAGTTGCAGAAATAAAGGCTTGAGTATCTGCCGATTTTCCCATACATGTGCTGTCGGTTTTGTGTCAAGTATAGGAATGTATGGGTAGGCTTGACAGACGGTACTGGGGAAAAAAAGGGTGGTTATAGATGAGTTGTTGATTGCCTTGAAAATGTCACTTTTCTATGTGATAAGGGAATGAGAAACGTGGCGAATGTTCAGTTTCTAATGCATATTACCATGTTAAGTTGTCAGCCTAAACTGCTTCTGAGGTTAATAAAGTATTGCCTTATTAGGCATCCTTTTTCAAACTTTAAATTGGTGATCTACTTTATTGAAGAGATGTCAAGAATTTTCAAAATTAGGAATGTTAAGTAGTATTTTTCATAGTATTTCTCGTAGTAGTATGACTGCAGTCATTACTGCAGTTTTTCTGTTTAATGGCAATTAGTGTAGGCAAAAATATTTCAGATGCTGAGTATCCACCTTGAAATGTGGTAAGGTGCATGATTTTCTGGAAGGTTGATGTTGCATTCCTACTGCATGTCCTCTCTAATGCACCTCAAACTGGACTCTTGGAGTCACTATTATTATTTTTTTATCTTTACACCATGTATACCTCACTTAACCATTAACCATCCCATAACAACTATTTCTTCAGGAGTGCAAGTAACAATGCTTATGGAAGTTTATGGCTTGATTTTCAAATCCAATTTCATATCCATATACCACGATATGTTCATTCCATTGATAACAGTATGGAGTTTTCCCTGAGATTTGCAGTCAGAGAAAGTAACTAAATCTGCTTATAAGTGCTAAAATTTTTCCTGCATAGGTGCAGTTTTAGAGAGGAGTGCAAAACAAGATTGTTCAAAAGTTCCAAGAGAAGACAGGAAGGCAAGCCTTGTTTCTGGACAGCTGGACTAAATGAACAAAATTTGTATTTGTTTCTGAATTACTTCTTGAAGTTCCCTCTTTCCATCTGAGGCAGCTGTATTTCATCCCTCCAACACACCCTCTGTGCCTCCTCCCTGCCTTTGCCCCACAAGCAACATGCTACTTTTGTTGACTTGTCTCCTACACATGGATCTGTTGCTGGCCTGATGAGGAGTGATGGCTTGTCTGAGGAGGAGCTGAGTGAGGAAAGTTTGTGCAAAGCCACTTGGGGTGAGAACATGTACTCCAAGCTTACTCCAAGTGTACTACTCAAAGGTCTCCATCTTAAAATTTGTAGAATTTGGCTTTTTTCCAGCAGATAATATCCATAGTATGGTATCCATAGTGTCAAAGTAGAACTCTTAATTGTGTGTCCTAAATGACTGATATAGGGCCTTTAGGATTATCAAAGGCAATTTCATACTGGTATCTTATTTGTATTTTTACAGTAACTTGGTTCACGTTATTTTCAAACTTAATAAGTAAAATACAGTATCTTTCACTCTGTCCATCTGCTGTGTGATATATCTTCCCCAAAATAGTGAAGGAAGAGCTGAAGCAATAAAGTTCCAAGTATGCTCTCATTAATAAACACATTATATACTAAATGTAGGAGGTTGTTTTTAACTGATTATGTGTTTATTAAAAATAGAGATTAGAAAAGTGTTATAGGAATAGCAAAGAGAGAGCCTTGCACTGTAAAGTGTCATTCATGACTGGATGACTGTTTCTGCTAGAGATGAAGTATAATGTGTCCCTTAATCACACATCAGTAACTTATATCCAAATATTTTAAGACTACTGTACATGGGAACAGACCTTTCAGCTGTGCACTTCCAATTTAAGTGAAATGCCATCAATTCAAAACATTTTGCTGTCAGCCAGTTCAGTGTGGTTTTTCTTTGGGGGCATCATCTAGATTGACTGTCAAGAACCTTCCTTGACAGAATTAGGCGAAAGTTTCTTGATGAGAATATTTGGTGTCTTCCATGTTTTTTAACCTTACTTTAGATTTCTGAAATGCTGCAAACATCCCAGAAAAACTAATGCTGTCGTCACTATCTGACAGGACTAATGATTTTGACATGTTAGATCACAGCCTGTGTAGCAGCAGGTTGAGTTTCAACAAAATGTCTTTTTTTGGTGGGGTTTTTTTTGGCTTGGGATTTTGTTTGTTTGTTTTTGTAATGTAAGTCCTTAGGTAAATAAATTTTCTCTTCCTTTCTGTCTTCCAGACAAATCCGTTCACAAGCAGTAATATAATAAAAATACTTTCATCTTGCTTAGGTATATCTAATCTTGGAACTGGAAAGTTTAACATAATTTAAATAGAAGCTGGCAGGTACTATTAATACTATGCCATAGTCAAATAACTCAAATCCTAAACCTTCATATTTTTTCTATGCTATCTTACATTGGACTTTTTGATAGAGTCAAGGAGCATTTTTTCAATAGTATGGAGTACTGTGCCATATTGTGCATTCTTCACAGAGAACACTGGTGCAAAGGAAATATATTTTTTGGGAAAAAATATATTTCACATTATAAGTAATTGTTTTGGGAGTTATTTTCGTAGTTCATCATCATGTCATCATCATATTACAAAATTCCTAGTTTTGAAATTACTGCTCTTCGAGCATCAGTTTGCAGCTGTAGCCTGCCAACAGCCATCAAGCCAGTACACAACATTCAAGCCGTGTAGAAAATCTGCTGGAAGATCTCAGAAGTAAAGCTCATGAGTATAGAATGTTTGATAAAAGTCCATGGATAAGAAATTCTGCTTTGACTTTGGCATTTTTTAATAGAAAGTTGTATTTCTGAAAATATTTTGGTTTGATGCATTTCCAGTTTTCTGTAGTGATTTTCTAAATGACTGGTTAAAATACACACTTCACCAATACATGTAGAGTAGAAATTGACCCAGACAAAGAGAACCTGAGTTTTTCTGAAGCTCGAAGTGTGTCAGGATATATTATGATTGGAGTATTGTATGTTTTCAGATAATAACTTCAGAAATTATATTGCAGATCTTCTTAGTCCTGGGGCTGAGTCTGATGTGGTCATGGAAGAAGGGAGTGATGACAATGACAGCGAAAGAAACAGTGGTTTTATAGATGACATGGAAGAATCTATAGCTCATGATTCTGAGATGTCAATGACAGGATGCCACAGTGACAATGGGGAAATGCAGGATGCTGATCCGGATCACGATGAGTCGAACAGGATGATCAGGTGAGCTGGGGAGTGAGTGTACCTTTCATCTTCTTTTGTATTTGCTTTGAAGTATAATGTTTAGGACTCAAGGGGGAATCTACACGGACACTGTTCTTACTCATTGAGAATGGAGAGAGCTACTGCTATGTGGTGGTTCTGAAATTGCAGTGAGATTGCTTCACTGAATATATGCATTAGGAATTTAAAAGAAGCTTAAAAATTATTGTCAAATTGAAGTAGCAGCTGAAAACTGATGCACAAGTAACTCTTACAGGTCTGTTCTCTTACGAAAATTATGTTGTGAAACTATTTGTGCATGAACAACAGAGAACAATTATTTTTTTTTACTTATTTATTTTCCCAAGCATTTTTTTCCTGACTTATAGTGCAATGCCTGGTCATTTAAATGAACAAAAATAAAAATAAAATAAATGGTGCAAGTGTCTATGGTATAATTGGTTCTTGATGAATTGTTTGCATTTTTAGGTACCTTTAGAATGAAGGAAAGTTTCACAAACTTGAAGTAATAGTTTGAAGCAAGTTACAAAACAGAGTAGTGGTTTGAAATGACTAATCAGGAAGGAAAATAGTAATTGAGTTGTGCAGCTTACCTCTGGAATGTCTGAAGAGAAGAAAACATTATTCACTTATTGAAACTGTACAGAATAGTAGGGAAGAAAGTAGGGATTATTCATTTTCAGGGAACCTAAAATGAATTAAGACCCTTTCATATGTAATTTCCTTGATATAAGGGATCTGTACCTTGAAGAATTATAGAATATTTTTCTTTCACAGTTCCCAGTTTGACCTGCAGTTTCCTCTTTTATTTTGCTTACTAGGAGTCTGTTTCAGTCACACATTTCCCTTAGCTCTCTGTTAGTAACATATACCTGTTGCACTAATAGAAAGCAATCCATTTCAACAGTTTTACCTCCTGCAGCAGTGAACTGGTTTTCCTACTGTCGTATTCATCTGCATAGACGCTATATATAGTCACCTTGTATCACTGGAATGTAAGCCTGTGCTTATATCACAAAATCAGTGTCATATAACATTTTGAATGTCCAAGTTGTACTAAATGGACAGCATTGCAGGTTTTCAAAATATAAATACCCAATTGTAACTAATAAAAGCATTAATAACCAAGGTACATATTTTGCTTAATTGAGGGGCATCCCTGTATTTCCAGTAATACCTTTCCCCAGTTATTTCTAAAGATAGTCTCCATATCCATGGATTATTTTGAAGTGATCTATAAAAGGCAAATAAAAAAGTAAACTTCTTGTCAGTACAGACAAATATAGTTAAATGGGAACTGCAGCTCAATTGATCATTTTTGGGCAAAAAGGAGATGTTAATTGTACCTTACAGTCTTAATGAAACTTTAAGACAGCACACTTTTTGCATTTTGATTGGAAACTGCCAATTCATAAAATGTTTCTTATTTCCAGGGTACATTATTACAGTGAAGCAGGGCCATGTGCAGATATCCACAGTCACAACAACTCTGAAAACTTAAGATACTGTTCTTGTGCAGTTTCTGCCCTTTTCTGTTGGAGTTGTTGCACCAATAGTTTTGCCAGCAGGGCAGAACACATGAGCATTCTGTGCTATGTTTTCACGTACAATACAGCATCACCGTTTGAAGTTCTGCCAGAAATAACTAAGCATTTTGGTTTAGGATTGAAGCAGATTGTGAGTCCATATTCCATTATGCAGAATCTGCTTTAGGAATGGTTAACTTTAACAGCAAGGAAAGTGGGAAGATGGGCACGGTTACTTCTTACAACTAGATATTCCAGATTTTATCTGATGGCACTATCAGGCATACTGTCAAGTTTCTATGCCTTCCCGGCTTACTGTTCATCAGCTGAGTCATGGAAAGTTTCAGTGTGTGTACCCCAGAGTGCAAGGCAGTGGGACTTCGCTTTAGGTCTTTGAGAAGAAGATATATTAGCTTAAACCTCTTTCTCTGAGAGTTTCAAGCAGATTATCTGATGTGCCCTGCCAGGGTACGTGCAGCTAGGCAGCTGACACATTTTCTGCTCTGTAAACCGTGATCACTCCATTGTGTGTTTGAACCCAAGAAAGATCACAGGACAGTAATCTGATGGACAATGTTTACTTAGGTTATGGGAGATTCAAGATCAAGTTCTAGTCTGAATCATGCATAGCACAGGCTTGAGCTATGACTCCCACACCCTAGCTGAGGTTGTAGTCATTTGCCCATCTTCTTAGCTCATCTTTAGGAGTATTTTTGGGAGAGTGTGTGTGTGCATGTCTGTATGTGTGTAAGCCTTCAGAAGGTCTGTGACATTCTCCTGGTGTAGCATTACAATTTTTTTGCTTCGTAATCTCAAGATACTTGGAATGACAAAACAAAATAGAGTCCAGTCCATGTCTGATAGTGATGGTAAATACAAATGTGGATATTGGATATATATATTGTACTAATAGATTATATATTATATTGTGTATATATATTATATATATATAATGATTGAAATGGATTTTTTTCTTTCTGTCCAAAGTTATCTTCTTTTTAAAAGCCTTTATGCATTTATTCTTAAGCCCTTCAACCAGCAACAATATTCCGTTAATGAGAGTGGTGCAATCTGTGAAGCACACAAAAAGGAGAAGTAGCACAGTAATGAAGGAGGGTTGGATGGTTCACTATACAAGCAAGGACACGCTGGTAAGAAATGTTAAGGAAGACCCATCTTACTGTACATACTATATGATAGTACAGAATCAGATCCTAAGAATAATAATTTACAGTCACTTATGTAAGGCATTGTTTACAGTATTTGTTATTCCTAAAGTCCTGACTCTTGTCATAACTGAGGACTGGCACTGCTTGTAAAACACAGGAGACAGTTAAAACACACAAAAAATGTCTGAATACGTCAGTTGCATTATCATAGGCAGCCAAATGTGAAGACATTCTCAAGGAAGTTCTAGTTAGCGGTTCTGGAAAGTAGCTTTACGTTCCAGCTGCAGTCTCCTAGATATGTTACTGCTAGGTGAATTAAGACTTTTGTAAAATAGATTTAGTGTAGAACAAAGTTATTTTCATTCCAACCTGCTAAAATGAATAAAGATTTCAGTATGTGGCCTTCTAAAGTGAGCTGGGGTGTTACAACTGATACAAAAAGAAAGTTTAATTATTTTAGTGGCATACCTGTAGCAAATTGTGCTGAATGTGATGCAGACATTGAAGATACATTTTAAATTTTTAAAACTTAGACAATTTGAACAGAGATAGGTTATTACTGAAACAACAGAAGGTGGCCATGTAAATCCTATTATATCCTTAAATATAAAGTCCTCATAAAAATCTTGTAATAGCAAATTAATCTTTTCATTCACAATTCATTTCTTCAAACTTAACTGAAACATTTTGGAAGTGATGCTTTTGAGAAATTTACATTTCATTAATTTACCTGGAAAACGCTGGAAAGATTTTTCCCTTGTTTTTCACTGCAGAGGAAACGACACTACTGGAGACTGGACAGCAAATGCATTACACTTTTCCAAAATGATACTGGAAGCAAATATTACAAAGTAAGAAATATATTTTGATCTCTTTTTGTACCAGCAGAATATAATTACTAAACTGCTGAATTTATAAATACTTTCTAAAAGTACGCTAGTTGTATAACTTCAATCTATGTTTGTTTTCATTATTTAAGCTGTATATGTGTGTTTTGCCTTTCACAAACAAGTCTCAGATCAAAAAGGTGTCAGCTAACAAGGACCTGTAAAATACATATTGAGGAGATGGAAGGTTTTTATACAGGGCCAGTACCAGCAACAAACTCTGCCAAGAAACTCATCTGATATTCTGTCATTCATAATACAAATTCTTTCCAAACAATTAGGTATAGTATATATTATTTTAATTCTGTCCTTTGGACATTATGTTGTGATTTTGATTGTAAAAGATTGTTTTAATGCTCATATCCTTTTACCTGAGGCAGTTAAACTCCTTAGGCATTACTGCAATAAATTTTAATAATGGAAAGTAATTTTTTCATATGGCTTCCTCTCAGGGAAATATGTCAGTGAAATGGGCCCTGTTACTCAAGATGAAACAATCAAGTTTATACCTATGTGAAAGGTGGATTTAGAATCTTAATGTTGAATAGATTTATTCTGCAAATAATGTATTGCAAATAAATTTTATTAAATAAGGAGTCAACAGGGTTTCATTTTCTGGTGGAGTTCTGTTGATGTGTGGATGGTCCTGCTCTTTTCTGATGGCACCTCATTGCTTTCTTTGATAAGTTTAATTAAATAATTAAAGTTCTGCTTGGTCTTAGAAAGAAACATGTAGTATTTTCCCATCAACAGTCCTCTGTGTCATGGAGTTTCAGGTTACAAGAGCCTTTTTGTTTGTTCAAGAAGCATGTGGTTAAAAGCGACGGGTAATATCATAAATTAGTTAAATAAAGTTCATGCTTTAGTTTTATATGATGATAATCTTTACACAGAAAGTAAAATTTTTTTTCATTTTAGGAAATCCCATTGTCTGAAATTTTGTCTCTGGAACCTGCAAAAACTTTCACTTTGCTGCCTCAAGGAGCCAATCCTCATTGTTTTGAAATAAGCACAGCAAATATAGTCTATTATGTTGGGGAAAACATAGAAAACCTCTCAAGTGTTCCACTGAATAACAGTGTTATCACCAGTGGTATTGGCATCGATGTGGCACGAATGTGGGAGATGGCAATACAGCACGCCCTGATGCCCGTCATCCCTAAAGGGGCATCAACTGGGTCAGGACCCAGCCTGCACAGTAAGTTTATTCATTTCCTCCATTTCAGATAAGTAGAGTCGTATCACAAATGACATTGCTCAATCTTCTGTACACATTGAAAAGAAGTATTGCACAACTAGTAAAGGCTATTCTGTCATGGCTTAGCACCTGTCTACATATTATTTTAAACACCACAGTTTCTAATCTATGTTTCCAGTTATTAATAGGACATCTGTATTAATATGCAAGATGCAGATTTGCTAGTGAACAAACAGTTGTTATATCAGTAAAGGCATTTCATCCACATTTGTGTTGTCAACATGAGTAATAGCCTCCTTGTGCCAGAGGCATGAAGTTCCTAAGCTCCAGTTGGGAATTGATAGATTTTTCCCATCATGACTGTAATTTATGCTTCTAGCTATCTGCAGAAGCAGCTCTTCACTCTTTAGGTTACTGCAGCATAGACGATACGCTCCCTTTCATCACATTTGGCTGTACAACTGCCACATTGTCCCATGCTGAGATGAAATGAGCTCAAGTGTGAAGAACAGCTGTTCTAAGCACAACAAGGCATGGATGTTACCAAGGACCAAAAGGACCGAATATATCTTTGCCTCCAATTTACATACCTTTGGGTAATTCTCTAACAAAGATGACAGTTTATAAACCAAACATGAAACTGTTTAAATCTAGCTCAGGTACTGATAACAAAGTAGCACAGAGCAAACAATTCCCCACTACTAGGCATGTGTTTGCTCTGCTACTTGTACTCCGCCTAGTTGGTGTAAAGCAAATTTGGATATGTCTACACAGTTTGGATTACACCTTTTTTTGCAGTATACACCCACTTTAGCACTTGACATCTGGATGCTATTAATGCAGTGCAAAATGCTAATGAGACTTCAAGCCCTTCAGAAACCAAGTAATACAACAGGCTATGGCGTTACATCTCCAGGCACAACAGCTCACTTACCAGACTAGATGAGCTCTGTCCTTTGCTTTCTCGATTGGGTTCCTGCATAAAATAGTGTCAAATTCTGGATGTCACTTCAGTCAGGCTAGTTGCCTAGTGTCCCTGGTTTGAGCCCAGCATAGCTAGACAAATCGCCTAAAATGCTGGACTGGGAATGACAGCTGACTTCTATCCCTCTTGGGAAGTTTGAAAATTTTCTTTACAAGTTAGTAGTTACCTTCGGGTTTTTTGTGCAAAAATTAAGGTCAACTGAGATCTTTAGAACAAATTCCTGTGGGGAGTGAGAATGATAGCAACTTTCTGTCTTCTGCTCAAAATGTAAGACTCAGCCATGTCTTTGTCCATGCTTTTTTTCATGTAAACACAAAGCAATACATACATTTGAAAACAAATTCGCAGTGATAAAAAGCATCTACATAACTGAAACATTCCATTCCAAAACCAATCTGTTCCTAAGGAAAGGACAAGGGGGCATATGGGGCAGAAGTTACTCATGCTTCTTACTGCCACTAGGGGAGGTGCTGATGGGTAGTAGCAAGTGTCTTCAGTGTGTAGTACAGACTTTATAATAGCAGACACTGGTTTTGATGAGGCTGAAATCCATACTAAGAAAATGAAAAGTCAGCATGAACAGGATTTTAGGTAGAGGTAGAAGACAAGGAGCAATGCTCCAGAGAATCATTCTTTTCTCCCCAAAATTATGTCTTTGTGTAATATGGTTAGCAATAGGCATATTCTTAAGTTTATTGAACCCCTCGGTAGGTTTGCAGTCCAAAATGCTTATGGCAGCATCCTAAGCTCTGAATTTGTAGAGGTTGGATCTGATGTTTATTGTATTAAAGCACAAGTGCAAGTTTTTGTTTCCATTATATGTTTTAATGATGTCTCTTAAGCCAGTTGAAACGTGTATTACTTTTAACAGTATGCAGACCAATTTGAATGCATATTGGCCTTCATCTGAATAGCATCAAATACATCATAGGTGACACTGTAAATAAAAATTATTATCAAATCCACTAAATAAAAAGAGTTTACCCTAGTTGCAGTTATGTACTTGCATGAGATATAAAGCTCCAAAACAGAGTGGAAAAAAACAATAATAAACTTATAAATGGGAATCATGAGATTCCACTATTAAAAAATTAGTAATGAAATGTATAATTCTGTTCTTTTCCATACAATGCAAAACTGCTGTTCAAGTCACATATTTGTGGACTGGTGTAATTTTATATTGACTGGTAGATGAACAAGCTGACCTAATTGGTCCAATTTCTAGAACTGTCAGTAGATATTGATGTAATGTAAATGTCATTTCCTATTACTACATGTTTGAACTAAACGCACAGCAATCTAAAGTATATTTCACTTTCTTCCCCAGGGGATATATCCATCAGTATTTCTGTGTCAAACTGCCAAGTTCAAGAAAATGTGGTGAGTGTTCTCTGGATGCTGTTGCTAGACATGCTATGATTAAACTTTCAAAGTCATTGATCTGTTTTGCAAAGAGGAATGTTAGAGGAGTTCTCATCAGCCATTTTTCATTTTTTTGTAGAATGAGCTTTGCTAACTTTTGAGAAAAGTCATCTTCATGGCACCTTTTCTTGAGATGCAAGAATTGCATATGAGTAATTTCACTTCACACAAAATTTAACTATGGATCCTTGCAGGATGTTAATTACCAAAAGGAAAAGTGAGATGTAGAAGTTATTAGTTCATGGAATTTGTCAACTGAACTTTCTAAAGCTAATCACAAGCCTTGATAACTATACTATTTCCTGTCATCACTGAGAGATCAGATAGTCTCTGTTGTACGAAGATGGAACTTTATCCAAAGGAAGAGTTACATGTTTTGTTACTCATACGTAAAGAGTTCTGTGTTTCTTTTACGCTAGGACTGTTAGACACAGGACATGCAGATAAGGTAAACAGTCACACCACTGGTTTTCTGTCTCATGGGCAGGGGAAATAAACAGGACTCCCTGCAGCCAAGTAAAGCTTTGTGGCAGCTCTGATATTTGCCAGAAAAAGGTTGCCTGCTAGGGATGTGTCCATTTGTTTCCTAAGAAAAAGCAAGACAGCCTTTATTATCAACTGGTTTGCGTTCTTTTACTTTTCATTGTATATGCTGCTGGTTAAATATCAGGAAACTGAAACTGAGCTCCAAGATTTGAGGTTTGTTTGAGTCTCCCAAATGAATCTGCTAAGTTTGTGCTTTAGCCTGTGTTTAGGCACTAAGAAATAGTGAGACTTGAGACTCCCTCTGGCACAGACGGAATATTTTACCCCTCTCAGTGGACAAGCGCAAAAAGCCAAAGCCCAGAACTGCTGATACTCACAAAGCTTCTTATAAACTGAGAAACCACTTGCATTTCCATGGCTGACATGAGCTGACCTAGGAACTTTTCCAAGAAAATTTTTAATTTGTGATTTCTCTCTTTTCATAAAACTGAGCAGTAATTCTGAGATTTGGAATCCTGTGACATCTGGGTAGAACGTGGCTGACAAGACTTTCATCTTCAGCTTTCACAAAGTTTAAGTGTAATGCTACACGTTGAGGGTTACTTGCCTGGAAGATGGCAGTGGCTGAAACCTATCAGATTCAGCAGTTTTTACAGCAATTGCAGTTAATGTAGCTTTTAAGAAAACCTATATGAATGTTTTTGGCAGATAATACGTTTTGAAATGTACTATAGTAAATGTATGTTACTTGCCACTAGAAAAACAAATGAAATATAAATTTTTTTTTCCATATCTCAGGGCTTAATATTTGTTATGTTTATATAAACAGGATATTAGCACTGTATACCAAATCTTCCCAGATGAGGTGTTGGGATCAGGACAGTTTGGAATTGTTTATGGAGGTAAGACTTTGGTGTGTTGTACAATTATGCTTAAGATAGAAAATTTCTTGAATGGTGAATTTGGAATCTGAAATGTTTTGTTACAGAAATCAGCTGCCCATTATTTTATATAAGCAGTATTTATTAAATAATGAAACTGGTTTTTGTTGACAAAGTCTTTTTGTAATTTGTAGTTTTGTACCCAGTAGTGGGTCAGTTCATATTAATAGCTTCATATGCTCTATAAGTTCTAGTAAAGAAGACCCTGAAGTACAGAAAATGGTTCTTTTTGAGAACTATAATGGACCAAAAAAAAAAAAATTCTTCTTCCTGCTGTTTTTGTTGGCATGTTTTTGTGAGCTTTTTTCCTTTGTTTTTCAGTAGTTTGTTAGAATTGTTTCTGGTTTTTATTTTCTTACCCATTTTTCCTCTCTTTCCTCCTTTTCAGCAGTTTTTGGGGGTGTATTTAGGTACAGCTGTTGATTGAGACAATGTGAAGTGAGAACTAACAACAAATATCTCACTGAAGAATCTCTATGGCTCTCTGATAATCTTGGGACATGCACTCACATGCTTAAAGGCAATCACTTATTTCATTATTTGCTAGTCTGGAGCAACTATCGAAGGACTAAGCCTACAACCTGCCAGTTGCAGAGCATGCAGGTTAAGTATATGAACAAGCATATATATATATGAGAGAGCTAACTTTGCATCTATACTGTTGAAATGCAGAGCTGACTTTCTCATATGTGTATGTTTCTTATGTGTTTAAACAGCTTTGTCAGGTGATAATAAGAAAAGTTCTCTTGTCAAAGAGTAGAAAGAAGGAAAACGACAGAAAACTTATTAATGACTTAATGATTTAATTTGCTGTAAACCTGCTCTGAGAATTACTTGGTTGTGGCCATTTGTACAATCCAGTGAAAGTGGAACACTTTTCAGAAGTAATCATGTTAATTAATAGAGGCCTTTTGTTGTATTAATGCAGGAAAACATCGCAAAACAGGAAGAGATGTTGCCATTAAAATAATTGACAAACTAAGGTTTCCAACTAAACAGGAAAGTCAACTTCGTAATGAAGTTGCAATTTTACAGGTATTTTTTCATTCTTTTGACTTTATTAACTCCATTTATACATTTCTATAAGTACCAGATAATATGATAATTATTTTAATTGATAATCACTAGTATTTTTGCTGCTAAATCTGCATAAACAGCCATGACCAAATGTATTGGCAATGTCACATTAGGATTTACAATTTCTGTAGTTTTTAGCACCAGCCACAATAAAGGAAATGTGTATTTGTTAAACTAATTTGAAGTTCATCCATTCTCCTGTACTGTCCCTAGAAATTTCATGCCTGTTGCCTACAGGTTAGGCACACAGTTTAAATTATGAAATACTGAAACATTGTCTGGTTTAAGGGGAGTCTGAAAACTGGCTATGTAATGACAAAACCTACTGGTCATGTTGGGAAATCTAGTGCTGTGTTTATCTTTAATAGAATCTTCATCATCCTGGGGTTGTAAATCTGGAATGTATGTTTGAGACGCCGGAAAGAGTGTTTGTTGTTATGGAAAAACTCCATGGAGACATGCTGGAGATGATCTTATCAAGTGAAAAGGGAAGATTACCAGAGAGAATAACAAAGTTTTTAATTACACAGGTAAGAAATTAATAATACGCCTAGAAGGAGATTGAGATCAAATATTACCACTGTTTCGTATGTTTTGTTTTTGGCATAATTTACTTGTCAGACTTATGAAAGCCTGAACTGTAATACCAGGGATGGTAAGACAGCTTTGTGTACATTATCTGATAGGTAGTAAACCATTAAGAGGACCTAGAACTAGACACATGTACAGCTGTCTGGCTGCTGGATGAAAGGGCCGTCAAGCTACAGTTTCTCATATGCTTGAAGAATGAACCACAAGAAAGGGATGCAAAGCACTAACAGCAAACTCTTGAAGACCCACACAAATAAATTTGAGCCTCTTGAACTGCCCTATACCTAACCATTGCAGTTTGTACTATACACTTTTGTGCATATTTTCTGTGCTGAGATTGGATCTCCGCACTACCTCTGATTAAATGAGTGGTTTCCTGTATGACTTCTGTTAACAATATGATCTGGGGTTTTTTTTGTTCTTCTTGTTGTCATATTGCTTCTTTGGCTTCCCATAATACTGGTTTAAATTTAGATACACAGTTGAGTAGTGAGCCACCCCAGAGTTAGAGCAGCCTGTGTTTCAGCAGTCAGGAAGAAGAAATGAGGAGCAGGAGGAGGAACAACAGTGTTACGGTGGAAGTTTATTCTTTGGGGTAGATTGTAGCAGGTTCCCTAGTTTTCAGGATTTCATGGGCAAAACTGCCACCAGCTTCAGAATTTGGTTTCTTGCCTTCCCAGGGTCATTCAGCAGGGCCATTCCCTGCTCTAATACAGTGGGAAATTCTGTGAGCCCCTGACCAGACAAAAGGAATGGTGTTAAAGCCACAGGAATAGGATGGATATCTGTTACACTCTGTTGCCATGTTCTTGTGTGTGTTATGGAATGAAAATACATGCAATGCTCCTTATGCTTTCTCTCTTCAGAAAAATGCTTAAATTGGATCATATAATATTTCTGTGAAATTTTTTGAGTGAATTTAGATCTGGAAGGTCATTTTGCAAATGTTTCTGCATCCAAAGAGTTTACACACAAAAAAGCAAACTGGTACTTAGAACCCAGTTTTAAAAAAATGTTTAGAATACAAAGTCTTTCGAGAGGGAAAAATATTCCATAAAGTGAAACATCTTTGGGCCCCTCGCTACAAAAAGGACATTGAATTACTCGAGCGTGTCCAAAGAAAGAAAACGAAGCTGGGGAAGGGTCTGGAGCACATGTCGTACGAGGAGCGGCTGAGGGAACTGGGGTTGTTTAGTCTGGAGAAGAGGAGACTGAGGGGAGACCTCATCGTCCTCTACAACTACCTGAAAGGAGGTTGCAGAGAACTGGGGATGAGTCTCTTTAATGAAATAACAAGCGATAGGACAAGAGGTAATGTCCTCAAGTTGCACCAGGGAAGGTTTAGACCAGATATTAGGAAGCATTTCTTTACCGAATGGGTTGTTAGGTGTTGGAATGGGCTGCCCAGGGCAGTGATGGAGTCCCCATCCCTGGAGGTGTTTAAGAGTCGGGTTGACATAGCGCTGAGGGATATGGTGTAGTTGAGAACGGTCAGCGTTAGGTTAATGGTTGGACTAGGTGATCTTCAAGGTCTTTTCCAACCTAGATGATTCTGTGATTCTGTGATCAAGAAAACTGGAGACACAGCAAATAGTAGCTGATATTTTTTTCTTTTTCTTTTTTTTTTTTCCACTGTAGTCATTCTTGTAAAAGGTAAATTCTTGTTGCATTGTTTCTCTCTACACTGGTCCTTGCTTCTTTGAATGCTGATATTGTCCAAACATTAAAAAACAAACAAAAGTATGACATTTAAACCTGAATTTCTTTCTGATTTGTTTCTTCATAGATCCTTGTTGCTTTA
Organism: Strix aluco; assembly: GCF_031877795.1. NCBI lineage: Eukaryota > Metazoa > Chordata > Aves > Strigiformes > Strigidae > Strix > Strix aluco. Next base: position 100,913,598 of record NC_133934.1, on the reverse strand, counting down.
AGACATCTTCATTTCAAAAACATTGTTCATTGTGACCTCAAACCAGAAAATGTGTTACTGGCATCAGCTGATCCTTTCCCACAGGCAAGTAGAAAATGCCCTTTCTTAAGATAAATTGTTCAAATTAACAAATGTTAGCAATGATTATTTTATGAACAAACAAAAAATTGATTAGTGGCCTGTCTGTAACTCCCCCAGAAACTACACAGAATTTTTAGATATGAACAAACTAATCACTTATTGAAAAAACTTTCCAAAGAAGATATGTTTGAAAATCCTTGCCTTTTGTCATTTGCCTAAAATATTCAACGAGATATTCAAGCGTGACACAATTACTTGTGGATTGTTTCTAATATGCTCACCGTTACAACACAAATTACTTGTCTGGTTGATTTGGTCCAGATAAGAGACAATTTGCAAGCAGTCACCAGAAAGACAGTTATTTTTCTGAAAGTTAGCGTAGAGCTCAAGAGGTGCTTCTTTACTTTTATGAATTTAAATGCCAGGTAGATTGCAGAATATTTAAATATACTTTCTGGGTCATTGCTGTATTTCTCATTAAAGGTATTTGTATCAGCTCCTGTTGTCTTTGATCTGCAGAGTTCGTCTGTGATCTCCTCCAACTGCCCGTATTCAAAAGGAGAACTATAGATGATTTGTAAATAATACCAATATCAGTAATTGGAAAGGAAGGATCTATACTGAAGTGTTAAGTGAGAATTTTTAAGCAGCTAAATCTGTCCCTCTGAAGAAATCGGACAAGGAAGTTTGTAGAGAGGCAGGGTGTAACGAGGTTCACAGTAAAATAAAGGTGGAAGTTCAAGAACTGAATTTTGTCAAGTTGCTTGATTTAGGAAACAGCTGTAGATAAAACACTTTGTCTGTTTGCCATGTTCTTGTGCTATGAATGAATAAGTATTACTTCAGCCAGGAGCCTGAGCTGTTAGGCCCATCCAAAACAGTATTTCTTTCATTCTAAGCTGTCCTGTGTTACTGATTTTCCTGTGGTTTATTCATGAAGTGAAGGAATAGAGGGAGATGCAATGGACTGGTAATCTGGTCTAATGTCATGGTGGAGTAAGGGTATTCCTCTCAAAGAGGAGCTTAAAAAAAAAGTATCCTTGAAGGAACAGTAGAGATGCATCTTGCAACTAAACCGTGATAAAAGCTCCTCAACTATGTATCTGATAATAAAAATAATGTCTGTCTTACTATAGCGTTTTTCTTTAAACAGGTAAAACTTTGTGATTTTGGCTTTGCCCGAATCATTGGAGAGAAATCATTTAGGCGTTCAGTTGTAGGAACACCAGCCTACCTTGCTCCAGAAGTGCTGAGAAACAAAGGCTATAACAGATCTCTGGATATGTGGTCTGTGGGTGTCATCATTTATGTAAGCCTCAGTGGTACCTTTCCATTCAATGAAGATGAAGATATACATGACCAAATCCAGAATGCCGCTTTCATGTACCCACCTAATCCATGGAAAGAAATTTCTCATGAAGGTAATACCTGTTTGTGGCTGGTTTTATATAAATGCTAAAAAAGAGTAGTTGTGTTTTGCTTTTTTTTTTCCCCTGTACATAAAGGGGAAAAAAAAGATTTGAAATTTCAAGGTACTGTAATGTACCATAATGTAATGTCTCTGGTTTGTGCTATCAGCTGCTTTAGACATTTCCTGCAGAGCATGTATAGACTGCATATGGCGTAATCCTCTAGCATGGGATATCTCCAGGAGGTGTTGAAGGAGGCACATGGCCACCTACAGATTGGGTTGCTATAGAACCTTGTGGGAAACCTCAGCTGGTGGAACTGGTGTTGCTTATATTTACTTCTGTACCTCTTCTTTCAGCTCTAGTGCCTCTGCAGTCTTTTTCTTGTTCTACTTGTGCCAGTAATTTAGTTTCCATTCAGTAGGATGCTGTACCCTGATAGTCTTTCTGTGGAGAAGATAAAAAACACTGAACAAAAAAACCCCAAGCAGATGGGGTTTCAAGAACAGTGTGAGAATGTGTCATAGAAGAGACTTTATGCAGGGAGGGAAGGCTTGGAGAAAACCAGTGAGACTTTTGAAACTAGAATTCTGGTCAATGGCGTCAAAGACTTTTGATAGTGAAAGAACAATGTGAATAATTCACTATGAACATCTTTAAAGAAGGTAAATGAATTCTATTAAAGGTGTCTCTAAACACAACAAAGTAGGGCATTTAACAAAAATACCAGTTCTGGTTCCACCAACATTTTCCTGTACATACCAAACATTTTCAGGCAGTTTGATTTTCTTTGGGATTTTTTTTTTTAATCATTATCTTTGTCCTTAACTTTTTGCAAGATTGCTTCATAAGTCTTAAAGCAAAGGAAACATAAACATCAGATCCTTATCTTTTTTTCTGAATTGTAATATGTACCAAAGATATTAGCATTTACAATTTTCATTATTTACACTACAGTTTTTCTGGGTTTCAGGTGACATGTTTAACTTGCATGTTAAGTGTAGCTTAGAGAAATGTGCCTCCTGCTTACTATAATATATATTATACCCATGTGAGATTGTCAGCTGAAAAATGCTTTGAGAGCATTGTCTGTTATTTTATCTTAGTGGCAGATGAAGTTTGATGAGATCTGTTGGAGGGGGGAAAAAAAAAAGCTATGAATCTGCACAATTACACACTGAAGTCCTCCTGAACCTCCACACACTTCTGATATGTAAGCTGACAGAATCTGTTGGCAGCAATGCTTTCTCTGGCGCTAGAGATAAGCAAACAGCAATCAACACAGAAGAGGCTGCAAGAAATTGTCTCCCACAAGTTTCTACTGTGGTAGACATAAGATCAATTTCTACATTCAAAGGTGAAGATTCAGTAGAGCACCTTCAGAAAACTCACCTACTGGGGTGTTATCTCTCCTTTTGTAGGATCACTGCCTTCATTAAGAGTTAATAGATATCAGGCTGCAAGCATGCAGAAGGATGGGGAGGAACACACTTTAACAAATTACTAAATTAAAGCCTGCTTATACATTGTGATTTTATTATGTATTTTGAATTGCTATCTGATGAGCCATTCTGTTGTGCTAAACAAAAACCTGAAAAAAGTCTGAACAGATCCATTATGTTTATTTAACACAGGGAGTTGGAGTCTAGATCTCTATCCAAGTATTTCTTGATAATGCTGATTTTTAGAGCTCAAAATTGAACTCAGACTCCGGATTATGTAGGGGAAATAAAGGAACGGTTTTCTCAGGTCAGCTACTCTGGTGCACACTCCTGCGCAGGTCACATGAGGGCAGGTGCATGGGCCCTGAGCACCAGCCGGTGCCATCCCCTTGCTGTTACCTGTGACCATATAGCATGGTTAAAATGCAAATCCGTATCCAGTGTCCTAACACGTCTAATCTGGATTACAGTTCTGAACAGTGCCATGATAATTGATGCTACAAATGGTTGAAGCGTTTGAGGGGAAACACAGATGATTTTAAAGATTTTATGAAGTTGCTTACTTAACATGGCAAGTAAAAACAATTTGAAAAGGAACGTGTACTTAAATGTAAACTATGGTAACATGAAGCTCATTTCAGTTTCACTGGGGCTCATAGATTTCTTTGCACTAAATCCTACAAATCTACAAAATTTAGACAGATAATTAGTTTCAGTCCCAAGAAGTTGCATTTGTGCACTTGAAAATCTTCCTTTAGCTTGTATTAGGCTCTTCCAGCTTCCCAAACAGGTTAAACTAATGAATTGGTTATTTGCCTGCCATATCTTTTCCATTATTCTTTTTGCCAATTATTCTTAATCCTTGAACATTTTTCAACAGAAGTTTTAACATTCATGACTATGATTACTTCTAAAATTTTTTAAAGTTTCATATAAAAAGATCCATAATAGATTTATTTTAAAGGCACAGTAGATTCTTGTTTAACTATTTCCTGGAATTTGTATCATAACAGTAATTTTCCCAAGAGGACAATAATTACCATCAACTAGTTCTTCCATGCAAGCTTGTAAGGGAGTTATATTCCAGTGTGGAATGTGATACTGCCACAGAATCTGGCAAGGTCTTTGTCAATAAACATTGATCAGCCTATTTCTTTCAAGCTGATATGATTGAAATTGCTGTTTGTTGTGAAGGATATACACAGATATTTTCTTGCAAGAAGCATTATTTTTTGTTTTAAAATTAAAACAAAATCGTTGAAGTGATTTTCTCTTGTAAGAAAGAAAAAATACTGAAGATCCAGCTGGTAGTTCAATTTAATTATTGACATTTTAAAATTTTACAAATATTTAAGAGAACTTTAACACATAATAAACAACCACAGTCTTCACAGAAGCCTTCAACCAAAATTTTGCAGCATTGCTATAGCATTAAAAAATTGAAACCAGAATTGATTAGACAAGTATCATTGTCACAGGCAAAATAAATATTATCTTTAATGCAGATAAGAAAGATCTTTTTAAAGTGTTATGCTGTGTGAATTTGAAAAATAGGAGCCATTTGTCAAAAGGTTACCATAAGTAAAACTGACATGAATATTCTTTTTTCTTTCTCCATTACTTACTGCTTTCTTCTCATACATCCAAAAGACAGTGCTGGGTCCAAGCACTCTTTAACAATGGGTTCTATGAATTTTACATTACAGCTAGATTTTAAAAGTGGTACCTTCATCCAGTGGCTATATTACTTGCCTCGGTAATAGCAGGCAGAAACTGAGACTTCAGTGAACTTAGAAGAGCTAGGCTACCATCTAAGAGAATTAATATTAACTCTGATTTATGCATGCCAGTAAAAATGCTTGGTTCTCTGACCATATAAAATGCAATATGCATGACTGTTTCTCCTTTTTTTTACTGCTGAAATTTGTCAGTACTGGTTGCTATGAATGTTCATAACAATCCTAGAAACACTGTTGTAGAACAGTGAGAAGTAGTAGAAAAAATTCCATATCAGTTTGAGCTAAAAAAAAGAAGAGAAGGAAATGTTTATTCAACCCTATTGCTGTTTATATCAACAGTCCTGCTTGATGCGCAAAGCAAGTGATGGCAGATAAGACAGACAGCCCTAAAACAATTGGGGGGGCAGGTGATTACTTCACAAGTGTACCAGGTTAGGATAACAAACATAGGCAGCTGATATACCTGAGCTAGCTGCTTCTTAAATCACAGGAACTCATTTGCTTGAAATTCTGTTGTATGTACTTTTAGTGGAACCATAAATTTCAAAAGTTGTGTGTTTTTTATCTTCTTACGCAATTTTCAGTTTAGTTTAAGGGAAGTGATTGCCAATCAAGTGTATTGCCAATGTCTGTGCAACAAGGATTTTATTAAAGGGCATATAATTTGTCACAGAATGGCTAATGAAAGCAGTGTTAGGAATTTTTGCATGCCTATGGCAAAAATCAATGCTGAGGAAAGCAGAACAGTGCTTAAACCTTTTGTTTCTTGCTTACGACTGTTACTCAAACCTTTTGTTTCTTGCTTATGACTGTTACTCTGGGTCAGAAAGCCAAACTGGATGTAAAACTTGCAACTGTAGTTATTTCAGCACTTTTTTCAGACCATTACTCATGTAAAAAGTTTAAGAATAGCTAAACTTAGTTATTGCCATGTTTACTTCTATTTTTATTGTAATCAGAGCAGAATTAAAAGCTCATCTATTTTACTTTTTAGCAAAATCACATATTTCTTGCCGTTTAATGGATGGTGCACAAATTAGAGTGAATGATGCTGTGTTTATCACCACTTTGGTTTTAGTACTTAGTAGATACTTTTTCTGATATTGCCATGCAACAGCATGTTAATTTTGGAGCTGGAATGCAGAAGGTAGCAAAAGTTTAAAAGAAAAAAAAAAAAAAAGAGATAGGTCATACCTAAACATTGTTGTCTGGAAAAGCAGCAACAGTGGTAAAGTAGCCTAAATGTTCTCATTCTGTGTTCCTTATTCAATTATTGATCTTAAGGTAAAATTCAGTTAACTTTTGAAATTCTAAACTGCATTGATGAGGTAGTAGATTTGTGAAAACACATGACCCATACCAGTTTAAACTGCCTGATAATATAAATAATACACTTAAAATATTAAGTCTGGCATGTTCAGAGCAAAAACATATGGGAAAAAAATGTATTTTGGAGGAAAAGTATGTCATGAATGTAATAGTGTGGTCTCTGTTAGTTTATTTACTGGAGAATTACTTTTTCTATAGCATTTTCTAGCAATTTTTATTATAAAAATCTACAGTCACAAGCCAAGAAAGAAGGCAGAATCCATTTGAGGATAATTTTTTTTGTCGTTTAGCCGCTATCAACAGTTCTATCTTCTCTGCCACTCGGGATTGTGGTCTAGTCATTGTCTATGACTCTTTCCTCTCCATAATGTGTCTATTTGGTGTTATAACATCTGGATTAATCTCATCAACTCTTCCTGCTGAGGAATTCTAGCTTTTTTATGTAATGATTTGTCTGTCCTCTTCCCCCATTAAAATATAACCTATAAAAACTAAGACCTTTTAATTTTTTATAGCTCTCAGAAATGTATATTTTCCAAACTGATTATCCATTCAGAACATTTCTACGAGCGTTATTTCCCAAAGCTTAGCCTTCATGCACAAAATCCCTTCTCTAACTTCACCAAACCCAACTGCTTTACGTTTTAAGGTTTGTCAGAGATTGTGTGTGGACATACAATTTTAGAGATTCCTCCATGGGGAATTCTGATTTCCACCCCCACTAAGTGGCTGCATTTTCCTACCTTTTTCCAATAGCTTCTCTCTTTTGAAAGAATACTCCCCAAAACTGTGTTTGTATGTCTAAATAGAATTGTAAGACATTACTGTAGAGAGGTAGTTTCTGTGGTAAACTTTGGATGTCTTGTAAAAAAACAGGTTTTGTCACAGCCATTCAACATTCCATCACACAATCTGCTATTTCTAATTGGTTTTCAGTGATTGTCAAGCCAGCTTACATTTCAAATGCATTGAATTGCTATATGACAACTTGACCTTAATTCAGACTTCACTGTGGAATTTTACTAGATACTCATACAGAGGAATCTACTTGCAGAATTCTTCCCTTTTTTATAGCTTTAAATTTCAAATCTGTCAAACATGGAGCCTATTTTCAACAGCATTACTGTTTGTTTCTGACTTTGACCTTCCAGTCCACCAAATTTGCATCTTTTCAAAAGATGTAATTTGACTTAGCTACAGGCTACAAAATAAATACTGCTAAATATAAAGACAGAGGTCCCTTAAAGATTTTGTCTCTCTGCGTATTAGTGTATTTTACCTCATGTATCTTCACTGTGGTGGCTGTTCTTTTGAACTGCGTGGTCCTAAAATGTGCTATGTCAAGCTTGGTGTGTTTTGTTATGTTGTGGAATTTTCATAAATCTTTGTATTCATAATTCTTTTTTCCTCAGCTACCAACACAGCTATTACTACTAGCCTGATGAGCTATGTAATGTGCACACTGTTGATTAGGTGCTTCACATTACTTCATATATTAAATAATTTGGGAAGAAATAATGCAGTTTCTTCCATACATTAAATTTGATCATGGTGTGCCTGTTATAGTGCTTCTGAGTCAGAAATAAATACCACAGCTGCCTTCAAATCAGTATTTATTTAGACTTGTTTCAGCATAATGTGAATAGAAACTCTGTTTCACGTATTAATGGGAAAGTCACATGAATGAACATTAAGTATGAGGAGGTCAAATGCATGTTATAGCTCAAAGATGCTCTCTGCCTCAGTAAATGTTTAACTAGCTGTTTAAACTAAAGACTTGGCTCTATTTACACATTTGCTAGTATAGATTAGTATTAGAAAACCTCTCTTGTAAAGGTGTATCTTATAATTGCCAAGGATTTCTTTTAGTAGTACAGCTTAAGAATCCATGTCACTGAAAATAATAAGCTTTGCCAGCTGAAGTTTACTTTTTGCCAGAATAACTGCATGTACACTAGAGCATTTGTCACAAATCTGTATTAATCAGCAGTAGGGAAGGAGTTTACATGTATGAAAAAATTATACCACTAATCAATAGAGCTATACTCAAAAAAATCCAGGGTCTAGGAAGTCCTAAATTTTATATTAATGGCAGCAGCTTAAATTTTTACAAGTGATGGCTGTAAAGGTAACTAATATTATGGGTGTACTTTAAAAATTCTGGACCAAGTATACGTTTATTGTTAATTTAGGACTGTTTTTCTTGATATTCTTAAGGTGATTTCTTTTTTGTAACTTAAGTGAAAAGCTTAATGGTATGTAGGACTGTATGGTAGGACTAAATGAATGGTAGCTTCATAATAGGGTTTTGAGATATTTTGTAAACTTTTGTGTTAATGTGTGGGTCACATTCTAATCAAGTTAAAGCAGTCGTTCCTATGAAAACTGTTATTATCATGTTAATTTGATAGTTAGAGTGAAAATTGTTACTGTATCTTTACTGCAATTATTTGCCATACTAATAAACTGCCATAAGCAGTTTAGAAACATCAACATCCTGACTCTGGAGGTTCTTTCCAGAAAAATGCAACTAAAGAGCAATCTTTCCTAAAATCAAGGGGACATACAGCTTTTTAAAGTTGCATTTGAATCTTCATGTTAGGGATTCTGCTGAATCTATCTAATTCTAAACCTATCTAAATGACCAGTAGTCGTGCTACTGGAGTAGTTGGCTAGTTTATCCCCTTTAACAAAGTCTCCAGTTCCTGGAACTTGATAAGCCCTCAGCTGGCTGCTTGTCCTATCCTTAAATCATAGGAAGTAAACAGGAGCCCATAAAAGTGTTTGAAAAAGCAGTACCATAATCCTCTCAGAACTTCCATTCAGGTTGCTTCCTTGATGATGACCTGCTGGATTCCCTAGATGATGTGCAGACCATTGTCATTGTCAGACTTAATAAACTCCTAAAATGTCTGACAAGGATTAGTTTAAAACCTGATTTAAAAAAAAAAAAAAAAAAATCAATCTCTAGTGAAAATTCATAAAATTTACTTTAAAATACAGTGTAGTGGCTACCCTCTCCCCAAAACTGCTTTATCTTCCTAGACAGAAAATTTAATTTCCTAACAGTTGATGCCCTAATTTGGTCCCCTGAATCACACGTGAGTTGTATGTCTACACTAAATGTTAATACCTTGCAAATTTTTATCTCCAGTGGTTTTAATCAGTGCAACTCAAAATGTAATAATCAAACTATTTTTTTTTTTTTTTTAAATTCAGAAATTGAGTCAACATGAATCTCACTGTTTGTACATCTTCTATGAATTGTAGCCAAACCAGACTATGTTAGATAGTGGCTGTCAGGACAGGGTGTTTTTTCTGTAAGCTGAAACAGAGAGAATAACCAGGATCTTTCCTCATTTCCTTTAAATAGTCCCACAGAACTTCTCAGTGTCTGAACCTCTACAATTTAACACCAGCTAACTTCAGAATTTTCTCATTAACAGACTATTCCAGATCCCTAAGGAAATCCTTTAATCCTTCAGTTCCAGCACTCAGCCTGTCTCAGCCTGTCTGTGTTGAACTCCCTAGCTTCTGCTTTCCTTTACACAGCACTGTCCTTTTGTTGCCTTGCCAATATGTATTAATTGCACCTTCACTTCTGATACTCAGAACTCTTACACTTGAGAAGTGACTTTTCCTGAATTGCATGATTTCCTGGTGAAAAATAGCAAATGTTTTTTGCTGTTGAAATGGTTGATCTCTTTCTTCACCTACATTTGAAAACTTTTAGTGTTAAAGTGAATGGAATTGTATCGGATAGTTTGGGTCCTAAGTCTTCATAATAGTCACATTACATTTGTGGGTTTTTATTGCTAAAAGGCAAGTGATACTCAAAACTTCCCTGGTGAAAAGAACCCTAGATAAAGAACTAAAAATAAACACCAAAACTTGATACAGATGCAGCAATATTCCAGTGGTGAAACAAGCAGATTATCTGTGTAAACTGTTCTCAAGGACAAATGATTGCTCAGTATTGACAATTCTGACCATCTGGTGAAGCTGCCTTTTCATGTTCATCTTAGTTTCCTTCTCAGTCCTTCTTTGTGTACCTTCTCTTGTGATTGTTTCTACACCAATGCCTTTTTGGTCCGTTCAACAAGCCATTGGCAATTTCTCCCAAGAATACAAATATGTTATTACATGTAATATATCACTGTCCTGAAGGAAAAAAAAAGGGCAAAGGGGTCATCATCCTGTTGTAACTTGAGGGAGGCTGAATAGTTACGTATAACTTCATCACTTGTAAGGCTTACAGTCATATCTGCTTCCAGTGGGTTGGACAGAAGATGCATAATAGAGACATTATCAGTACTCCATGGCAGGAAGAATATTCAGTAGGTACTTGGCAGTTATAGAGGCACATCTTGGGAAACATGCCCTTATATTTCAACAGCTGGCTGACTGAAATCAGTTCCCGGGACAATCAACGCTCTCATCAAGTTCTTGACCTATTTGCCAAACTGAGATTCATAGTAAATGATTAAAAATTATCTCTGAAGATCATATACACCTGAATACCACTGAAGATAATAAACAAATGGAAACCCTATTAAATTCACATTCAGTACTGGCATATTTATCAAAAACCAGACTGAAGTCTTAATGTAATTCTGCTGAATTTAAGGGTAAGGTGACAGTGTTGCAGAAGGTGCTGATGTTTGCCGATACCCAGATTTAGTGCAGTGCATAAGGACTATATTCTCCTCTTCCAAGCATCAGATAAAAACAATGGCCATTACTTTTTCCCAGGTTATATCAGAAGTCACTCTGTAACTGAACTGTGGTGTATGACTGACTTTCTGTCTCTTCCTCATAGCTTGGAACTTGAGAACTTCTCTTACCAGTAAAGAGGAAAAAGATCAACCCAACTATTTTGGAAAACAAATGAGTTTTCAGAGTGCTACCATCTATCAGTAGTGGTCGTATTGGCTATCCACTGGCTTTCTGATCCCACATCCACTTCACAGACAATTTGAGAGGGCACAAAATAAACATGAGTTAGAGAATTCAGCATGAACTGTGCTTCACACTAAAAGAGACAGTAGCTAAAAATCTGTTTGTCCACAACAGAAAAAGTAAAATTAGGACCATCTGCTCCAGGTAAAGCATGGCTCAGAACCTCTGGCAGTGCCTTATTTGTCAGAATTCCTGAGATTTGTTTTGTCTCATTACCAAAATTGCTTTGATTTCCAAGATAATATTCAGCACCACAAAGTCAGGGCTACTTTAGTGATCATCCACTATTGCTAAGAATAGGTCTGTCTGTCAAACTTACTGCATACATCCAGATAGGCTGCCATATACAGTCCCATTTTCCTGCACATTGTGCTGATTGTGCTCTGTCGCATGGCAGAAACACACAGAAGGCTCTAGTTGGCAAACTGAGCCTGGGGAGAGGAAGCCCCTGTTAAAAAAAGAAAAGCTTTTCCATATTGCTGCACAAAATACAACTTCAGAGATGGACCAGTTTAAACAATTCTGTCCCATCTCCTGCTCTTAAAACAGACAAGATCGATTATTCAGCTCCTTCAATACCCAGCTGGCAACAATGTTCGTCTGACATGTTTCAGACCCAGTTCCCCTTGGTAATGCCATGTTTCTGTGTTACTTTCAAGACTGACTTTCCCTGTCACCATGATATATACAAAGAAATAAAGATGTAAACCAGCATACTTTGGACAAGCCAAGGGATATTGTGATGAAGTGGGAAAATTGCAGTGATCTTATAATTCGTTGTGGCCAGTCAATTATTCTATAACAATAAGCTTCCCCCAAAACACATGCTGAACATTTAGCACCACCTAGAATAGAATTTAAACTTTCATTATACCGTCATTTTTTATTTTTAAATTTTTTTTTAATGGCTTTAGTAGATGCATTCTAAGTTCAGCAATCTCATCCCAGAGATTTTTCCAAATGAATCACTCAGTGCAGCTCCATGCACTGGTCATTGACTCATGGGCCTCTTCCCTTCAGGCACCACAGCACACATACCTATAACCTCAGTGAATCATTGACTCTTCAAAAACATAGAAATAAGACATTTGTCTTGCCTTTATGAAACGTGACTGTTGACTAGCAGGTAAAAGCAATGCTCAGTTCAAAAGAATAGCATTGCAACTTAGTGACTTACAAAACCTGATTCTTCCACTCAGTGCCTGGGAAGGTGCTGCTGTCAGTCTTCTAAAAGTGATACTGAGAGTCTCAGAGAAATATATACATATATATATATATGTTTACTGTGGTACCTGAAGAAATACTGTAGTCCTCACTTACATGAGATTTGTTTCACTTGAGCAGGAACTGAGTGAGAATTGTCTTCAGTCTTTGCTGTGTACCTGCAAATGAACACACAGAGGTAGACAATATGCTAGCTAGCTGGCAACTGTTTAATAAAACAATTGGAATCCCAAGAGGAAGGGTTGCATGGGTACCTTCAGGGACATCAACAGACTGCAGTTTGTGAAAAGCTGGAGTAAGAAGACATAACTGTACTCTTTCTACAACTGCCATGTCTGTCTCTCTGTTTGCATGTCCTAGTTGAAATAAATATATTTAAACTGAAATTTTCCAATATTATTTCTTTTCAGCTATTGATCTCATAAATAATTTGTTGCAAGTGAAAATGAGAAAGCGCTACAGTGTGGACAAAACATTAAGCCATCCGTGGTTACAGGTATTGCTACAAATTCCATGTTTTTTCTTATGCATTTAGGGTCTAAGTATATAACAAATTTTCTTTTTTAAACATGGTAGAATCTAAGCAAATCTACAAATGTGAATATGTTTTCAGATCCTGAGAACCTCATACTCCTTCACCAATTTACCTGTAGATTCTCATTAATTTCTGAAGTATTAGATTCCAATACTAAACTCTCTCACGTTGTCAAAATACACTACAAAAATATTTTATCTTGTTTGTCCACTGAGAAGTTGATGTATATTAAAATAAACTCTATAGTCATTTGACTTACATTATCTCATTGCCTGGAGTCTACCCTGATTCACTTCTTATTAAAACCAATCAACGGGCTTTCACTTCACAGTCATCAGAAGTGAATTTGTATGCCTTCCAGGAAAATACATTACCCACCTTCAATTGAAATCTTCAACTAAAAACTGAACTGTTAGGATTTTTTGAGATGCTAACAGCCACTGTCTTCTGCTCCTCATATGGTGTTTTTTTTATCCTGGCAGCAGCCAAATCACTGCAAGTTAAAGACCTAAACCAGAATGTCATGGTTTGAGCCCAGAGGGCAACTGAGCACCAAGCAGCCGCTCGGTCACCCCACAGCCTCAGGAATGGGAAGGAGAAAATAAAACAAAGGCTCAGGAATCAAGACAAGGACAGGGAGGGATGACACACCCATTGTGGTCACGGGCAAAAGATAGACTCCTTAGGGGAAGAAGAAGAACATCAATTTAATTCAAACATCACCACCACCACCACTTAATTTAACAATCAGAATAGAGTAGGACAGTGAGAAGTATAACCACATCTTAAAAAACACCTTCCCCCATCCCCCTTCTTCCCAGGCTCAACTTTGCTCCCGATTTCTCTACGTCCTCCCCTACAGTGGTGCAGGAGGCAGGGGATGGGAATTGTGGTCAGTTCATCACCCATTGTTTCTGGAGCTCCTTCCTCCTCAGGGGGAGTGCTCCTTGTACTTTTTTTCTGCTTCAGCACGGGGTCCCTCTCACAGGAGACAGTTCTTCATGAACTTTCTCCGACGTGAGTCCCTGCCACAGGCTGCAGTTCTTCATGAACTGCTCCAGTGTATGTCCCTCCTGCATGTTACAATCCTCTCACCACCAAACTACAACAGCAGAGGCTTCCCACAGAGTCCTGGCCTTCTTTGGGTGCATCCACCTGCTCTGGCATGGGGTCCTCCACAGGCTGCAGGTGGGCATCTGCTCCACCATGGACCTCCATGGGCTGCTGTCTCACCATGGGCTGCAGGGGAGTCTCTGCTCCAGCACCCCTCCCCCACTACTCCTCCTCCTGTCTTCCACTCACCTTGGGATTTGCATAGGTATCTCCCTCAAAACTCCAACTCCTCCTCCCAGGCTCCCCTTCTTAAATATGTTATCACAGAGGTGCAGCCACCATTGCTAATTGGCTCGGCCTTGGCCAGAGGCAGGTCTGACTTAGAGCCGGGGGAGCTTTGAGGGGGCATCACTGTAGCCCCCTCCCCCGCTACCAAAACCCCGCCACACACAAACCCGACACACAGAACCAGTGCAGTGAGCAGCCAGGGCCTGTCCCACCAGCCCCAGCCAGGGAGCAGGGCAGGCAGGGGACAGCCCCAGGCCAGGGCATTGAGCCTCTCCCTGGGGACAGGGACAGGCTGAGGCCAGGCTGGGACATCAGTGTGCAGGATCTTCCAAGGTATCCACATTTCCATCTAGGAAGGTAATCATGGCACAGATCAGATGTATAATCCACAATACAAAAGGAGTCTTTATCCAAACTGAAAACTGAGTCCTACTCCAGTACCTTATAGCTACAACTGTTTCTCAAAGTAGAGGGTGACCTGCTGGTATAGGAGGAAAAGGGCTGCAACTTCCCACCCTGCACCCCACCTTCTCCAGGGACATTTCCCCTGGGCTTGCTTTCTTCCTCCCAGATTTCCTGTCACTCTCCAGTCTTTTTCTCCAAGACTGCTCTTCTCCCTGGCAACCATTGCAGAATGCATTTGTCTGACTGAGCCTTTGGGGAGAGAGGTGATCTGGGCTAAGGTCTGCAGCAAGGATGCTGGTTGTCTGACATGATGGGACAGGGTCCTTCTATGTACATCCACTTTTATCACTTGTGCAAAAGTGAGCGGAGGTGAAGCAAGGTGAGGCAGTATGGGAGCAGCTCTAGCACAACAGATGAGATGAGTCCTCTTTCCAGAAGAGCCCAATCTTGTGGGCTGAAGAAAGATAACAGTGGTGCAGGGCAGTGAGACTTCAAGGTGATTTCTGAGAGGATGTCTGTGTAAGAAATGGACCAAAGGATGTGAGATACTAAGGTTGAAGGCTTGCGTGCATTTACAGTGTGCAGGCTTTCTGGTGCTTTGGCTAGGTGACCAGTGCGTCTTAGGTTGAGACAAGGTGAAGGAGAAAAAAGACAACTGGATACAGGATTGTGAACAGAGGTTAGTCTCCATGGGGCTAGGATTGGCTTTATTACTGCAGTTTCATGTATGCTTTGGGTGGAAATAAGAAAATTAATTATTAAACTTGAGATATGCTTTAGGCAGAACAGAATCTGCAGAGCATGATGGTCTAAACAGCGTGAGAACCAAACCAGTTTCCAGCTTTATTGTTGACTGTCAACATGGAGTTCAAATGTACCTTGACGTCTAGATGCACATGTCTCTTTGAGCACACCAGTAAATTGCCTGTTTGGAAAAGCAGATTTTTTCCTAGCCCAAGCTGAATTCATATCCTGCACCATTCTACTGAGATGAAGCAACTGTCTTGACCATCTGATATAGGTCACTAGGATGTACATGTATGATTTAAAGTTGTTTCTTCTTCTTTACTCATGCTGTGATTAGTGTGAGGAATCATTTTACCACCATGCCTCATTTAGATATTACGGAAATCTGTAGACTATCCATACATTCTGCAAAACAACCTGTAATATCTTCGTACTATACTTATGACAGACTTTAATAAAATTAATTTATCAAACAATCATCTAGAGATGAAACCTATCTCTATAGGCAGATTTCATATTTATTAATTATAAGATTTTTCCGTTATGGAGCAATATGGATGCATGACCTTTAGACTGACGAGTTAATAGCACTTTGCATATTATTGGTAGTAAAAGGGAATGTCATTTATTTTGGGAAATTTAAAACTAATACTGTTATTCTATTTCAGGACTATCAAACCTGGTTAGATTTAAGGGAACTTGAATGTAAAATGGGGGAACGTTACATCACCCATGAAAGTGATGACTCCCGATGGGAAGAGTATTCAGGAGAACATGGATTGCAGTATCCAGCACACCTTATCAGTCCAAGTACTAACCATAATGAAAACACCAAGCTAGAAGAAACAGAAATGAAAGCCCTCAGTGAGCGTGTCAGCATCCTTTAAGTTGCATCCCCTATAATCTGTCAAAACACTGTGGAATTAATAAATACATACGGTCAGGTTTAACGTTTGCCTTGCAGAACTGCCATTATTTTCTGTCAGATGGGAACAAAGCTGTTATGCTGTTACACTGTTGA
This sequence comes from Strix aluco, assembly GCF_031877795.1. Classification (NCBI taxonomy): domain Eukaryota; kingdom Metazoa; phylum Chordata; class Aves; order Strigiformes; family Strigidae; genus Strix; species Strix aluco. Next base: position 100,897,366 of record NC_133934.1, on the reverse strand, counting down.
TGTATCTGAGTTGCCAAGACAAATCAACAGAAACATTTTTGTGTGACCAACTGTGTTGTATTTACAAAAGTTCCCAGAAACACTAAACTTGTTATTGTGAATGATTCATGTTGTATTTAATGTATTAAAACCTGTCTCCACGGTGCCTTTGCAAGCTAGTGTTTTTCTTACTTGAGCCTCATTTTGGTAAGAGAGAACTTTCCCATGAAGATCTGGGGGGTTTTTTGTGCATCGTTAGTATTGTAATTGTAAGCAAACTCTTGAAGAGTAGATTATAACTGCTGTTCTGTGAACAACTTCCACCATTTGGATAAAAGCTTTATTTAGTGTTGAAAAAATAGAAAAAGCAAAAAATAACAAATTGCATAGTACTGTACAGTTTCAAATCAGATAACCTGTGTGCACGTGTTTGTGTGTTTGTGTATATAGATACACAGACACATACACACAATATAACTTGCTCTTAAGCCTAAATGCCTTAGTAATGTAAACTGCAGCATGTCAGTTGTATTTTCCCTTTTCTTAAAGTATTCTTCTCTAATATGAATATTCTCTAATATGTACATTCAGAAGCTAAATAACTTGTTGACTTTGTGTATGTTTTCAATAAAAGTCTTATTAATAAAATAGGTTCATTTTATTAATCTTTCTGTTTAAAATATATATCAGAATTATATCAAAAGTAGGTGGAATAAATTAGTTCATCATTAAGAAGCCTATGTGGAGGTAGGCAGGAAAATGCTGCCAGCTAACCTGCGTACTTGTAAAACCTATTTTGTAAGAACCTACTTGGACTGATTTTATATTGTAACTTCAATCAGTTTTGAAACATACTAGGGGAGTAGGGAAGTTGAGGACACGTTAATGGGAATTTAGTTTTTAGAGAAATGTGCTGCTTCTGCTTTTCCACTGAGTTCCAATGAACTGACAAGGTATATGGATCTTTCCTGCTCTCCTTCCCTTCAGAACTTTAAAGATACTAATTTTCGTTTCTAACTTAGTGTTCCAACACTAACCCATTTAGCTTTAACTGTGAGAGAGGTTCAGGCTGCACTGTAAAATATGTGCCAGTGACAAGCTGAAAATTATTCTATGCGACAGGATATCTCTGAAGAAAACAGTTGATATACAGGTATTGAGGTTAAAAAAGAAAGGACATATGGGATGAGAGGCAGAAGTATGCAATGATAAGAGCTAATAACCACATATGACAAACCTCTGTTGATCAAATCTTGGCTTTACGTTACAATCATGAGCTTCTCAGTACATAAATCCATTCTTTCCTCAAAGAAGAGCTTTGTGAGAGGAAATTTATGCCAGATACATAATGTGGCCAAAGCCAGCAGAATTTTTTTTAGGTATTTTGCTCCTCTGCTGATCAGATAGTTTGTACTGTAGAAGAAATGAAGAAAAGGCACCTTTATTCAAACAGAAAAGATTATATTTTATAGAAAATAAAAAAGTATTGTGAAAAATTACTTATAAATCTCTTCTCCCTCCTCTGCACCTCTTTTCCCAACTCCCACTGCCAAAAAAGAAATCTTCCACTTCAGCTGGACCCTGAAGGAAGCTTCCTGATAATGCTGGTCTTGTAACATGTTCTGAAACAGCTCTGGTTGGGCAGAGTTCAAATGTGTTGACTATTCTGCCATGCTGTAATGTCTGTGTTTTCAGTCAGGATGTTCCGACAAGGCTAAATTTGGCTAATCACTGGCCATTGTTTCTTTTTCATTCAGCCTTAATCTTAAATTGGCAGTAAAATAAAGATAAAAATAGGCTGATTTGATTATCAAATTTCTGTCAGTAAAAGTGTATATGTGTGTATATATTTAAAAGGAAGTCTACTTAAAGGTGGAGTGGTGGATTCACGGATATATAAAGGTTATATTCTGTTCATTGACAAATAAAGGAGTCAAGCCAAATTAACTATTAAAAAATTAAATTGAGGGAAATTATCGGAATCATATAGACTTTGTTCAAATGCTGGTACCATGACTGTTCATAAGGAGCCATAACCTCATAGAAGTGCCTTAATTTTGCTGTCTCATTCCTCTATGTTAACCAGTAACAGATATTTAGAGCTCTGCTTTCATATTGATTAATTTAGGTGAGTCAGGATTTTATTAGTGGCTTGGTTTTATTTACAATTAGTGTACCGACCCTTGAGGAAAGGTAATTTTCAACAACACAGTTTTTTCAAAAATATTTCTCAAAAATATCAAATAGCGTGCTGGCACTCTGTTCTCAAGCAGGGGCACTAGTCAAGAGATTAAAAGAGAAAGTAAAACTACTTTGCAGCACCGGCGTCTCTAAAGCTGGGTGACAAAACTAAAAACAGTGCAACTTTTAATAAAAGAAGGACACAGTACTTACACTAGACAGACTTCTGTTGGTAAACATACTTAATCTCATGGAGCACTTTTGATAAATTGCCAACAGAACAGAGACAAAAGTAAAATTATTACTCTGAGAAACTTTTTGACTAGCTACTAAACATCATTTCAAAGGAACTCTTGTTTTATTACTAGGGGCATATTATACTTTTTTTTTTTTCTCCCCATGCCTGGTTTTTTGAGCACTGAGGCTTGCTTCATTGCTTTAAGGAACTTGTTGTGCAAATATTCATTGCTTTTCAAAAAATAATCTGCCATTAGCCAATATAATAAATTAAATTTTTCCCTGCTGCGTTTCAAAACTGTTGCACTGTGAAATTTGAACTGTTGCAGTTCAGCCAGACAGATGAATTCACTGATTCCTAACTCAAAGCCTAAATGGAAACTTGCTCTTCCAGACACATCAGCATCAAAGTGTACTGAAGTAAAACTGGAATTGTGTTGTCCTACATGATTTTCCTTTGCTTGTTTTACTCAGGAAAAAGGAATGGTAGGCTGTTCTGTAGTAATAATTCCATGGCCTTTACATTTTCCGTTAGGCCAACAGTTCCTGCACATGTATCACAGAAGCAAAACCAACAATGGTTATGCTGCACATAAATACTGACTTGAGGATCATGTTAAATTGACATGATGGTATTTCCTTTTCTGTGTGCTACTGCATATCATATGCATATCAAGCACATTTGTACACATAATCATACATCTGTAGACATGTTTATTGTGTCAAAGCTTAGCTGTGGAGTGAAGTAGCCAACACGTACTTGCAAGCTAGAACTTCTGGTTTATGTTAAGTTGCCATTTTCACTTCTGCCATCTTCTTTTTTTCATTCTTCTTTATCCAGTGTCTTGTCCAGACAGTTTAACTCAGCAGACAAGGTGAGCAAAAAGCATGCACTTGCACAGCTTGTATAGCTTAACTGTCACACAGCTGCTCAGCCACGTGTGGCCATCCATCCACACCTTCAAACTGTAGGATGGAGGGGAATTCCTGTCAGTGGGCCTTGCCTCCCATTGTCTCAGACACCACATCAGACCTCCTTGTTCTCAGCTTAGTAGGATCTCTTCAAAACTAGTTGGATATTCTGCCTTCCCCTTTTCTTCCTCTTCCCTCCTCTTTCCCCTCTACACCTCACTATTGAAAAGCCTTCTTAGAATCTCACCTCTCCACTAGTTAGAAAGTTGTAAATCCTGACATCATGGCAAGGCAATAACCATCTGGTTTTTGTGTCAACAGTCCTTTTTTTGTTTGAGAGGTTAAACAAACCAAGTTATTTATTTTATGTTATTGAATAAATCAGCACCTCTTCTGCACACCTGAACTTATCCTGGACAATGAAATTACAGAGGTGACATGGAAAACACTAATAACCTGAAAAAAACCCCAAACCCTTACTGGACTAACGGGATCAGATACTTGACATCCCATGAAATTAGGGGGAAAGGAAAAAAAAGGAAAATTCTTAGGGAAATTTTAAGAATTAATCACTAGGCAGATTAAGCCACATATACTACTTCAGTCCATAAAACACAGGGAGAAACATCAGAGTTCAGTAATTATGGATTATGGTGCTGTACTACTCAGATAGGACTACCAAAATAATGACACCCTGGAAAAGGTCTGCTTCATGCAGATAAGCCAGAGACCTGTCCCTGTAGCTGTTCAGGATCCCAAACTTTGCTCAATTTATCACTTTCCTAGAGATGCCTTTTTTTTTTTTTTTCCCCCAGAAATTCTAGCAACAAAGGAAGCCAGCCACATACTGCACTAGCCACCTTCTACCTCATGACCAGACCTATGACATCTGAACCAAGTTTCATATTCCTGGGGTTTACTGTGCATGTGCCAGATGGGGAAGACCTCAACCAAATCAAATGTAAACCAGAGGAACTGTCTTGGTAGATCAGGCACTTTTCAGTGGCGACAAATTTGACACCTGAATGGTATGCAGAGTTTCACCTTGCTTTTTGTTTAGCTTGTTCCTAGCAACTGGAGCAAGTGAATGCTGAAATCAGGGTCTACTGGGTGAGCTAATATTTGTCTGTGCTTCTTCCTGAATCTTTGCTGTGCTTTGCTTTGTTGAAGAACAAATGTTCTTCATAATATATATGGTCCATACATTATGAGAAGTGTAAACTATTTTGCTGCCTCACTAACCACATCTGCAAACTAAGAATTTAAGAAAACTCAAGTTTCAGACCAAAAAGTTGCTATTTTGAAAGGTCCCATGTTTTGCTTGAGCATCCAAGCACTAAGGTCCTACACCCTAGGGTGTCTATCTCTGCTGTGAGCCTGGAGGGCCTGAGGCCTCATGCTGTAGAAGTCTGCCAGGCAAGACGCCAACCAGGGGAGCTACAAGGGAAACAGGCACGATGAAAACGTGCCTTTAAGGCAAATACCGAAATTTGTAAGCACGTGTGTGCTGCCAAAGTTTGACAAAAATTGGCAGATTCTGTTGAAGTATTTCTCTCCAGACAAACTATTTTCCAATATGAATTTATGATACATTTTCCAACTATAACTTAAATAGTTTCCATTATAACTTCCAAAATGAATAGTGACTTATTGGTGACGACCTCTTACACTTTTAATGGGGATTGATTTTTCAGAAAGTCCTAATAACTACCCTTTGAATAGCAAGTAGTTCATTCTGGTTCCTCTGTTGACTTAGGCATACAGAAACACGAGTTAATTTTGAGCAGTTAGGTCACTAAATTTAATAAGTGGAAAGTGTACTGACATATTCTTAAGAAAAAATAGACTTAAGGGACCTGGCTCACACTTACCAAGTAAACAGCTGCAGCAGTTTAAGATATTATTGTCTCAACTCCCAGCTGTTTGTTACTGGCCTTATAACAGAGTGAAAACAGAACATTTCAGCTTTTCTAGTTGACACTCAAAAGCACCTAAACACAATTTTTATCTTAATGTTTAAGTTAATTGGTCCAACTGTGAATTAGAGCTGCCGTGCTCCATTCTGCCAGCTCTGTCACAGGGAGACATCTGGAGAAGGGGCAGGAGGGAGAGTGAGAGTATTGCACTACTGTAGCCAGGTTTGCCAGAATTCACATGTCAGAGTCCTTAATTGCATTTTTCAAAAGTGAATTATGAGCTTGCAAGCCTGAATCCCTAAGGATTTCTAGGTGTCTCAGGCTTCCTGATTTCTTCTGAAAAAGGATTTAAGGTCCTCAGTGAGTAATTAAGGACTGCTGAGGTATCTAACCCTGCCACTTTTACTCATGGCATTGTATCTCTACATGTACTTACCACAGATGATCACTACAAGTGTTATGAATAGGAATCTCAATAAAAAAAAATAATTAAGGTGATGTTAAAAACCCATGCTTATGTAAAATATATCCACAGGCCTTATACTTTAATCTGTCAAAAGGAAGTATGTTCAAAAGCAAGTACAGTCAAGCATATTCATGACACAAAGTAGTGAAAAGTTAGAGTAGGCATTTGGCTCACAGCTCCAGACTGGAAAACCTCTAATAGGCAATATGAGACCTACTAGTAGTGACTGTAGTCTTTCACAGGGAAATAAGGAGCTCTTAATAAGTTCCTGGGCTAAACTCAACTTTACCTTAATCCTAATGGGAAGTTTTGTATATCAAAGTTCCATCTGGAAAATGGGCCAGTTCAAGATTAACTGCTTTGAGTCTGATAACGGCCTTCTCATATTCACTTTGGACTGAAAACATCCTCCTCTGCCTAAAAAATGCATATATGTTAGTGGAAAGTTGGAAGAGTTCCTATTAAACATGCAAAGCGTCATGAGAAAGCATTATCTGTTTAAAATCGAAATACCCCTTCTGATTCTCAGAACTCAGTAAAAAATGAAGGAAAAATTTCACAGACTTGGTTTTCAAGGTCCTAACATTTCAGGAAATTCAGAGAAAGTTGTAGGATTAGGGTGATGAATCCATACTTAGAAATGGGAAGAGCAGAAAGCAAAACTGCTAGATATCCAGAATTGTGTTCCCCTTTTCACAACTATTGAGATGCACAATACTTTTACATTTCTAAAAATCTATGGCTATTAGCCACTTGTCTGTGAGAAAGTAGGCAAATTCCACTGTTCATGCTTCACAGCTGGGGTAACATAGGTTTAAATACATGAACTAGCTTGCTCAAAACAAGCTCACATTAAAAAAAAAATCAGCCTCAAAAGCACTCTCAAAACAAGAATACCTTCACAGGCAGACATTATCCTGACTTATATCTTAGTTTTCTTATGGAATTAATGACACTTGGAAAATACAACATTCAAAAATATGCAGGAATGTACAATATTCTCAGTCAGTCCCCCATTACGTTTCTATATTTAACTCCATTAGTAGATGGCAAACTCACAAAGAAACTAAATTAATGACTTGGGAGCAGAAAGCAGTAGTCTGGAACTCAAAGCCAAGAAAAGGAAGGCATACTAGGTGATGTTTCCTCACATTTCCAGGTCAACTTGGATGCATCCAAAGAATATGCACCCTTAGATGAGGTGTTCTGTACAAGGCAGAAGTTGTGTGTGTGAAGTAGGAATTACAATCAATTTGCAAAGAAATCTTTTTGTCAGACATTTAAAGAACTTGTAAATATACAGACTTCCTGCAACTACAACCACAGTTGCCTCAGAGGTCACAGTGTCCACATGCTAGATGCTGAGTAAAGGCACAGCCCTTGAAGTCCTCATAACAGTCACTAGATAGCCATGGCAGAGCCATGGGTTTCTGACCTCATTCAGCACAAATCTCTTAGCATGTTGCTGACAAAGTACCATGACAAAGTAGGATATGGTTTCACAGTACATTAGATTAAACTGCACTTGTGCATCTCCTATCCCTATGCAAAATGTAGAGCATATCTCAATGAATATCGAGAAACCAATCTTGCAATTCAATGCAACGAAGAATGCACACACAGACTAGTGTGTCACCAATGGGTGATAGCACTCAAATCCTTCACAGTGCTGTATGAAAAAAAAGCCATGGTTGCATGACATAATTTACTCTTTTTATCAAGAGGATAGAGGTGTCAGTGACTGTACTAGGACTACTATTTCTTCTGCTTCTTGTTTCCCAGCCTTCCAGCAAAGCTGACCTTGCCTGTACCCTGTACCCATCTTGTAACTGAGGCTCCATTACTTGGGGCAAGGGACACTCCCTGCCTTTCCTTTGAAAACCTTGGGGTCTTTTGCCCTTGCACAAGCCCTTGCATCCACCCAGTTCCTTTTACATCTCACAAACCTCCACTGTTTCCAGATTTACTGCAGATCTGATAGATGCTTTTGCTTGAAAGGATGCTCAGGCAGCTTTTGGAGAGAAGGAAGAAGATCACCTACCAGCTCTTCCACTGTTACAGCAGACAGACTATAAAGATAATACCTCCTTGTCTCTGGTGAAGGAGACAACAGAGTGGGAAGGCTAGGCAGTGCAGAGGATGCAGGACTAATATCATAAATACTGCAGTATTTTTAACGCTTAATAACTCTGCTACAACAGATATTTAAATCATGGTCCAATTTGTTTTGTGCAGACTTATTCATGGCCTTAAGAGTGACAAAATTATTAATTTATTACTCTAATCATCTCTCATTATTTGTACTCTTTTGCTGGCTAAACTGGGGCTTTTTACCAGTAAAATTATATCGGCACAGCCTCTAGAGTAGACATATTTATATGAGCACAAAAGTCTCTTATAGCTATAGAGATTAAATCCCTACTCATACAGAAATAAGTATACAAGTATGACTAGATCCAGAAAATAATATCACTTTAACTAAATCTGCATAACACAACTCCACTGTTCAAACAAAGCCTTCTCCCTTTTCAAATCACTTTACCAAGTAGCTGTCATCATTTTGTGATGTGGACAATCGTGCATTTGTCCGAAACCACCAAAGCTATCTCTTTTGAGTCAAGTGGGTAACTATTACCATCCTAGATTGAACTAAACCAGTGATCAAACACAGAAATGCCAGAGTATTAACAATTTTCTGAGCCATCCAGTAACCAGACCTTGTGCTGTCTGATTTGCATGCTAACTGTGCAGTAAGGGACTGTGTGGTTTTACTCCATTCCCAATATATTTTCATACTTTGTTTTTTGTAGTAGATAGATACTATTTACAACTTACTTTCAACTCAGTGCAGACTTTATTATTAAACTGTAGTAGTCAATAAGGAATCATCCTTAGAGAAAACTGAAAATGCTGAAATTCTATAGGACATCTATCAGTAGAGAGATGGCTTTTGGTGTTACAGTCCTTCCAGGCTTACTGCGAAGCAGTTCTCATACCATTTGTAGCCTTTCAGCCACAGAAGCAGCTCTGTGTATTTGTGTACCTTGCCACCTTCTGGCCATCTCGGATATCTGCATAAATGAGTTAACTGAGATGCATAAGAAGGCCTGAGGCTTTTCTCAAAGTTAATCAGAGATTGCTCTGTTTTTACAAAGCCTTAGGCATATTCGAAGTATGTAATATGCCAGCCTACTATGACATTCATGATAAAATCGGTACTAAGTCTCCTCCTGTCTGATGTCAGCATGTTTCAGTTTCCACCACTGCTGCTAATGGTGTTTTAGAACAATAAGGTTCCCCTCTGCCTTCAAATTCCATAGCAAAGCAATAACTTCTTTTTAAACACAGAAGCAGATGCCCAGCAACTAGGAATCAATATAGTACTTCTGGCAGCTTCTAGTCAGCAGAGTTCACAGTGCTGTGCTGCCAAGCTACTCACAGGCAGCCAGTTCCAGCTAAATTTTAAGATAATGCTGCATAGAAAGAGTGCTGAATGCCCCACTTTCAGTTCAAAAGCATTAGTCACAAGACAATAGTAAAATATATAACTCAAATACATCCATTGAAATGACTAGCCCTTTAACTGATAATTAACATATTGTTCAAAGAGTCCGTATGAAGTAAAAAGGTTAGCTTGCATAAAAAAATCTTTAAACGATTTGAATATAAATAAGATCCTGAAAGTGCTTTAGAACAGTTGGTCAAAGAAAAAATGTACTAATAAGAGTAAAAATTAATCTGGTTTACTTATATCCACAGAAGCCAAATGCAATGTTTTTGTCTCTAGATCTAAGTGATTTTTCTCTGAAATATAGCAGCACAGTGGAAAAACATATTAAAAACCACAGCTAAACTGTAATGAGATACACTTGGGGATATAAGAAGAAAGGTAAGATATAAAACCACCTAAAAATTGATGTGAGTTGATTATTGCTCTTTGATTTCCTTTTCCTGCTTACTTTATACTTCTCGATAGTCCTCCTGTTCGGTCCCACCACTCTTTTGCTTTCAAACTGTTCAGTATCTGGCCTCTAGTATATCTATGTTGAAAAGCAGTCTGCTTTGTTATTCACCATTTTGATTGTAATGTCCTCCTAATTCTGTGTTTTTAAAGTCCATCTTCAGCTATGTTTTTCCAAAAACAACTAGATAGCCAAATCTATTGAGCAATTTAGTGTGTAGCTCACATCTATCCACCATTAGAGTTCCCCAAGTAAATATTCTGCCATTTATATAATTTGATTTTTCCCAGTAGCTGTGCAGTTCAATCCTCCATTCCCTTGCAAATTATTGTGTTGTAGTCCACACACTACTTGTGGTAAGTTCTTTCCCTAATTCCCTAATTCAGTTTGTCTGCACCTCAGGCATCACATGTGATAGAAATGGTCTCTTTCCCTGGTATATCTTCCTGTGTGTTTCTTGTGTGAGCTCTCCCAAAACTGGACATGGTTGGGCTTCTTTATGTATTTACTGAATAAGACCTGTTTCCAACAAAGCCTTTCTGCTAGAGGGTCTTTACATTTGTCAGTGCAAACCGGCTACAGTTCTGAAGCGGCCCGCTTGGTACTGGATTACCTTTGCATCTCCTCCTTCTCTTTAGCTGGGAAGATTAAGATACTACATGGCAACAGGGTGAGCATGAAAAAATATGGGCAAAGAGGTGGCAAATGAAAACACAAGACTGCTTTCCTCCAGTCAAAGAGGCACAGTTGGGAAAAGACAGAGGCTTCGTTTGGCTGATTAAAGTTTGTTGGCTGTTTAAACTTTGGGGTATGATAACATTGTTCAAGGGCAGAGTAGAATAAATTTGGTGCTGGTTTCCAAACATAGAAATGTGAAGAAGAACAAATACTGCATCAAAATAGAATCTGCAGCAGCAAAGTCCTTACACAGAATGCATGTCCATTCTCGACTGTAAGTGAAGCTTATCCATACATTCAGGAGAATATGTATGTGTCTGCAAAGGTAGCTGACCGGTTATCCTACAGAAATTTGTGTATCAAATCTAAGTACAGTAAAAAAAAAAAAAAAAATAGCATCAATAAGAAGTTTACCTATTTACAGGAATTGTATTAGAAGTTATATTAGCTACTGTGTGGTTCTGAACTTGCTAGTATACAAGCATTTTGCAGGCTTTATTTTATTGATCTTTAAGAAGTCTTGTGAAAGATGAACTACCATCACTCCTGTTACAAATTCTTTCTGTTGATAAAAAACATTGTATCTCAGGTAAGCAGCTTTTTCACAGTAACAGCAAAGTCTGTGGCAGAACCAGAACAGAAACAGATCTAGAGCTCCAGAAAATTAGTTTACCGTATCTTTGCCACAACACAAAAGTACTAATCCTTTTGTATCAGTGAAAGAAATTATTGGATAGGTTCAGGAAAACATTTTTCCTCAGTGTAATATCAGATAACTAGATCCATTACTTGGATACTTTACTTGTTCCACTGTGATGTCTTAGTGTTTCCAAATTCAACAGCACTTCATTTCTTAGATCTCCTGAAAAGTGAGCCTTTGCAAGGCCCTGAACATGGCATTCAGACATTACTAGTTCCATCAAAATTTGAAGACATATTCCTCACTGACTTAGACATACCATCAGTCTCTTGCAGTGTATAGTTCCTTTGTTCGTCTGTCAAACATTCCTGAGTCCACTCTGAACTGCACTCTTGCTTCCCCAAAATGTGGTGGTTGAGGATCCGCACTGGTATGCAGACCCATTGCCTTCTGTGAGTATCATCTATGTTTACTAGGTTTTATATTGTTTTAAAGAAGTAAGTGAAAGCAACTTGAGTGGGAAAAAATGAAATCGTTTCAAAAAGCACTGGGTCTGTATCCTGCAAGTTATGTTCTAAAATGCACCACTGTTTAATAAGAGTTTGTTTCCTATTTGAATATGCCTTATTAAATAATAAAACCAAAATTAGCAGACAAAGCAATCTAAATTATTTTGTTTACCTTCCTTCCGTGTTATGGTATTAAAATGGAAAGTATAAGTATTTAACAAGTTTGTGGGGCAAAGATTAGTTTAGCAAATTGCTACCAGGAGATGGCACCATTAACAAAATAATTTGAGTGCCACATATAAGTCTCTCTCAACCATCTGTATGTCTGAATGCTTTGACAATTCCAGGTGTTTTCTGAGCCCGATCCGGCAAATCATTTATCCAAGCAATCCTCACATGTGAGTGATCCAAGGGATGGTGAAAGCATCTTGCACGCTGTCTGACTGGTGACTTATTTGCTCAGGTCGGCAGATCAGGGCTTGTGCTGAGTTACCAAATACAGGAAGAGACTAGTTACTGGCCAGTATTTTCCTCCCTGATAAGTTACATATTGGTTTGGAAAAGAGATTGAGGGGATATAGGGATACATATATGTCCATATATATATATGTATAGTTTTATTATTTTTTTTTATCTTACTCTGCCATATATAGGCTGCAACTAAGTTGCATGAAGAACTGAATGCAAATTCTCAGAGAAGCGCTGATGTGGAGTGGACTGGCTCCAATTACAGTTGCAAGAGGTGAATGCAAATATTCAAACACTCCTTCTTCGAGACTGAAGGTATGATATTTTTTGTCATTTTTCCAACACCTCCAAAGAATAACATTAAACAATTTTATATTTACAAGCCAGTAGGGAATCCAACTTAAAATGATAAGAATTTAAAGACTCTGAGACCTTACCCTACCCTGCCCAGAGAACATCCCTGTGGCCAAATCAGACCCATGGAAGGTGAAGGAAAGATTTCAGTTAATGACATAATATAAGAATTTCACCTGTTGACTGTAGAAAAACTGGAGCATTGCACTCACGCAGCTTGCAGGATCGGATTCCTTGTGTGACAGGAAGCAAAATAGTTGCCATGTGTTTCATTTCAGTTTCAAACACTTCAGGTTTTGAATCTTCTGGGTTAAGTAATTGATGTTTGAGTGCCCTGCCCCTGCTTGGTATTTTAAAATAAACCTTCCTATAGCACAGATTATGAATCAAAACAGCTGCTGTAGCTGAAAGTGTACTTAAATGGCAAGATGGCTCTTTGGGAATCATAGTAACTAGTCTCATATACATTGCTTCAGCACCCGGGGAGCTAAATTTCATGTATTTTGGTTTAAAAGATTCATTATATAGATCTAGTGTTTACAGCTTTTTTCTTTTTTCTTTTTTTTTTTTTTTATGCCTCCCCCATTGCTTCCTGCCAAAAAAACAGTTGAACAAAAAAATCTCTTGTTACCAATATCTGTTGTCAAACTTGTATTTCTCATATGCCACAGCATATGAGATTATGAATAAATCTTTTGTCTTCTGCAAATGCAACCAGAAACAGTCAAAAATAGATTTTTACAAGCAATGCAGTAAGCTGTTTGCAAGACAGTCAAACTCTGGCATAGAAGCTCTTCTAGGCGTGGTTAAAACTTCTAGATTAAGATTTTTCATTTCTTCATTGACTTTATGGTGAACTTTTAGAGAGCTGAATAAAGAAAAGAAAACCAGAGTCAAAACCACAAATTTTGACTTTCTGGTGGGTTTAGGACAGGCGCTGTATATGTGTATCATTGTAAACAAGCCAGGATGTGAAAACAGGATGTGTCATTTAGTATGCACTAAAAACTGTGATGAAAATACTGTTGTAAGCAAGATTGCATACAATTTTCTTGAAGCATGCTAATGCCCATGTAAGCTATAGATATAAAGCCTTCATTCCTCTACTAAAACAGAAAACAGAAATTATAGAAGCCATTACTTGAAACATGCAAAACCAGTCAGAAGGTAAAATAATATGGGTACAGTGATTGAAAACAAAGGTACTGAAAGCAAACTAGTGTAGAGATCATCAGGAGACCAGGAGGCAAGATTGCAATATGGTGCTATTTTACTCACGATAGAAACAGCCTAAATGAAAAGTAATAGTGTAATGTTGTCAAAAATGAAAGAATTGGGGAAAAAATCAACAACTGGAAAAACACATGGAATTGTAAACAAAGACATTCTCACCTTTTTGTTATCTACAATGGAAAGGGAAATAAAAAATTGTGCACGGTCTTTGTAACAAACCAGAACTCAGAATATGTTTCTCATCCTAACCAAAAGCAGCACACAGGACCATAGATATTGCCTACCTGCTTGAGGTCATTAATAAATGTTATAGTGTTAATCAGTCTTTCTACTGTGGAATGATTGCTGCAACAGCTCTCCCTATCTTTCCTAACTTGCAGTCTTACTGATGTAACTTACTATAGCTTGTGCTCTGAGCTTCAGTAAGCCCTCTAAGTTATGACCTCTAAGAAGTTCTAGTAAGATATATCCTTTAAAAAGCTATATTTAGTGCAAAATATACCTTATTGCACACATACATGGCAAAAGATACAATACAGTCAGAGCTCTCTGAGCGTGCACTGGTTTTCCCTACATTTCTGTTTGTAGTTCAACAGACAGGGAATTAGGCTTAAAGACATTTGAGAAACTATGTTTTTCTCTTTAATTCTTCTTGCCTATAACTTTTCATAGCATTATTCTTCAATTATTACTCCCATTTAAATGAATGAGGGTGGATGACAAGTTACACTGAGGTGAAAGCAGGATCAGTTTTAGTTCTGCGTCCTTACTGGCCATTCACCTGATTGACATGAGGGAATCCAGCCACTGAATTCCTGAATGTTTGGAGTCTCTGGAACTGATGGGAAGCCTGAGCACTGCCCTTTAACCTTCTGGCCTCTTGGCTTACTCTTAGCTTCCCTCATAAGAGCTGAACCTTTCCATCCAACTTCCTATCCCAGCAGTAAGTCCAAACTCCCATTGTCACTTAAACTCCTAGAATCTCCCTGAAAAGTTGGGAGATTCTCTGGTTTACAGTTTAACCCTTCAAGAGCCAAATCAGCGATGTGATCAAATGTCCTGGTAGCAAAAGTTTTGCCCTCGTTTTTTTAAGCTATGGCTGGTTTTTACTTAATAAAATGGAGAAGATTACAAATCTCTGGAAAAAGAACAAATATCCTAAATGTAATGCCTTCTCTGTGTCTCTCCCTATTTGTGAAATTCCTGAAAGTTCATCTGTCTTCAGGAAGATGGAGAAAGAAGATGCCTTCCTTCAACAGGATGCCTCATCAGCTGCATGCTTCTCATTTCAGCTCCTACAATTTACTATGCTACCAAAATGGCTGTCCACTGCTTAGAACAATTAGAGTTTATAGTCGTAGGTCTCACAACAGCAGTCCCTAGAAATAAAGGTTGAAGGTTGAAAGGAGGAAAACATAGTCTAGACTTGATCAAGTTGGATTTTGCAATCTGATGTGAATAGCTATAATGTTTGCACTCCAGAAACTATATATGGATAGATCCACACATTGTGTTTTTCCAAGGAGAATATGGGCTGAATACAACACTCCGTCAAAGTAGTAAATAATTATAACTAGACAAATCAAATTAAATATTCTGTAGTGCACTAAAGAAGCTGAAAGGGTTGTGAAACAACTAGGACAAACCTGCTGTGAAAAGACTTCAAGGAAAGCACTGTGTTAGCCTGAGTTAAGATGGAACAGAAAGGAAGTAGTATGCAGGAAGTGCAATGACAAGGTGGTAAATTCTCACTGACAAATCCAGAAAATAACAGGACCAAAGGACAAGGATGAGGCTTATAGACACTTTTTTTTTTTTTTTAAATCCAGGAGAAATCATATGTAAAGCCACTCTTATTTCTTCCACAGAATAGGCCGTAAAATCACATCCTAGTTATCTTCCCTATCAAGTCCAAAAACTTTTCATTGAATATTGTCGAAAAACTCAAACCAGTGAGGGGTAGGAAGCTATTTTCTATAAGATCTGTGGAACAACTCTGTTGCACAAACATCAAAACCACAAACTTCCCACTGATAGACCTTTCCTGTTCTTATGTTCCTGTTTCAGAGTTGATTAGAGGAGGAAATGAAAAAGGGAAATATTCCACATGGTGGAATAAAGCTGCAACTCTGCTGAACCTGACTCTCAGCTCCTACAAAGAGATGCAGCTACACCCTCAAACATCCCCCAAGCTGACAGCACTTGCATCCAATAACTTCAGTGCTGTAAAAAAACAACCAACCAACCAACCAAAACATTTATTTGTATTCCTGGACAAAACCTGATTTAGTGACCAATCTGACAGCCAGGAACGGTTCACCAACAGTAGAGCAAGTTGGAGCTGAAAGCCACTGAGGCACTTTGGTGATTCCAAGCTTAATGTTGACACACTTTGAGGTACATTTCACTGTACTGCAGACATTTACCAACAAGCTTAATAAGTTCAGTTTCTCTCCACATGTTGTCACATGTATCAGTGCTCCTCCCTGCATATGTTTTCATGTAAATTTTAATCTGGATTGCAAGGCTTTAGGTCCATCTGCCCATGCAAGATTACAAAAACCCATGGCTTTAATAGAGCCAGATGAAAATAACAGAACTAGGGTAATGTTGGAAGGCTTTCCTCTCTCCTTCCTGCCCAGTTCACTGAGAGAAGCTGATGACTATACTAAAAAGCAGATCACCAATATCTAGACTCTGGGATCACAGGTCAAAACTCAGCAGGATTTGCACAACTCTTCAGCCTTCCAAAGTATGTAATAGAAGTAAGCATGGAACATCAAGATGAAACCTTGAAAGATGAACACCTTCCAGTACGAAGTTAAAATATGTCCTAAGAGCTCAGCCATAGCTAAGTACTGTGCTGGTGGTCCTGGGCAAAATTTCCCTTCCAAATTTCACAGTCTTAGTAAAGGCCCTTTCTCCCTGTGGGTGTCTCCATTTGAATGTAGCTCTTGGAAGCTGTAAATAAAACTGATTAAACATTTTCCATCGAAATAGTTGTGTATACAGAATTATGTTTTCAAGTATCAAGTGTCCCTTCAAGAAAGAAAAAAACAGAGGTTAGCACACTTAGGTTTCTCAGACAGAAAAAAAATCTGTTTGTTTTTGCAAGAAAAAATGTTGAGGCTTATAAATCTACAATTTCTGACAAGTGGTACTGAACTATGGTTTTAGGTTGGCTTAGATTTTGTATGATTGCTTTAATCATAGTAGGAAAGTCAGTTTATGCAAAGTGACAAGATTAAGAAAGACATAGTCTTTCATAACTATTGAAATGGGGATGACAGGACATATCTTTCTAGCCAGTGTCTTATTGGGACAATGAAATGTCTACTTTACCCAAAGTTTACTCATAGGATAAAATTAGAGCTGAGAAAAATAAAATCATTTGACATTATCAAGTCCAAGTTACTAGAATTGTTGACATCTCATAGACAGTCCAGATACACTGAGATCTGAATATCTTCCAGAGAGGTGATACATTCTTGTTTTTACAAGGTTCCACAGTTGTAATTTATTTTCTTTCTTTTTTTTTTTTCAATCACAAAATCATCTAGGTTGGAAAAGACCTTGAAGATCATCTAGTCCAACCATTAACCTAACACTGACAGTTCCCAACTACACCATATCCCTAAGCGCTATGTCAACCGAACTCTTGAACACCTCCAGGGATGGGGACACCACCACTGCCCTGGGCAGCCCATTCCAACACCTAACAACCCATTCGGTAAAGAAATGCTTCCTAATATCCAGTCTAAACCTTCCCTGGTGCAACCTGAGGACATTTCCTCTTGTCCTATCGCTTCTTACTTGGTTCAAGAGACTCATCCCCAGCTCTCTGCAACCTCCTTTCAGGTAGTTGTAGAGGACGATGAGGTCTCCCCTCAGCCTCCTCTTCTCCAGACTAAACAACCCCAGTTCCCTCAGCCGCTCCTCGTACAACATGTGCTCCAGACCCTTCCCCAGCTTCGTTGCCCTTCTCTGGACATGCTCGAGTAATTCAATGTCCTTTTTGTAGTGAGGGGCCCAAAACTGAACACAGTAATCGAGATGCGGCCTCACCAGTGCTGAGTACAGGGGTAAGATCACTTCCCTGTCCCTGCTGGCCACATTATTTCTGATACAAGACAGGATACCATTGGCCTTCTTGACCACCTGGGCACACTGCTGGCTCATGTTCAGCCGGCTGTCAATCAACACCCCCAGGTCCCTCTCTGACTGGCAGCTCTCCAGCCACTCCTCCCCAAGCCTGTAGCGCTGCTGGGGGTTGTTGCAGCCGAAGTGCAACACCTGGCATTTGGCCTTATTGAAACTCCTACAGCTGGCCTTAGCCCATCGCTCCAGCCTGTCCAGGTCTCTCTGCAGAGCTTCCCTACCCTCGAGCAGATCAACACTCCCACCCAACTTGGTGTCATATGCAAACTTACTGAGGGTGCACTCGATCCCCTTGTCTAGATCATCAATAAAGGTGTTAAACAGGAGTGGCCCCAAAACCGAGCCCTGGGGGACACCACTCATGACCGGCCGCCAACTGGATTTAACTCCATTCACCACAACTCTTTGGGCCTGGACATCCAGCCAGTTTTTTACCCAGCGAAGCGTGTGACCGTCCAAGCCATGAGCAGCCAGTTTTGCCAAGAGAATGCTGTGCAAAACATTGTCAAAGGCCTTACTAAAGTCAAGGTAGACAATATCCACAGCCTTTCCGTCATCCAAAAAACAGGTCACCCTGTCGTAGAAGGAGATCAGGTTTGTCAAGCAGGACCTGCCTTTCATAAACCCATGCTGACTGGGCCTGATCATCTGGTTGTCCCGCACATGTTGTATGATGGTACTCAGGATGAGCTGCTCCATCAGCTTCCCGAGCACTGAAGTCAAGCTGACAGGCCTGTAATTTCCCGGATCATCTTTCTGACCCTTCTTATATATGAGCATCACACTGGCCAATTTCCAATCTATCGGGACCTCCCCGGTCAGCCAGGACTGCTGGTAAATGATGGAAAGTGGCTTGGCGAGCACCCCAGCCAGCTCCTTCAGCACTCTTGGGTGTATCCCATCTGGTCCCATAGACTTGTGTATGTGATGCAGTAGGTCACTGACTGTCTCCTCCTGGATTGTGGGGGGGTTGTTCTCCCAGTCTCTGTCTTCTGGCTGAGGAGGCTGGATTCCCTCAGTGCAACTAGTCTTGTTATTAAAGACTGAGGCGAAGAAGGCATTAAGCACCTCATCACTCGTTGCCATGTTTCCTCCCGCATCTAGCAGGGGATGGAGACTCTCCGTCAAATTACACATATAAACATAAAAAATGGAAGTCAAGCCACTCGGAAAATCATTCTTCTAAAACTGGATTGAAATCACTAGAACAATGAAATAAATTGTTATTAAATTATTGTTTACTAATGGTTTTGCTACATTGTACCTTGCATTTAATTTCTATCATTTAAGTACAGAATATTGCTGAGCTCGATCTTTCCTTTTTCCTACCTTTTCTCCACACCCAATATTCCTTGCTCCTTCAGGCTTTTTAACCACAGTTGGAGCCCTTAAAGTTCCTTCTAAACCACAAAAGAACAACACGTACATCACCTCTACATTACTTATTTGACAAAATGGAACTAGATATTTAGAATTTAGTCATCAAACTGTGCCTATGATGTACCTAGGAGCTACCTAAGTGATGGAGGGTCCTGGAAAAGAAGGCAAGACAAGGCAAGGCAAGGCAAGGCAAGGCAAGGCAAGGCAAGGCAAGGCAAGGATATTGCTTCACAAGTTCAAGGCCTGAATGTCCACTTTTTCATTTTAAAAATGTGTTATTGTTTATTATTGATATGATGACCTTGTAGTCCACCAGTTAAGGGTCAAAACACATAAATAACATGTTAGGGCATCTGTTTAACAAGAAAAGGATATCCCTTTCTGGGAGATTTGGAAAGCCATGTAATTAAAGGACTATTTTTAATTTCCTCTGTACATTTTTTTTACATTTGAAACACTCTGCATACAGCTATACTATTCAAGAGATTATGGTCTGATTATTAAATACTAGTTTACAATATTCCCATTACTCCAGAGCTTTTATAGAAACTGGAGAAATCCATACAATGAATAACAAACAACCAACTTGCTCACTCTTCTGTTGGTGCAATTTGTTTTTACCACTTTATCCTAAGAACTAAAAGTGAAGTAAGCTAATAAAACTCATTACAGACAGAATTTTGACAACTACAGTCATTAGCATATCTGAAGTTTGTTCTGTGTATTAGCACCGACAATGCTAGGCCAATGAGTAGCAAAGAGCACCTGTCAAAACAAAAGAGCTTCACGCCTCACAAGTTTAAGCCCCAGGTAAGAAACTCAGCCTTGTGGATAGGCTGAAAGAAGATGTTGCAACCTGAAACTAAAAAGACTTGTAAGAGAGAAAATGAGATCCCTCTGGGTGCCAATAGACTTCTGTTTGCCACGATTAAATCCTCTTTGTTTCATTACATACATCAGTGCAAAAACAAACAGTCAGATCAAGATAAAGAGCTTGCAACACATCTTTCTTTTTCCCTCCCCATCACAATTGCCATCATTCTCCCTGGACACGCTTAAAAGGACTGGCTTTCCTCAAATAAAATTGATGAGACCTCTGAGCAGGTGTACAAGACAGCTTTTGGCTTTAAAAAAGTGTGAAGCACTTATGTCAATGACCTGATCAAGTGATAAGCATGCTGGCTTCCTTTGCTCTCTAATTAATTTTCTCTCTTGAAGAGGATATTTAGAATTGCATGATGCCTAGGCTAAGTCTTAACACCAATGGAAATTCAATGAAATAATGCTTTTCCTGGAAAAAGGAAACTTGTTATAGTACATGTGCCTCAACAGAATTAGAAGAGTGTTATAAGTGCACAGTTTGGACCAAATGTTTATTTCAGCAATTGTTTTGAATGTTATTGTTAATGCAACATAGAGTTTCTTTGTCTAAACAAAACAAAGATACTTGGCAGCATAGTAGCTACCTAAAGCTAGCAGGAACTGGGGTCAGATAGACATACATTTTAAGTATCTCTTTGAATCAGTAACATCATTCAGATACATTTATTACCATCTACTGTACTGTAAAGTAATTACAAATGACTGTGCAACTTCTTCACAAAGACTGATTTCTTCCTGTAGAAGCACTATAGACCAATGAGTCTACATTGGAATAATAAACAATCCCTTTGCATTTTATTTTTATTGTAGTGGCAGGAGTTAGCAGTGCTGCTGTTCAATGGCAATAAGCTTCCTATAACGCTGAAGTACAAAGGTGAATGGTAAAAATGAGTGCTTCTTTAGCAGAGGTTGATTGTGAAAGAACAGAGTTAGCAAGCAATTTGTGCTTGGGGCAATTATCTTTGTGTTTCATAAAATTAAAGGAGTTTGCAAAGCTTCCTCATCCCTATCCTGTTTATGTTCCTACAAAGGATATGGATGTATTACCTCTAGTTAGTAAAAATATATACAGGACAAACATCACTGCTGAATTAGTATAGAACTAATTGCAGTAGCAGTTTGTGTTATTGAAGTTAAACTGATACTCAGCTTAGGTATTCTCGATGAGGTGAGATAAGGGTTCACTCAGGTGCGGATATACAATACAATTGGAGAAAAGAGAAGCTAAGATAGTCTGATAATTACACTTTTTTGTTGATGACTTCCTCTCAATGAAAGAATAGGATTCCACAAATGAAGTATGCCTTACTGTGTTTATTTACACACACACAGAGACACACATACACACACCTGGGTGTAAACAGTTCTTGCTTTTTGACTTTGGAGCATTTGCTGTAAGCACTGCTAGCTCACTCTGCCCTCAGCCTGTGGTGGATATGGTTACTATTTGTTAAAAGCCCTAAGGAGCAGAGATGGATTTAGCCTAGGTCTTACTACATAGTCCTTAACTGGTAGTTGTAGAAATCTCACCAACATGTTGCAGAATAAAAAAGAAAAAAAAGATTAAGAATGGAAGGGGAGGATCGAAAATTAATTGAGAATGAATAAGAAGAAAATTCTCAGCAGACTAAACTGAACAAACTTTCTGTCTTTCATTACCTTAAGTGTTCAAGTCTGAAAATGTATTTTATATTTAATGACACATAGATTTTTTTAATCAAGGTTTTCTCATGCCCCAAGCACAGTATAACAATCTTAAACTTCTAAAAACCACCTATAGATATGTTTTTTTAAAGTAAAATAGCATAGAGGACAAGATTATGGTGATCTTCCTAGTGTTACTTCATATAATTTCACTGGATCACATAGATATACTTCTGAAATCAGAATTCCACTGTCAATGAAAGTACTGCAGTCATGCTGAATCCATTCAGATGTGGCACTTTCTTTTCCTTGGTATGTTCTGCAGCCTACCAAGGGACTGGAGATTCGACAGTTTGTGACATTAGATGTTTGGAATTTCGGTTCCAGATTTCAGTTCCCATGAAACTCCGGTGTGACCCAGTCTTAAACAGTTCAAGTTTTACCCCTGCAGTGACTTGGATAGCAGAAAACCACTGACAACCAGGTCATCTGACTGCATGACTGCTATGTTGAGATGTAAAGTTGAGATTACTGAAGTGAAGGAAATGCAGCATAATTGCTTTTTTTTGTTTGTTATTGCAAGTTTGTTGTGTTTTATTTTACTTTCGGGGGAAGAATAGTTGTTAGGAATTTTTAAACTGGAAATGCTAATCTCATACATGCAGCTTTTATTTTTCTGCTGCCATATTCAGTCACACACAGAAGTCATATTAAATTTCTTTGTAAAAGAAGAAAATAAAAAACTTTTAGATAATCCCTTCTTACAACACACACTTATGATATACTGCGGTCCTGCCACAGACACTTCTAAACTGAGAGACAATATGTAAAAAGGATAAAATACTTCAGTAGGCGTAAACCATTGTAACTTTTGCAGTTAGGGAAACGGGTTTTAATATGGTAGCCAACACCAAACAACTCCAACGAAAGTCTGATAACATTATTTTGTCCCCACAGGATGACCCAACACTCTGGTGTATCTATTTCTTTTGCATGATCCTGAATAGCCAAGAAAACTATGTGGTTCATTTTACAATCCCTATTTGTTTCACTGTGCCTACTGAAGGGATAATCCATTTATAGAAGTGAGCACTTTTTCTTTTCCCCATGATGTTGTTGGTATTACTGTGTTCTAGAGAATAGGAAGCTTATGTAAAACACAGCATGAGAAAGAAAAATACTGAAACATGGTTTTAAAAATGATAAGAATGTCAATCATTTCAAAGTAGAAAAAGAAATGTACCTCGGTATTTGTATTTCTAACAAGAAAAAGTTGGGTTTTTTTCTGAGAGGAAAGATGCAGAAAAGGGCACTGTATTAGCTAAATATTGTACCTTGCAACATCAGTCATTTCCTACTCAATAATACTGAAAGGGTCTAATTTATAAGTTTTTCCATTTCCCTGTTATGCTGGTTTGTAAGTTCTGACATTGCTACTGGTATGTTAATGAGAAGCTAGTGTTCCATTAAGAGTAAACCATATGCTCTACCGCATACTGTGAAAGAGAAAGCATATAATGTGACTGTTGCCTTAGTAACACATTAATTCATTTTGTCAGTGTTGGCACAGATCATTTCATTTATAAGAAAACAAGTATAATAGTTTACCACATCTATAATATTTACAGTGTTTCTGTTACAAAACAGTGACAAAATGAGTTTAAAAAATAGAGTTGGGATAGTATTATTAAAATATGGAATTTGTGGTAAAAATGTTCCCATACAAATTAAAAATAAGATTGGTGTAAAATTTCTTTTCACATTATAACACCAAACTGTTTGCTTGTTTGCATATTTGTATTCCACTAATAATATTCATAAAATTATAGTCCATGAAAAACCACAAGTACATTAGCAGTTTTTAATGAATGCTAAACAAAATATTTCATACAACAGTTTTGTTAAGATACAACCATTACAACCTAATCGTATGTTAGCGTGTTACTCATAACAAAGCTAAACATTTATGTCTTTTTATCTGTTCTTCCAGATGTTTCTTAGTGTTTTAACACCTCTAAAGTGCTGGAATTAAAGTATTCCATTCTTTTAAGTGATCATATCTTAGGTTTTATTCATTGAAGAAGTAGGTACATATATATATATAAGTGCATTATATTCTTTAGAATATAATCAGAGATGATATTTAATATGAATTAAGATACTGCAAAGATTTGATAAGGAAAAGAAGTGAAGAAGCAGGAAAGGTAATTCCTCTCACTATGGTCTGCACCTGCAGAATGGTCTCAGCCCTCCTTGTTCTTAGGACATTGTACACCTGTAAATGCATATTTTTAACAACAGGCATTTTATATCTATAATGCACACTGTTCGCTTTATACTAAAATAAACAACCTTACGTTTTAGATATCACTGTCATGAGAAAACCATTTTTCTAGTGCAACTACTCTCTTTTGCACACATCCTAAAACACTTAATAAGTCGTCATCACTGTTTACAGCTCTTTAGTTATTTGGACTAATGCACATAACCTGTAAAGGTTCAGTACAATTCAATTTCTTATCACAGTATGGATAGTGGAGCAATTTACTCTCAAAAACAAAGAAGAAATATTTCTAAAACTGTGCTGAGACCATACTTAACAAATCTGTAATGCTATGGGGGTTTTTTAAGAGGATTTAGTTAAATACAATTATGGAACTCAGGAATCATTTCCATTAAATCTTAAGTCTTGTGAAAAACTTCTGTAAAGAAAAATTAAAATAAAAAATTACAGCAAGATAATGCATAACAAATTGCCTCTGGAATAAAATCATGGAACAAAATCACCATCACAGAAAATAACACTCAAATATTTTATCTAATTTTTGTAGCTACTTAATTTTTATTTTATTTTATTTCATTTTATTTATTGAAGAATAAAAATAAATCTTTAAAGTCTGAAAAAAGCCCTCTTTTAACTACAGGCACTTTAGCCATTAAAATGTGTTTTTCCCCTGTAAAACCAAATTCCATTTCTAGAATAAGATCTCAATATTTTTTAGCTTAACATTGTGCAATTCAAAGATTAAGGAATACAATTACTCATATTGAATGGTTCTCAAATTATGTAGGTAGTACATTTAATAATCTGTCATTATAGCTAATAAAACAACTATAAATAGAAATAGCTAATAGAGTAGCTAAAATCTCTTGTTAGATGCAATACTACAAGCCCAGTTCTGCAATACTGGTAGCTTTTTAAATTTATAGATTTCTGCTAACATCCAACATTCGGTTAACTCAAATTCAAAGACATTTTGGCTGAGGAAATTAAAGTTTATATTTTCTTAGCTTCTAAAATTAAATTCCATGCTGGAAGCTGGATGTCATACTGATATAAGATCACATGGCAACACTGAACACTTGATATTTTTAAAGACTATATTTAATAAGGAAAAACAAGAAGGAGAAAAGCTTGTGAACCTGAGGGTTACAGAACTTTTATAAGACTTACATAGCTACATTTGATCCAGAGACTGTGTAGGGTCCTCAAATTTTCTTTCACACCGTAATCAGTCATATCACATCATCAGTATAAGTGACAGGAGGATCATGTCTATAATCACTTCATGTATATACAGAAAGGATGAAATAAGAAAAAAGAGAGGAGTGGTGACTTGCTGAATAAACAAGGAGTTCTTTACCGTATAGTGCAATCTCAATTATTTTCTGATGCCATCACTACTCTGAACTTTTGGAAAACTTTGGGTCTGACAGTTCTGTACTGATTTCTGACTGCTGAAGTTAATGAAGAAATTAATAAAATGGATTCATTATTGAATTTATCCTGTTTTTCTTTTGACCTAAGCATTCAAAACATTTTTCATTATCAAACATAATGCTGTCTCTTCTCTGGGTGCCTGTGCATGTTTCACAACTGTTATGGAGAAGTTAGATGATTAGGTATGATTTGAAACAAATTATATACTACTAAACAACATAAACTTTTCATGTAAAAGTCATTATGTTCACGTAGAGGCAGGTGATAGCCTTAATCACATGAATGAATGTTTTCTAGATGCACCACATCACCACTAATAGAGGATTCAATATTGGCTACTGTTTCATACAAAATCATAGTTATGGGGCTTTTTGTCATGGTTGTTGTGATTCACTTTGTACAAGCCAAAGCTACTAACTTGAAAGATTTACATCAATGTTTCTGAAGATAAAGACTATTTTTCAAAAGTGGCTACTGAAGTTTAGAACATGAGCCTATATTAATACATCATTGAGGAAACCTCTTTTCCAGAGATGTGCTTTTTTGAGCACGCACTTTTAACAAGCAAAGAATTATCAGCATGGCTTTATCAAATCAAAGAGTAGTCTCTCCTCTGAACTAGACCTGGGGTAAACTTTTCCCTGATTTCTTCAAGAGCATGGACATAAAAGGTCTCCTGCATTTCTGCTGGACATCCTGCATTTTTTACCAGTCCTTTAAAAGGCAATTAAGGACAATTTTAGTGTCCTACTGCTCTGAAGGCAGCATGTAACACCTAGCTGGGTGAGTAGATGGAGCAAGGCCTTCCTCTGAGCTGCTGATGCTAAAATTATCCAGTGCATCTCCATTAAAATATAATGGACACTTCTGAAAATCTTCTCATTTTAATTTTACATTTCTCATTTAGTCAGTAGCAAGCAGAATTTTGACCAAGTATGGAATACAGTGCAAATTCAGATTGATGCCAAAAGGTTTATATACAGGTGCACATTTAAGTGGATGTACCAAGGTGGTGTTCTTCTCTTCATTTCACAATGACAGGCTGCCTCTTAAATGCATTCACTGCTGAGCAATACATCCACTTACTTAAGACTACATATTTTCTACTAATATACATTTTCTGTTTTTATACACTTACTGTATGTGTATAAAAGACCTGGGCTAATGTTTCATCATTCCTGACATAGGAGGATGAACAAAGAACTGAGGTTTGTATCAGATTCTCTGGGGAAACATACTAAACCTCGTTCTTCTCTAGTAATTGACCTGAGTGCTGATAGATACCAACTGGTAGCTGAAATTCAGGCAAATTATTTAAAATTATTGAAAACTAAGGCACAAGCTATTATACTACCCAATAATTATTCTCTTCATTGTTGGATGTGTATCAAGTCACATTCACAGCAGCAAAACTTAGGTGGCTTGCTCCAGTGTTGGCCTTACTATAATATGCCACTTATGAAGCACAGTACTAACAAACATAGTAGTGTTTTGCTGTCTTGACACTGTCCTTGCATGCTTGGACCAGACAGGAGCACCAACTATAGAGGTTACTGTAAGAAGAGACTCTGTCCCTTAAAAGCACATTTATTTTCAATCTGCCACTGCTTTTGTCCAGAGCTCATTTACAAGATGAACACAGCTTGTGAAAAACAACTAATAAAGAAATGGGAAATTGATAAAAAAGGATAAATAATCTTAAGTGCACCTTATAATGTTAGAATGTTTAAAAGCTATTGTCCTCTAGTCAGTAGCAAAATGTTTAGCTTGTGACAAGTCTTGCAATATGTCCATGATAGCATGTAAACACAGTACAGCTAGTCGTATCTGGCACACAAACATTCTAACTTGCTTCTGACAGCCAGCTAACCAGAAGCCTATTTAGATTTAGGGGGTGGTGGTGATCAGTCTTTGGCAGTTGTAGAAATAGTAGCCTAACAACTTGTAATACATATAATTACTCTCTATATCCCCTGGTCAGCATATCTTCTGATATGTAAATTAGATGGAGCAAGCAGATGTATAACCTAGGAAGCATTCCAGATTCATCTTGATAAAAGTATGGTATTCATACTGGGCAGGGTTCCTTTGTCTATAACAATGCCACCAGCAACACCAAAAATACATGCAATATAAAAATAAAGCTATTGACCATTTCCAGGGGCTACAATTTGCATGGAACGTTTTCATTCCACCTGCCATATCTAATAAGCACTATTATTTATCAGCATCACACTAAGGTAGATATGTGATAAAAACATAGAAAGAGATGATATAAACTGCAAACATCTTATAGAGAAATTGATAAAACTTGCAAATTTAGCTAAAGAGTGAGAAACTGGGGGAAGATGAAGATGGCTACAGAAGTTACTTTTATGGGCATTTGGAAGATTTAGAGATCTCTCTACCTACCTATCTACCCACTTGCCCTTTACAATTGTCTCCCCCACAAACACTGAATCTATTCCAATGTCCCAAGCCCCTGATACTAAATGACATAGAAACTCCTAAAGCAAATAATTTATTTCTTAGTCCAAGGAACAGTCATGGGGCCCTTAAACCACCGATGTTTAATTTTTTTTTTTCCCCAATGAATATTAAGGCTTATTGAGCCTTTCTGGTCATTTAGCCAACTTCTAAACTAGTGAAAGTTAACCTATACCATCTATGTTACCACTTGTATTTACAGTAGTATAGGCACAGTTTTTGGTTTTTTTTTTTTTTTGGAGTGCTCTTGTTGGAACCAGTGGTTCCCTTTTGTGCTCTCTCATGACAGTTCTTACATTTGGTGAAGTAAACTAGTTGTCTGGACATGTCTAGTTTTAGGAACACTTTAAGTATAGTAAATCTGCTTGTAATTTAGGAAATCTCATGATTTGGCATATTGTCACACACAGTGTAAATCAAACTTTTTTCTTAATTGTAAGTTGTTGACACAGCTAGGATGTCTTTATTGAGACATGATTTTCACTGTTTAATGATGCATTTGAGATAATATAGCAAATCAAATCTGTGCTCTATGTGACTGTTGCATGCTGTTATTCTGCTGTTATTATTATAGGTATGTTATCAGAGCATTGTAAAAGATGAGCATTTCTTTGGGAACTCGCAGAAAAACAATACTTTTTTGCTCTTGGCCATATTCCCCAAATAGAATTGAAATGCAAGGTGTGAATTTTTCTTTTGTTTATGTATTTATCCTACCATAATAGCTTGTGTTATTGTAGTGAGTTTAAGAGTATTATAAATTTATTATTATCCTTCAATATAGAAATTTTGTATCAAACCAACTACCACAAAATCATTCCCTGAACTCATTGCTGGAATATTCCTGAATGCGCTCCTGAAGGCTATCTTGGTTTAGTGTCAGTAAATTTAAAGACCTTTATATTGTTTTAAATTGCATTTCTAATGCTCCTGGGGAAGAATATTAAGAGATGATAGAGTAACCTGATTTTTTTAAATTTTTGTTAAGGCATGCAGCGTTTGGTTAGAATGTTTCTAATTGTGAGCATGAAACATGTACATATTTATTGGCCTGATATGTTTTACTGAATGTACCTTGTGGGAACTAAGAGAGTAAACTACATTTTTTATTACTAGGCCATCAGGTTCATTTCAGTGGGTAACGACATATTTTGCTACCCTTACCTTTCCAAGTTCTAAAATTCTTAGTTTTCTTAACTACTAACAGTTCTGAGCCTTTGCCTTCACTTTGTGCATCTTCAGACTTTTTAAACTGGGAAAGCTTATCTTGACCTTCTCTCAGAAATATTTCTAGAACAGACTTGAATGAGATGTTAACTAGAGGAACCATTCTGGGGAAAATTTCCAATTGTGTGAGCAAATCAAATGGCAAGCAGTGCATATTTATAAGCTGGAGAGTTTTGTATTGATTCTACAGGTTTTTCAAATGAAATTTTCAATTCTTTATTTATATTAGATTGATAAAATCCAGGAGATGAAGGCTGAACACTGCTGTATGAACAAGCTATAACTTAACTGTTCTCCATGTACAAGTGATGAAATGGCAGCAAATTCAGTAATTTCGTCACAACCTAAAGAACAATTTATAACATATACTGAAATTTATTAGTTAGAGAAAGAATTAATAGGCTCTAATTTGTGTAAATAATTTTGTAGCTGACCTAAAATATAAAGGAAATCAGTTTCAGTTCAATTTACCTGTCTGACCTTTATATAGCCTTTTTATAGTTCAAAAATGCTTTAATGTTTATTTTAGAGACAATTTTTCAGATTTCTAAATTCTTTGCATTTCTTTCCATTTGATCTGTTAGCCTCATCTCTATTTTTTAAATTGTTCTTTAAATATATGTCTTATAATAGAATTTCAAGACCATGGGAACTAAGAGTTGGATCAGCTTAGTAGTGCCATTGCTTCCCTTATAACCTCAGGCTTGAGAAACAAATCAGAACTTAAAGAAAGTCTACTAAGCATAGGAGTTTGATCTCTGAAATTGCTGTTTGTTTATTTTCTGTTATGATTTCAACATTAGTTGGTTGAACTACTGTACTGGATATTGCAAAAAGTAATATCAAAGGAAAAATTGCTTGCATTTTTGGAGATAGTCACCAGAGGGCATTTATGGACTAATTCAAGACATATTTCTGCGTTGACTGTGGGAATGCTGAGAAGTATTCTGAATTACACTATATTGATATGGAAACCAAATCATTACTTTTAAAAAATTGAAAGTTTTTATTTGAAATGAGATTTTATTTATAAAGAGGGAAGAGAGATGACCAATATAATTTTTAGCTTCTCTAAAATTAATTGACTGTATTATATGTGTCAGATAGCATGAATTTTCACTCCACCTTGGAAAACAATGTGATGAGAGGAGAAAAAAAAAGAAAGGAGTAAACATTGTTTTCTTTCTTTCAGCATTTTACAAATATATAATATATAGCTGGAAGAAGCAGCTAGTTCTTTTTAAGACTACTGCAACTGAATAAAAGTGGGGTGTTGGGAGTTTTTTAAAGATGGTTTCATCTTTTGTGCTGGAAGACATGCTAATTGATATTATTAAATAGCTTCCTTTCAATTAAAATAATAATAAATATTCTAATAAAATAATGAAGACTTTGAAGAAATGGATAAGGATCAGGTAGTAAAAGCCTATGTGATATTCCAAATGTAAGGGTAGGTCCAGAATATAAGTTTACTTAAATATTTATAAAATTAAAATTAACCAATTTTGATTATTGACTTCTGTGAATATCCAAAATTCTGTATTTCATGTATGGCGATATTTCAGAATGAAATAACATCTTTAGAAGTGTCTTCTTTGCCAAGAAGAATGTATCTTTGGCCCAGTTCTTCCCAAAACAGAGATCTTGTCAGCATGGACTGCATAAAATACAACTGAAACCCTGAAAAGACCTCCGTTAGACAGGAAACCTTATTAATTAAATCCTAGCTTTTTATAGTAACAACCAAATACTGTGGTAACCTGATTATAAACTAGACACATAGAAGTTTTAGCTTTTAGTAGAGGAGCTAAATTGAAAGAAAATACAGGGTGAAATATATTAGCAAAATAAGAGAAAATACCTAAAGCTCAGTTAATGTATAAATATTCTCCTTGGGTGGATATCTGTACTTGCCTGTTAGTAGGACTCAGTGTTTTCGAACTTTTTTTCAAAAACGTCAGTTTTAAATTTCATATTGGTCTTCTAGCTTTAACATCCAACTTCTATTCCACAGAGATCACAGGCATTGGTAGTAATAAATTTAAGGCTGAAAACTTGTTGAAAGAATTACCCTATATTTAGTAACAAACAAATGATGCTGGTTTTTTTGGTAACATGGGTATATTGCATGCTCTTTCTTTTCCACAATTTTTTTTCCTTTGAAAAAGGTTATATTTTGTTTATTGCAAAACAGAATTTTCGTATGTACTTGTAAGCCAAGGCTTTCAGATTGTAGTTCAGTGGAAGTTCAGAATGTTTCCATTTGTTTCACACTTCTATGGTACAATCATGTTATAGTAGTCCAGTGCCACTGAGTGGTGTTTTCAGTCCCCTCTTTCATCCCTTGTGAGTGAATACGGATATTCCTCCAAATGTTCACATTGGCTAAAATTATTTTAACTTACATAGTGTTAATCAACTGTTTCCAGTTCAAAAGAAACCATAATAAATACACTGACTGTGTAATAGAAATACAAAATTACCAAAACCTTATACATACAATCTTCTCCTAATTACAGCCAAAGCCTTCATTTGTATGTCTCTGAGAAGTTTGGAGTTAACACATTTAATGCCTTGAAGTTCAGGAGAATCCTCCTGTTAGACCACTGCATTAAATGTGTTTCAGAATAAGGAGTTACCACTGACAATGCCTTGTTTTTCTATTTAATCCTGAGGGTTCAGGGGTATTCAGCTGTTGTTTCAGTAACAAAAGGAGAGGGGAGTGGCTACCTTGGAGGTTTCCTCCAAGATAACTACAGACCAGATCATCTGCGGTTTGTATTTAAACTATAATCCTGAATTATACAGTAAAATGATGCCTTCCATATTGCATAAACCAACCCAATTCACTGACTATTACAATGTCATTACTGGTAGCAGAAAAGACACAATTTCTGAAGTGTCTTCTTGATAGCCATACGTTTAATTGATCAAGATTTTACTTTATATTTAATGTATGTTTATTCAAAGTATCCCTACAGAGGCCAGGGCTTTAATATTGCAACTATATTCAATATATAAATGAACTAAATCTAAAAAGACATGGTAGAGTTGATCTTTTCTTTCTTTGGCCACATAATCTT
Source organism: Strix aluco (assembly GCF_031877795.1). Lineage (NCBI taxonomy): Eukaryota > Metazoa > Chordata > Aves > Strigiformes > Strigidae > Strix > Strix aluco. The sequence continues at coordinate 100,865,249 of NC_133934.1, read as the reverse complement.
CCAGAACTGCGAATTATATAGTAGTCTCTTATCTAGTTCTCTGAATGCTGTGTGACACCTCATGGAAATATGCATTATACATGCTAGCTGTTCCAGAGTAACTAGTTTAGGAATACCGTAGATTTATATACATATATATGTATGTATATGTATGTGCATATATATATGTCTATACATATAAGCATTGCCTCTCTCTATATATGCAGACAATTGTTAATTGAAGAAGAAAAATTAGCTCTATCCCCGCTGAAACCAGGGCATATTTTTTTCTTCACTGTGTAAATTCAAGAGGCCAAAGATTCAAAGACTTAAGAAATAACTAGAAAAAATTTTTTTCAGAATTTTTATAACATTTATGATTCTTTATGAATGACCTAAAATTGGTAACGTTATCATAGTCCTAGAATATTTGTGTCACAAGGAGCTAATCACAGTCTTAGAGGACCATGCAGTCTTCAGCTGTATCACCTCATAAGCAAAATTCAGGTATCACCAATGTCAGAAGAGAAACTAGGAGAAAAATTTGTTTCTCTGTGACATAAAAGTCTGTGACATAAAAAAGTTTGCTTTTTGAGGTATTTTTCACTTCAATATTTTTCCTACATGTTTGTTTATTTTCATTATTTCTACTCTGTTATTTTCCTTCCTTCCTTTCTCCTCACAGCTGTCAGTGAGGAGAAGCTGTGGAAAGAACAGCATGACACAAATGAGATTGTCCAAAGAGGAGCGGGCTCTGTGGTTCAGAAAGAAAAGACAAAGTCTGGAGTCCCATTTGCAAGAGAAATGTGAATAAGATCAGGAAGAAGGGACTGAGAAGACAGAATTTAGCACTCTGGAACAGTTAAAGAGGTCAAATGAGAATGATATAGAGGACAATGGAAAAAGAGAATGTAGAGGAAGGAAAACAAAGGACCAAGGGCTTCTAGGACTTGAGAAAAAAAAATTAAGGTTAGCAGGACACAAGAACAGTGCAGACTTTCTTCAAGCCACTGCATTTCTACAAAGCAATCATCACACTCATTTTCATTTAGAAATGTAGCAGGTTATATAAACCATATGAGGTTATCTTAACTAGTGATTAACTTAACTGGAGAGACACTATAACAGGAAAATTAGTAAAAGAGATGTAGGACTGTTAAAAGAGAGGAACGAATGAACTGGACTGAAAACAAACAGTTAAACTAGCAGATCATGAGTTTTCCCTGGGACTGGTATGGGATCTGATGCTACTTTCATTAATAACACTGATAAAAAAATAATATTTGGTTTTCAAATTTGCCAATGACACAAAACAGTCATAATCAAAATATTCCACAGAAAGACATCAAGATATTAAGGAGTGAATTAGAGAAATGTGATGAAATGTATATGAGAAATGATTATCTGAAAAAATTAGAGGAAGAGGATTTCTTAGATTTAATTGATTCATGTTCTTTGCCAAAGGATAGAGAAAAAAAGTAAATGCAATCCTCTACTCTAGTAACTTTGGATTAATCAAGGTATTTCCAGAAGAACCATGTACCTGCTATTGCATTGCCATTGTACTTGCCATACGTACCTGCCATATGTACCTGCCATGCCATTGCACAAGAAACTGGTAGGATTATTTTACTCTTGTATGTAGTTGTGGTGATCCATAGTCACTGAAGATAAACTCATACTGAAACCAGTGAAGACAACTACTGGAATGACTAAGCTGGATCTTACAGGAAGGGATGAATTGCCTTGATTGGTGTAGACAAATAAAGATGAAGTTCAGATAGATGTCCCAACCAATTCAGGAGCATATGTGAACATCAAGAACACCCTGCCTGCAGTGCAGGCAAGCTGCTTAGCTGTTTTTAGTGTCTTGATAATCGTACAAATATATAATGCTAGTCTGTGTGGTGATGGTGTATTGGACTCAGTGATCTTGAAGATCCTTTCCAGGAATGACAGCAGTAACTGAATATAAACTTTGGCAGAAATGGAAACAGTGCCTTGTATAGGCTTGCAGGTTAACTTCATTTGTTATTTTCTGTTTATTAGATGTGCAACTGCATGGAATTACACAGGGCACCTAAAACACTTTCAAAGATACAAAATAACCCTTTCTCTTATCTAAACTCTTCACTTAGAGGAAACTGTAAACTGTAAATCATAGTATTTGTTTCTAATAAGTCATGGTCTAATCCCCTTGATTATACCATTCCACCACCACCATTAGAGATTTAGGGTGGAATAAGAGGAATTTCACTGTAAGAAGTGCTAAATTCAGTTTTTTATTTATATTGATTGAAATAAATATTTTTAAAATATTTTTTTTAAATAATAGCGAAAAAGTATGAACAGAAAGAATTTTTGGATGCTATAATTTATGACTTCATAGCTGACAGATTGGCTGACAAAGATTGGTGATGCTATGGATAATAGATCTGCTCCCATCTGTGGGGAGAGAAACACTTTGAATGGCAGTTTTGGAACCTCTCTGCTAGACAAAGGTAGTGACAGAATGTTAGAAATATCTGAGGTTGAAGTGGGGAGATGAGCAAGTGAAAGCCTTGAGAGGAGTTATTGTCCTGCTGGTGAGGAAACTAACAACATTCTTTTTTTCTTTTTTCTCTGAAGTGTAAAAACTGTCTATGAGAAAAAGAAAAATTTAAAGAATTTTGAGTGGGCTGATGTGTTTTACAGGAACTCTTACCCAGTGGGTCAAAATGAGACTAATATATTCATGAATTAACTCAAATTCACAAGCTTTTTCACCAAAGTGTTAAAAACTGATTAATTGCATGAGTTAAAGGGTATTACTGGACAATTAGACCGCTGTTTATGAGTATAGGGGCTCTGAAGATTGGCATCAAACACCCTGGTTTTTGCTCCGGATTCTCATACCAGCCATTCTGGTATCATTGCTACTGAGATAATCCTTTCCTGTAAATGGGCACTTGAGGACAGTAACTTCTTAAACACCCACCCAGGGTTGCTGGAACTTCTCTGCAGACACTCTGAGTGTGGCATTCAAATCACCTAACATCTGCTCTGTAGACAGTTGTCCAGGTGAGCATTGTGTTGTCATCTGTATTCCTTTTCATAGCAGTGGAGAAAGGAAGAAACCTTATTATCCCTAGTTATCTGCTCTGTTTCTCTGCTAGAGATTGACACCCCATCAGGGGAGTTGGTCAGCGAAATACAACCTCACATTTCACATCCTAATACATGTACTTAAACAGCCATCAATGAATTAATGCAGCGCGTTTTGGTTTGGAGAGCACAAATGGAGTAGTGGTATGCATATTAACTCTTCTTTCACCTCTTCTATATCGGAAAAAATCAGCAAAGAAACAAGAAAACCGTAGACTGCAACAACACAACACAAAACACCAGACCTTCTTTGGAAGTGCTCAGACTTGTGCACATGCCTTCAATAGTCTGAGCATCAGTTTTCAAATACATAAAGAATGGTTAAAAATATTTATCTGATAAGAACGACTCTAACATGCAAAAACTTACTAGCTCCCCCTGTCCATATAGTTCATTAGGTTTTTTTTAATATTCACAAGTGAAAACATGGGTATGAAAGGACATATTTCTCAAGTTTCTGTAAATAACTGCATCACGAATAATGAAATTTCACTCCTTTGGAAATGTCATTATCTTCTTCTAAATCAATTGCAGATTAGAAAATAGATTTTTTTGTTGTTGTTGAAAACAAATAAATAATGCCTTCCTCGTGAATATTTTGCCCAGTTCTACTGTTTCAGAAGCAGTGTTGGATGCTTGAAGCATTTGTGTTATAAAATAACATTGCTTCAACTTTCAAGCCTGCAATGATAATAATTAATACTTTCTATCAGTACTTGTTATTCATTGCAAGTACCAGTAATATTAGTGACATTGTTAAAAGTTCCTAATCTGAATGCTGCTGAGATAGACAAGATGCATGATTTTGGATCAGAATGCAGTACCATTTAAACCTGGATTTACTTGCCACCATTTTTCCTGGCTTCTCCATCAAATGGTGCTTTGTAGAGATTATTTTGGGACCCAAAATGTTAACTATTCCTTGGAATGTGCTGTACAAACTTAGAAACACGATGAATGGTATTTTAAGCATAAGCATTTAAAACATATCTGTTCTGTGTTTAAATGTCAGAACAAAGCATATTACAGGAAAAACACCTACAAATGCAAAAATGCAATAAACCCACAAAATATGGGTTAAAAATTTCCATATTTGATCTGGGTAGCAAATTATAGAGAGAGCAAAAACCCCCTACGCATAACCATAGCTGCCAATTCTGGATCTTCCAAAAAGCAAGGGCAGGATACCAAGTACATGATTCTGCCTTGTGCCAAGCAAGCATCTATGAAAATGTCACCTTTATGCAAGTGAAACACAAAACGAGTAGAATTTGCCCTTAAATGTGAGGGGGAAAACGTTCTGAAAATAAACAAAATGCTTTTCACTGCTAATTAAAACATGAATCAATAAATATTTTCAAAGTTAAATAATACTGTTCCTCTCAAGCTGAGCACCAATCTGCTGGGTTCCAGCCAGAAGATAATCTTTTCTAGCATAGTTACAAACAACTGATGAGTGGGGTGGAAAACAGAAACATGAATACAACTTTCACAGTAATTCAAACAAAACTGCATGACTTTTAAGTATCAGTTAAAGGTTCTTTACCCTTTCCACCTCTTTGTAAAGTGGTCAGTACATTGCTGGTGAGATAATGACCTACAACTAGCAGTCAGATTACTGGAATTAAGATGTCAGTTTCAAAATAAACACCAGTTGGTTCAACAAAGCCTGCAGCTAGGATTATGTCAGGACTAGGAAGACATTTAAAACCCAATTGAAGTAGAGTTACTGCTTCTGAACAGAAAACATGCTATAGCATCCTGTTTTACTGTAGACTTACTGAACTGCTGTTGCTGATTACCTGAAACTGATTGCTAAAACTAGGTTAGGAAGATGCTCAAGACACAGTCCTGGCTTTGGATGCAGAATCTGAGCAGATCCTCATTCTTGTCCTCTTGGACTCAATATTTTTGCTTTTCCCACAAACTGTTTGTGGGTCTCCCACAAACAATTTTTCACAAGTGGGTCTATGGTTAGAGAAACATCCCCAATTTCTATCACCTACTCTTGTTGCTTTGTATATTGATTATGGGATAACATTCCCAGCAGAGAAGGTGTAGCAGGGACAATAAGGGTCACTTGAATTATAGAAAGGTGGCTACCAAGATTTCAGAGTTGAACCCATGATTCTTACTGACCACTCAGGAGTTAAACCATGTCATATTTTGTTAATTACATAAGGGTTTAGCTTAATCTGAGAGTACTGAAAATTCTGTGAAAAAGTTTACACTGAACATGCTCGGGCAAATATACAAGTTTCTTTGTTCTTTCTCTTGCACCTTTTCTGAGCATAACAAACAAATTAAAACCCCACAACCCCTTACCTCCACCTACATTTTTAAAAAAATGGAAAAGGAATCTATACCTGAATTGTGGGACCCTTTAAGGAACACTGCATTCCACAATCAACTCCATTTGGATCTGTTTCTGACATACACCATTTTAAAAACCAATTTATATTATCCTTTAAACAGCACTGTAACATTAAGAAGGCAAAAATTAATTTTTTTATTATCTTTTTTTTTCTGGGTTACATCTGCTAAGGACCTTATCAAATACATGGATGTCACCTCTGAAACAGTGATGTCATGTCCCTAGAAGATGCCAGTTGTCATAGATTTTATAGCCAAATACCTGAATAAGCAGTTTTAATTTAAATGCAGATTCTGTGATTTACATGTCCTGCTTTTTAATGTGTAGACCTTTGTGGTAGGTCTAAAGTGTTAGGTCTTACATACATGCACACACTTGACCCTTTTGTGTCTCTACACCCCAAAAAGTGGTTGTATACCAGCTATTCTGGACATATTTTTCACATTATATTATGTCCATTAGGGCTTAGACTAATCAACCTCAAGTAGTGGATACAATATCCCATACAAAACTTTCCGTACAAAATATTCAACAGGCCAGTATGACTGCATAGTAGTTTAAACAGTCTTCAGAGTCACTGCTGACAGTATTTTGAGTTTCTGGATTTTATAACAGCCCTGATGTTTTAGGACTACCTACAGTACTTGAAATTTTAAAGTTCTTCAGTCAGTGGCAAAGTTAACAGGGGAGTTATTTCTAAGTCTTATTGTCAGGCATGCAATGAAGATTTCAGTCCTGTTAAGTGGACAGATTTCTTGCAAGCACAGAAATAAGAATACTCTGACCACAGACTGGTTCTGACCAAGGATTTACCCATCTCATGGCTACATCTGAGCTCTGTTTTCAAGAAGACTATTCTGGATTCCTACCCTACATCCCAGCCTTCCACTCAGTCACTCTGACTTGGCTGTCTCAGGTTTGCTTGCCTACAGTTCTGCTACTCCTTCGTGGGTAGTGTGGGAGTATATATATGTATATTATATATATATTTTGAAGCACTTGGATGGTGGGTTTTACAGCACTTGGATGATGAGTGCGGAAAAATACTGTGCAGCATGGGAAGTCAGGTGGTATGGAAGTATCAAGAACAGTGAGTGGTGATGATAGTAGTGTCATTGGTGTTGGGGTGACAGCACAGCACAGGCTGGGAGGCCGTGAGCCAACTCATGATTCTGAGTATGTTTCTGGAGGTAGCACAATCTCTGCTTTGGTGTGGTTAACAGCACAGCACAGGGGACAGCCATACAGGAGCACTTGGGAGGTATAATGGATGGGAGAGCATGCATCCTGCCAAAATATTTGAAAGTCCTATTTATTACGCCATTCTATTATAATCTGAATGCAATTAAGGAATGTTGAGATCTAAATAATCTATTGGTTAGTGAACTAAAAGATGATGCTTGCTTTCACACAGCAATCATCTACATTTCCTTTGTGGTTGAATTGTGGTAGGGCACAAAAGAGGTTGCATTATATAAGCATAAAAAAAGAACAGTAGAATTTATAGCAAATAAATTTGCTAAATCCTGCATTAATGAAAACTTCAAAGAGCCACTGTAGCTGCTGCATGGCAGTAGGGGTAGGCTGAAGATGATAATTGTAGGAACACAGATATATTATTAGAAAGAGCACTACTCTGCTTCCAGCTGCATCACTTCAAACATAGTTAATGGTACACTTTACCATCTTTTGTATTTAAGCATAAGGCACAGGCATACAGATAAATAAGCCTACCACTCACTCTCCCTTTTTCTTTGATGTTATATACACTGTATGCATGCATGAACATGGACTAGATCACAATACATTACATCACTTCCTATGTAACGCGCAAGAAATACTTTACAATTCCCATATGGCTGTTCCTTACTTAGTACTTTGCCTTTCAACCCTTTATTTTCTTTTACATATTACTTCCTTTCACTCCTTTAAAACAGGGACAAACAGAGAATGAAGTGTGATCTGATGGATAAAATAAAAACTGGAAATGGGAGGCCAGACTAATTTTTGTGCTTTATAGAATATTCATATGCAACAAGTAAAATCAGAAAAACAGTCCTTTCAAGACTCAAGGGAATATGTTGTGAACATAAGTAAAAGGAAGATTTCAAAACATTTACTCTACTATAGTGGGTCATATATGTTCTTCATACAGAGACAGAGCTATAGAATACCCTGGAGGTTATTAAAAGAGACTATACATATGAAATCAAACCCTTCTAATGCTAAAACTAATATAGTTTGAGCACTCTTAATTCAGCCCCTTTATGCATGTATCATGATGCTGTTTCTTTACTTGAGCCTATCTATTTTTGTACAGTCTTTGCCTCTTTTAATGAATTATTAGTTATTCAATATTTGACTAGTTATTCAAAGTGTGATCTCTCTTTTTTTAGTATTCACCACAGTATTACAGATTTCTTCTTGGTATGTTTACAACAGCATCTGAATGCTATAAAAGTTAATGAATTTATCTTCACAAAGTTCTGGTGTTATTATCCCTGCTCTGTTGGTGACAACCTGGGGCATAGAGAAACTATTGGTTTAACTGAAAAAATGAATCTACTCTGGAAGGAATAGAATAGGATCATCCAGTGAAGGACTGCATCATAATGAATCTATACCAAAGTATTAACTGCAGTGTTTTATGAAATACAATATCTTTAGTTACTTTGATTCATTAACTGAGGAAAGAGACATCCCATGTTTAGAACAGTTTCTAATATAAAAAAAAAATACTTTCATGTCTAGAAGACTTCTACAACTATGGAGTTTCTGGTATCAGAAGTTAACACAGTAACTACTCTTTATCTGGACCAACCCTGGTCCATATATGAAATTAATAACTTCATACCTACTTTTTAACTGCAGAAGAGAGACTCTCACTGGACACCTGTTTTCAACGCTAATTCTAGAACATAATGACCAGACTACCTTGCCTTTGGGTCTTATTCCTCTCTTTCTCCTTGCTTTTTCCTGGTCATCCCTCAAATCCTACTTCTCCCTTCAGCCCTCCCTTTGCAATTATCAAGTATCTTCATACTGATCCTTTTCCCTTCTGTAAATGTGTTGCTCAAACTTCTGCGACCTTCCTCCGCTTCTTGGCTATATTTCTGTATATTTTGTGCAAATGCTTGAGTTAGGCCATACCCACCTCCATCCACATTGCCTGGGAGACAAAAGGGGACAGTGCTCAGAGATCTAGAAGGCCAGTTTCTGTCCTCAGTTCCCTCAGCTGTAGCAGCAAAGAATATCGCTTGTAAATGTAACCTTCCTTATTGGAGATGAACTGCACAGAGACAAGAACTCTGATTGCACGTGGACTCAGATTTTTATCATAGTCTTGTAACTATGTTAATCTTAAGCAAATTTCCATGTGTACATCAAATGTTTGTTACCTGTTACTCTTGACAGGACCTTCAGCTCCTCTGCACTAGAGCATCTGAACAAATGAACTACAGTAATTTTTTGAACATGAATTGAACAGGGAAAGGGTTTTTTTTTCTTACTTCTACACTGCTTTTAGAAACAGCAGCTCTATTTTACATGACTTTTTTTTTTAAGTATGCACATGCATGTATGCACACACTAATTAAATAAAATTAGCTTAAAGCAAAACAATGAAATGTCAAATTTCAGGTAGAAATTTGGGTAGAGTTCAGGCAGGGTTGTTAAATTTTGGCAAAGCTAGAACATGCTGAAAATATTGTTCCTGTAATGGAAAGAATTGAACAACTTTAGTTCTGGGGGTACTACCTGGGACAATGAATCATGCAATTTAAGCTACTACATGGAATCACCCAGGAGTAAAATCCTCAGGGAGTTCCCAGTCCTCTTTTTTATGCTTGAGTAGAGCTTCTCCTCGCAGAAATTAATATTGGACCTGCAGGTTAACAATTCCGATATTATTATCAAGGCACGGCTTGTTTATAACGTTGGAAACTTTATTGTCTTGCAACACATGTTATCAGTCTATCTATATCCCATCTTCCATGCCATCACTTTCAGATAAGGACCTTTTTCCTTTTGTAATTATAAACATATTTTAATTAACATTTCCTGCACATTAACTTACTTTGCTATAGAATTTTAAAAAATATTTTAATTGTAGTTTTCAATCTTCATTGCTATTTCTTCAATGACAGTTGCACATTTTATTTAAAATATTTCTGTCAAGCCAAACACATTCCTGTCTGTTGACTTGATAGATATCTTTTATTGTTATTAAGGTTTAAACCTTTCAGGGATGAAGAAAAATTTAAGAAACTTAACTGGTTAATGTGTTTACCAAGAAATGTTCACATTACATTTTTCTGAGACAAATTAGCAGGCTACTGGGCATCCAGAAATCATCTGCCTAAGAAAAAAAAAATAAAATAATGCTAAATGAAAAGTTTTCTTTATGGCTGATTTTCTTTATGGCTGATTTTCCATTCGGTTGCTTCTAGCTATAAAAGAGTTTTCAAAGAAAGTTACCCATTAGTTTTTAATTGAAATTAATCCATTTACCTTTCTCGATATCTTTCTGACAACCTCCTAATCTCTTCAGACTGTTGGTTAAAAAGTGCACCACTAAATCAGCCTGTCATCAATTTTGTCTCTCACCACTGTGACTCAAAGAGTTGCATCAGCTAGATCATTTAAAGAAACCACAACTTTTTAAAAGAACATCTGCTGCTGTAATTTATAATGTATAACATAATCTCACATCCAAATTTGACAGAGTTTGGTAATGTCTTCCAATAATAGGTTGTGAGAGATTCTGTCCTGGGATGCTGCAAACAAAGCAACAATAAATTATTAAAAGATATGACCGACCACCAATCTAATAAGAAAAAGAAAAGTAATCAATCTCTACTTTGAATACTGACAAATATGATACCATGCAGACTTTTTTAAACTGCCTGTTTCAATTTTAAGTATGTACTGGTTTCTCAGGACATAATTTCCTGAGATTAGTGAATATGAATGAAAGTGCTAAGTGCTGACAATTTGAATTCTCACTTCCTTTAACACTCAAGTGCTAAATATTGCCCAAACTTTTGCTAAAATGTTAAGTATCTATCTTTTTTTTTCACTAGTAAATTACCATTGATTTGAAGATCTGACAGCTACAGCCATAGTATAGTAGGAAGAACAGTTAGTGTATAGGAGAGGTAAATTCCAAATCATGATGAGAAAAAAACATACAATTTTCATGAGGAAGGAAGCCGCTCTATTTCAGAGAGAGAGCAAGACAGTAAGTCAATGTGGGCTAAGTCTGGGCAGAAGCATTGGAAGAGCGGAAGTACTGTGGGTAGTGAGTAGTAGTCTGTACTGATATGGTGTATTCTTGTCTATTTTTGGAAAAGGAAAAAAGCTAGGAAATGAAAGCATTTCTAGGGATGAATTCTCACTAAAAGTCTGTCATTAAGTCAGTTACTTTTGTGACTAAAATTGATTGTATGGTTTTGTGTCTACATGCTCGGTGTACAGGTATTGTAAGAAGAGAAAACTGGGGATGGGAAGCCTATAGATCTGCAGAGATAAAGTGGATTAGATAAATACTCAAGTTGCATTTAGAGAACTGCTATTAGTACGATCTGACGATGAAAATATTGGCTGCTATCATGTAATTGCACTGGAACGTGGGTACCTTATTGCTAGCTTCCTGTGAGCAGTCTGGTATGGAAAGTTGCTTTCGAGGCACATGAACAATAATGAGGAGGAGGAAAAGGTCTGGTGAAAAGCAGGTTCACATTTTTTAATGGAAAAGTTATCCACTCAGCAACAAAGGTGGTGAAGTTCCCAGTTTGAAAGTACTTTACAATCAGAGGCCTCATCAAGAGAGTCATTTTCAAAAAAGCACCACACTCCCTCATTGCAAATGAATAAAAAGCTGAGAAAACAAGCAGAGAATAAAGCTACTCTCAGCCTGGGGTTGGCTCCGTAGTGCGGCCTAAATCAATCCCCATCCTTTTTTATGCAGAGTGCACTTACATGCTGATGTGATGGCACAGTTTTGTACAAGAGGTCCCAGGTTTGGTAACTTAAAAGTGGCTTATACAGTTCTTAAAATACTTTAAAGGAGAAGGCATGTTGTCTGTAATAAATACAACTGTATACTGCAATTATAAAATAACATTTCTTCCCATTAGAAACAGAATAGTAATTCTATTTTTATGTTGTATTGATTCTAAAGGAATTGTATTATCTTATAGAATCTCTGGACTATTACTCATTTTTATCTTTACACCATAAAATAAGATAAAAATAAATTGTCTTGCCAACATGACCTATGCAGCAGATTGTACAATCTTCATTTTCCAGGACTTTGTACCCTTAGTACACATTGTCAATAATCCAGTACAATGATTACATTCAATTAAAATTATAAAAAAATATTTTGTGTGAAACTAGAAAGTTTTGGTTCCCTTCATTTGCGTCCTCTCGCTTGAGTCTTTTAGGCCTTCCAGCGCTTCACCAAAACACTTTTTTAAATGACAGTTTAGCGTCTCTCATATTTAAATGTCTCCAAAATTATGCTTGAAGAAAAATACAAAATATTGCGAAGACTGTAACAAAATGGAAAAGTGTCATCACAACTATGTGAGTATATTTTAATTTGCATTTCTGCAACTCATTTTAAAAGAAAGTTATCGTTTCAAAATACAAAATAGTTGGCAAATGCCCTAACTAACCATGAAGCAGGTAGTACGCTGGTGGATACCATGAATTATTAGTTTGCATCAGTTTGCATGTTTCTTCGTACAATGCTATCTGACAGGTAAGAATATAAGAATAAGAAGGAGTTCCACTAGGTGGGATGTGAAACAGAGTTTATCTTGTTACATCAATATCCTGAAATTTTCCTTCTAAACAGGATGTGGAAAATTGACTCCTTAATTAAGAGACAGGAACTTAATAAAATCTTTTAAAATATCCTGTAGTACCCATCTTTAAAATATCCATCTTTTAAATGTGACAGTACAGTACCATAACATGACACTCCTACATCATGATTTTGATGATGTATAAATCAGATAATGACAAACATCAACTGCACTGCATGTGTTCCTCATGATGTTCATAAACCTTAGTTTCAGAATGCAGATATTCAAGAACTGGCAGAGACTGTGTAAACTAGCAGAGATTAATGTACCATGAAAAAGAACTAACTTTGTTTATCTGCTCATGTACTTCTGCTACTAGAACTAAAAGTTGCATGTATTTTTTGAGGTAGTCTGCTTTCTGTTTGGAGTTTACAGAAGAATTACCCACACCTACACCAGAAAACATACTAATATTCCAAGAGTGAATTCTGATGCATCAGATTTGTGGTTACTAGTTACTAGATTATGTTCTAGCATCATTATTATGTTCATCATTATGAAGAAACACAAACAAACAAATAAAAAGCAAACACAAAAAGCTCCCTTACCATAAAAGCTACCATTTATTTACCATTTATCTACCTGTTATTGGCAAAGACCAAATCACCAGACCCAAATGCCTTATTCAGAATTCTTTCTTTTTAAGAACTTCATATTCACACAAGTCAGTATAAGGACTGTAAATTTCAATCCTAATTTGTACCTCTATGAATCTAACTTTCTACTCGAAACATTATAATTTAACAAAGACTGAGGAACAGGCAGTGAAGATCTGTTGCTTGAATGTCATAATCTGTCACTCCTTGTTTCCCTGACATGGCCCATTTTGAAGATCATGCTGCCTTTCTATACTTGTTGGATATCCATTCCCTAGACTTCATTTGCTTGGGTGGTGGAAACTGTCACGTGCTTAGACTGTGTGGCAGCAATTTTCCAAATTCCCTGAAGTGCTCAGTCTCCACTTAGGCTTTTAAACAGATGACTGTTTCTTCTTACCTATAAAAGCTTTCTATTCCAGCAGAGATTCTTCTTTCAGTCACACTAGTTAAAATCCAGCTATCTCAACTGGCTCTAATTTAAGACAATGTAAATAGCAGAATCCGGTTATTTACATAATTTTCAATCTGTGTTGTAATACAGAATATTTATGGTGGAAAAAATAATGTCATATTTATGCTAATAAATCAACATTTTATACTTTTATATGCCTAAAAAATTCTGATCTATGTATGGGCCTAAAAGTATATTGCTGAAATCCCATAACCCATTTCTATCCTAATAAACCTTTTCAGAAAACTTCTCTATTGAAAAAAAAATCAAATATTTCTAAGATACTACTATGTTAGTGTCTGGCTCGGGTTGTACTGGAGGACATACAAATGAATTGATGTCATGTGACTGGAATTTCACCTTTCTCTGAAATGTCAGATATGGGGTAATATTTATGGATCAGTGACTTAATGTTATATTGCAATTCTTGAACAACTGAATTTTGGTAGAAAAAATCCAAGTTGAAATTGTCAAGATTAGCAAGACATCATTCCTTTACAAAAACAAGGAGTATATCTCTGGAATATGCCTATTCCCAGTCAATCCCTCATATGACCTCCTTGTGATATACCTGTCAGGACTCTCTCAAGTCTTGACATAGGTGCCTATGAAAGACTGAGATTTACAGCTCACACTTTTATTCTGGACTCTCAAATCATCCCTTTCTGTTTTGTCTTGCTATATCTCTGGAGGCCAAAATGTTTCTGATGTTTTATATTATAATGGCTAACATATTTAACCAGAAGCTAGAGAATATAGGTTCTGGGCTCTCCCAAACCTGCATCTGGTGACAAAGCAGTCTCAGGTCAGACATAATTTATTTCTTACCTCTTCAAGTTAGGACAGTGAGCATCAAAGAGTTCAGAGAGAAAATAAACAAAGGGATGCATTAATTCACAGACCTGTGATGAAGATTTTCTACTAGAATAGTCTGGGTCTGGGGAACTAAATCCTAATTTTGAAAGGCTCTATATATTCTCAGGCACAGACGCAATTCTTTTCTGCCATTATTATATTGGTTTGTGTGAACACTGTCCTTGCATCCTACTACGTGAGAATTTTGGGGAGGATTGGTAAACATTGCTTTGGGATAATCCCCAAATTTATTCTGTTACCTATATGAAAGGAGTGTGTCTGTACAAGCACAAAGTTGAATTTCACCAGTGGGTGGGAAAGCACAATGGTTTTCCCCTACTCATCAATTTGTATTGATTTCTATGAGCTTATATTAGTTTGAGCACATTTTCAGGGAAAACCGTGTTTCTGTTAAATTTTAATATGAAATCTTAGATTCTTGCCTACCATCGCCAAAGAACAGTTCTCTTTTAAGAGGGCCTTAATAAATGAGTGGGGCAACATTTACAGAGCACCATTTGTGCATTCAGCAGCAGTCCTCACACTGTCTGTTAAATGGAATTGGCCTTCACTTCTGTTTCTGAATGTGATGAATGGCATCATTCAATAATATATGTTTGTCAAGTTGCAATCTTGTGCAGTGTTAAGCACAGTGTTAAGCAAGGTTCAGTCTGCATATAAAATATATTCTCTAATAAAAAAAAAAGTAAGACAGAAAATGACAGGGAAAAACTTTGATGCAGCTATATATGCAATCAAAATTACTGAGAGGACATTAATCATTGGGAATGTTTCACATTGAGTCTACTGTGCACAAACTGCTGAGAATTGTACCTTGGGATTTAAATTTTTTAAAAAAACCAAACAACCCTACTCATGTAAAATCCTTCATTATTTATGAAAATGGGGATATTAACATGTGAGTGGGAAGGCAAATATTTTGTATTTACAAGTGCTAAATAATAAAAATTCAAGACACATACACACAAATGCCTGATTCAGGATGAGGAACCTGTTCTCTTTTCAATTTTTGAAGGGATGTGGGATTCTAATTCTTAACCTAGCAGCAATTTTTGTAGGGTTTTTTTCTTTCCTAAAAACAAAACTGACAAGCCATGCACTTTTCAGCAATCCCACAATGAAATCTAATTTCTTCAAAAATATTTAAATAAGATTGTGGTCTTCCTTAATGAGTAATGATAATCCATCAATACTTATCATAACTGTTGAAGGCATGTTCATGGTAAACCACAGAGAATAAAAAAGACAATTAATGACATATTAAGTGGATCAAACTTTATTTGTGCTAAACCTACTCTCTCAGGAGCATTTTCTATTAATGTTGCTTTCTGCAAGTGATAGAAGTTTTAACCTTGGTGTAGCAGATAAGCCGTTGATCTGTCAGCAGACTTTTTCCTACCTCCCACAGTATTGCACTTCAAGAGTTTGTTTGGAAATGAAACCAAATTCTATGTTTCCTCTACAGATGGTTGACCTCTTTCAGTTAGTGGCTGCATTACTCATTTAAACAATTATACAGGTCAGAATGGTGTAATCTAAATTATTTAGTCTCTGGGTGTTTTTCAGACACCACTGACAGTCCGAGAGGATCCAGCTGCTAGTTGTACCTGGATTTGAACTCCACAAGATAACAGAGCTTTAGTTAAGAGTTTCCGTCACCATACATTGCTTCATCTGCAAAAACACATACCACAAACAAACTAACCCTAACAGACCTGCAGCCTTGCAGGTATCAAAATGTGCAAATAGCGAGGCTAATTATTCCTAGACAAAATGTTCAAAATAGTTTTTATTTTATTTGAATAAAGATACCTGGACGCTCCTTCACCATGCAAATCTTAAAAATACCTTTTTTGTTTGTCCCCCACAGGGAGCAATTCAAGTCTACCAAACAGACTAGCAAAATATTATGATAACCTTTTCTATCCTAATTTGTACTGGAGGCTGTGTGTGTGCTAGGATCAACATTAATTACTGTATAACATTTCAGCTGTGTAGTTCATAGAAATGTCAGGGAGTTACCTAAAGGGGATGTGGGGTCCTGATATCAGTGGGGTGTAGGTGGCCTCAGCCATTGTGCAGCATGTGGATGATGGGAATTTACAAAAATAGAATCCATAACTGAGGTGTTAAAGCTAAGTAACCCCAATAAAAAGTTTTATTTCACCAGGATAACTATCACATAGATAAAGTGTTCACCAGCAATTACTTGCATTTTCTAATAAAATTTAAGTTAGTAAAATCTCGAATCCAACAGTTAGTAAAACTGAATGTAAAAATGATTTTACATAATAAGGAATCTACTTTGTTAAAGTTAATATATCAGTTTGAATTAATGCATTTTAAATTCAGATTCCTTTTGCAGCTTGAATCCAAACTAATTACAGGTTTTAAATTGTCACTAGTAGGAGCTCAGCCAAGGCATATTTCCTCTCTTCTTTAGTTGCACCCTGAGAATTCATGAATCAATTTTTTTCTGGGTCATGACTTTGCCCCGCCAGGAGCAGAGAAAACCCTTCAGTGTGAAGAAAATTTAATGGCAGAGATCCCAGTACAGGCAGAATTTGCACGCAAATGGCTAGGAAGTAAATGGCAGGGGAACTTTCCAATGCATGAGAAAGAAACCTTAAAATCATTTGTAGTAATCCAAACAGCATTGAATTAAGCAAATAGTTTTAAGCACAGCAGTATCCATGTCTGTCTTGACAATTTAGGATTGTTGGATGATTTAGGAGAGGACTGCTTTTGCAAGACTTTTTTTTAAACAGTAGAGGTCACCTTAGTACAAGTCTCTTCTAAAAAAACAGCCCACAACAACAACAAAAAATCCTTTTCTACCCAGATAAATTATGCACTTCAAAAGTACTCACAACTTCGTTCCAATATTTTACATAAATTTTTTTTACTAACCTAAAGTATATTGTCGTTTTAATTTCATTATTTTTAGCTATAGGGATTATTCAGTATGAAAGGAGGATTTTTTTCAAAGTACATTTATAGTTTTAATCAGTGATCTACACATACAATTCATTCAAATATCTAAAAACTGGTTTGTGTTTTAAGCTTTACAATTATATAAAGATCTGTCAGGCCTACATATTTTTTTGTCTTTTATATTTACCATGGGGAAAAATGTGACAAAGTAATTTGTTTCTTGGGAGGAGATTCTCAGACATAAATTGCACCTATCAAAATTCACTCATCTTCATTAAAAAAAAAAAAAAAAGCATTCAAAGCCTGACAAATCAACAAAAGATTTGGTAAATTAGCATAAAATATATCCAGTTTAATACAAATTGACAAAGCTCTTTCTACAGTATTTGTTTTCATGACATGGCTACATTTTATCAGCATTGTACCTAACATCACCTTGGAAACTGCTTTGTGGAAAAGCTCTACCAGACACTGAGAATGAAAGTAGAAAATTATTTGATCAATACTTAGAAGGTTCTATACATAGTGAAGGAATTTTTGTAATATTTTAAGACCCATCAGAAATAAACGCTTTGCAAAAAATCTGTGTTTAAAGTGTTTATACATTTCAAAAGGAATTATGAAAAAAGGCACACAATATCTTGCCTTACATGCAAATACACTCTGAAATATTAAAATAGTATCTTGTTTACATACCAGTATTATTGGATTCTGGCTTTAAATGGTGTAAAGTAACTGTTTGCAATCTTTTCCTCCAGATGAGGTTATTTAAAGAATACACATTAAAAATCTTAGTTAATATCTCAAGATTATTATCTTTATACATTATCACTTCAGAAATGAAATGCCTGGGACATTCTTAAATGCTATTTTACTTCTAAATCACTCTATTAGATTTCCTGCTTGAGTGATTTGTGAAGAAAACATTACATATATATTTTTTTCTGATTACCAAACTGCATTAGACACAAAAGTCTACTTGAAACTAGTTTACAGTTTAAAAACAGGTCTAATAACAGGTGAATGCTGAAAAATATGCAAACAAAATGGCAGACATGAATGACTTCATTTAAGGCATAATTGCTTCTCATCAACCCAAGAAATCATGCAGAAACAGTCCCTGTTTCAGCCAGCCAGGGAGAGACTGGAGAAATCACTCAGGCATGGATTCTAAATGGAAGGTCCACTCCTGCGTCTCAGCCAGGGAACCACTCCACACACAGATTCAAGCCTAGGGACAATAGTCCTTAGAATCACAGTTCATCATAACAGATAATTATACAGCAAGTAAAACAATAAGGTATTTTGGCCTTTCAATAGATAGACTAATTGTGGTCTATGGAGTTCTGCCTGGGAGGCATAAAACACACCCCTCCGTGAGTCATTTTATTGTGAGGAGTGGCATGAATTTTGTGGAAAGGGATTTTAGGAACTGGTGAGTTCCATATGTTGTTTTTTGCTGTACGTCTCAGGCACATAGCCAGAGTTTCCACGCACACAGCTAGAAGCTTTTTGAAAAAAATTTCTTCCCACTTGCCCGTTTAAATGTTTTAAGGAACATTTATATTTTTTTTTTTCCCCAGCAAAATCAGTAACCGCAATTATTTTCCTCTTTTAAACATAATAACATTTTAACTTGGTTAAGGTGGAAAGAACACTATTGGTCTTTTCAAAGGCAAAATATGTTAAGATTATATATTTTATATATGGTTTTCATATCAGTGAATTCATGGTGCTGGGCTAAAATATTCCCTGAAACTATTGTATACCATTTGTTTTCTGGATTTTCTGTAGAGACAAAAAATCGAGGAAGGAAATATATGTAGTTCAAGACAGAGCAGCTTTTGAATCATTTTAAATGTGTCATTCTGTTTTATGCTCAGCCAGTTCTTTTTCTTCTACTTAAAAAGATGACAAGCAAGCAAACTCTTTTCTAGCAAATACAAGTGTTAGTTCTTGGATGCCATGCAAAGAGTGCAAATGCATAAGGCGGCTGACCTCCTGCACTAGGAAACAAGTACTCTATCTCTGCAATTTGTGCAGCCCCACTGCCAGCCAATTAACTCGAAGTTGAGTTTTGACTCAAACTCATGACCCTTCAATCCCCACAGTCATGTGTTACATCTGGTATCATTGAATTAGTCCTTCCATTTTGGCTTTTCTTTTTTTTTTTTTTTTAACCGTCCACTTTCTTTCTGCCAATTTTTTTTCTAACCACTAATGATGATTCAAGAAGCTTTGTACACTATCTGCATATTTGTTTGTTTTTGAGTAGAGCTCCCTTGGAAAAAATCTGGCATACATTTTTCTTTTCTAAGAATACCATTCAATTCTGCATTTCATGATACCCTTTTTTCCTGTTCTGTACTATAATGGTGACCATTACATCATGTACCCTGAGGGCTGTGCTTAAAAAGAGAAAGGATGGTGAAATTAGCAAAAATAAAAGGAACTCCCTGACTTGAATTCACAAACTGTGCTTGTTTTTGTTAAACAGAACAAAATCTGCAGTGACGGTAGCAAGTTCAATAACGTGTAGTGCATACGTTTTTCTCTCAGCTACAAAGCACCTTCCTTAAGAAACGCTTTTAAAATATTCAATGTAAACTACTGAAGATACTCATATTAAGTAGTACTCCCCAAGCTGTGAGTACATTACTTGATTTATTTTTAGTGTTTTTCAATGGAGTACAATTTATTATCCGGAACCTGTTTTCCTCCCAATTATTTGTAAAATTCTGTTTTAAACATTCTAATGAAATGAAAAGAAGTAGCAGATTTATTTCACTTTTTTAGAAGTCAGACCTGAAGAATTGGGCAGATTTGAAAATATACCATCTTAGACATTTTATTCACTGCTGCTTTTCTAAGAATCCTACTTATGCTATTGAAGTACAGCGAATGGTAGCTGCAGTCGGTAAAGATGGATAATTCCAATGGTGAACATGTAATCAGTCTTTCAGGGCTTAAAACATTCTTTTTTTCTCATCATGTCTACACTGGATTTTCTCACTCAGCTATTGTATGTGCACTGCTTCATCCTTATGTCAGTATACCTCCATGTAAGTCTTCTGCTTGCCTTTTGAAACTAGTTGAATGTATCATTCCTCATATATACGTGTCTGTGTGTATGTGCATCCAAAATAAATTGAAAAATTAATATTCCAATGTCAACAGAAAAGTCTACATTACTGTGGTAAAAGTCATATTTCAAATGCTTTTGTGCATTTATAAAATATTTTTGTGACTACTGTATGCAAGTACGATAATGTCATTGTATCATACACAGCAAGTTTTTAACCATCAGTCAAAAATAAATGATACATTATTATTGAATGATGTGATATTTAAATATAAAAGCAGTTGAGTGCCCTATCAGTTTCCTCTTAATATTTTGCTGGTACGAATGTTTTTCTGACTTCTAAATCACACATTTGCTAAAATGAGCTCTGCTAGATATCAGTTTGAACACAGGCACAATGTGTCTCAGTCAGATTCATAAAACAGATAGCTGAACTAGAGTTTGACTTTTGACATCAACAATCTGACTTCAATATTTCTCCACAAAAAGAGACTTCTGACTCTCATCGCTGTTTCAGTGTGATGGATAGCTTTTCAGCTGCTGACAGCAGTGAATGTAATAAATGTAATCATCCACACTGGGGGCTGAATATTTCTATTTTTTAAGTTTTCCGTCTTGTGCATTACGAATGACAAAGTAACACCTGCAGTATTACAGTCACTCCTTTCCTACACAAGTGAAATACAAAAATATTATTATAAGTTGTCTATGTATTAGTACTTCAGTGTTAAATAAGCTTTTAATTACCTACATTTATTTTTTTCTCTAAGAAACACTTGCAGAAACAGAGCTTAATTTGAGCTCTGTTTGACTTCTCTGATCATCTGGGTTTTCATTGTCATTGCTTCATAATAATTTAATGTCATATATAATGACATAAAACCAGGGAAAACCAAAGAAGCTGCCAATCTGAACTGATCTAAGTGTTCATGAGCATAAGCATAGAAAAGCCTGATTTGTTTGTGCCAACAACATTCAGCATGGTCTGTAACTGGGCTACTGTTCCCTTGCTATTTCATTTTGAAATAGTCTTTCAGTGTACAGTGTAGCTGCTTAATCAGAGTGTTTTATCTACCACAATTAACAAAATGAGTGAATGTATATATTGGCAATACATAAAAAAGTATTAAAATTATGTTTACCATTTAGTTAGCTAAACATTTTACCATCCTGTTTTTTCACTCACTTCATGTATAAGCAACTATTATTATGTTTGCAACTAAAAGTGTATAGCTAGACCACATGCCTAATTCAAAATTAGTTCTAAACTTTCATTAAATAGCTTTATAGAGAAATATCTTTTGTTAATGAAAAACTTATTTGGAAGCATATAAAGCCATAGTTTGCATTTTCCCCAGTCTCTGAAAGCAATGACTTATCTTACTTTACATCTAATTAAAAGTTTATGGAGATGCAATGGATTTTTGTGCAAATTACTATTAATTAGAGTTATTAAGAAGCCATGAAAAGAAGGATTTGAGAAATAGTGAGAAATATTATTTAAACCCTAATGGAATTCAGTGAAACCCACAGGTCTATTACAGGCCCCTGATTTGCCAGGATCACTGCAGGGAATCTAACATTAATAAGCACACTGGTAATTAAATCATTTGTTACTTTGTCTGTAATGTTGTAATGTTTCACTGATACTCTGTCAGAGCTCTTTGTGCAGATCAGAGCTAATCAAAGGTAATCAATTTTCAGCATTTGAGAAATCTGTAAATGATTATACATTCATCAGATCATTTAGTGGAGTGCAAGGAAAGTGCAATGCAATTAATCTTCCTGCATGAGGAGGAATTACCACCACAGAATTCAACAGTTATAATTAATTTCATTGTCTTGCTGTGAATTTTGATTGCTTTTCTTTGGACTGTATAGTACAAATGATGATTCATTGCAAAGTATTTGCAAAGCAAACACACCAGTGTGCTATGCAAATTAAAGTAGCTGTATAACAGATAGGTTTCAAACTTCCTATTTACTCAGGGTTGTTGAGTACTAATTTGCCAAATAATTGCTTGTTAACTTTATACGCTCTTCCTCTGAATATTGAGATTGGTAACCAATATAAATAGAAAGCACATGCTGTTTGATATCTCATGATAAGTATTCAAAATACTAGTTAGCACTTAAACTTGCACTCAACTAGAAAAAAACATAATTTGCAACATATTTTTTTAAAAAAACATTCATTCTACTTTCTTTAATATTTTAACTGTTTCTCTTTTTTTCAGTATAAACTGTGCTGGAAGACAAAAAATTTAGTGACTTTACCATAAACAGCCATATAAATTTAAACCAAGTAAAACATTCAATGGCCATTATTCCTTTAATATTCATTTTCCTTCATTGCCATTCCTAAATACTAAGTAGCTTTTTCGGGTTATTACCAAATTATAGTAGACACTATAGACACATTTAGAAAATTAGTCTATGTCCCAAATACCAAACTGTCAAAACCAAATGTTGTGCTCAAGGTTTCCTTACCAAACCAGAGCCTACTTGAAATGACTGGAGTGCTGAGCAGACACATATGCTGCTGTAGATTCAGTTACAGGGCTGGGATCTAATTTTAGACTTTGGTACAAAACTAGATGCTACAATCAATAAGCATGATTTGCTCATTGTTAGTAAAATACTAACAGAGGAGAGATGCTCAGGTTTGAGAAATGCCAAAATTTCATTGTAAAAGTGCCAATTAATTTCAAAAGGTGTTGAATTTTGCTCTGCAGAGGGGAATATGGGAGTAAGCATTTAGGTAGAAGTGATAAGAGAGTGTAGTTGCAATACTTTGAATTTTATTTTAAAAGCTGTAATGCATAAAAAATATTGGGAATTATCAGTAGATGTCTAGTTAATCATTACTGGCAGCATTATACGTTAGATATTGTTTAACTTAATATATAATCAGCTTGAAGTTTTCATTAAAAAGGTAAAACACCAATCCTGCATTATTTTGTCCTGTACAATTGAGGTCTGGTGATAGTAATCATGTATATGATTATGTATGTATGTATATGCATGCATATATGATTATGTGGCATATATGTACATACTTATTCTTTAAAAGACAATTCTTCCATTGCTGAATGCTGCCTTTATGACAGCATCACAAGTAACACATGATGTATTTTAAAAAAGAGAGAGAAATTTCAAAGACAGCATGATGGAATGGCAGTCTCCCTTTAATATTAAACATTGTGCAGCTAATTATTGTAAGATACTAACAGAGGACAGAACAAGAGATGTTCAGATTTGAGAAGTGCCAAAATGTGGAGCTGGAAGTACTGATTGTGTAAGTGCTTCTGAGAGCCCTGGAAAATTCTTAGAATGAAAGTACACAGAAGTTTAAGTCATTTGAACTCGTCTCTGCATTTCAACCTCTTTGGCCATGACTAAGTCAATAGGCTGAGCATGACTCAATGTCCACAGCTGACATTACAGACATATAAATCTAGATATGAAGTAAATACCATTTTCAGAATTTAAAGCTGAATGGGAAAAGATTCTGACTACTTATAATCTGTTCTGCTAGCTCTCTACAGCTTGTAAAGATTTTCTGCAGACTGCATCTTTTCTTATATCAGTGAAAACTAAAACAAAGACAAATGTCAAAATTTAGAGTACAACTGTGCATTTCATGCACCTGAGGACTCCATGCTGCTACTGGATTAAGAAATGTTTATTTTTTATATGTCATTGATAGTTTTGCCATCTAAAAACCTGTGAAATGCACAACTCAGCTGGAAAACTGCTTTTGATGGATATTGGGATTATAGTGGATTTCTATCTTTTGATGAAATCTCCTAAGACTGCAAAATAGTACTGGAATTCTTATAAAAATAGCTCTTCTCATAAAATGGGGTGCAGTTACAGTGAAAGTCATTTCTGGCATTTGAGTTGATTTGTACCATCCTCACAAGAGCATTCAACATGGACTTGTTCATCATAACTGCAGGAAGAAGGGAAGAAACTACTGAGAAGAAAATATTTATGTGCTTCTCAATAAGAATTTTTGTTTGTATTTGAACAAGGGGTGAGAAGATAAGATGAAAGTCGAGTTTTTCAACCTATGGAATCTGTTTACTCTTAGAGTCACAAAATCTTCCACATTTTACTAGAGATGAATCAAGGGAAAACAGCGTGACAGTACCTAATCCAGACTGGAGCACCACGGACCATATATTTCTTTATGCCACATTTGTTCCAGGATCTTTCTTTAAGGAAGTCCCAGAAAGAGGTGAAAAATGTGAAAGAGAAAGAGGTGAAATGGGGAAAAAGTAATATTAAATGTAGTGTCTCCCAAACCCATACATGCATGTTCTACATCCCTGCATGTAGGCACAGATACTTTCATGTACATCTTCTCATAAGAGAGAAACTGCTTCTTCATTAACATGCTTCATTTGCTCTGACTGTATGGAAGACTTCAAACAGTTAAAATCCACACACAGTGAAGAGTTTGAGAATTGTCAATTTAGTATTTCTTGAAGGACATTCCCAAAATGCACACTGACCTCTCACTGGCCCTATTCAGTTCACTTTTCTTTGTCATCATAACCTCTGTAACATCATGGAAACCTGCAGTCATATCCTCATTCCAAGCTCCAAGCAGTTTGGCTTGTCTGAATTGCACTATGTTCACTTTTTGTAAATAAAGCATCCCATATTTAAGTTTATTTTTTATTATTTTGCCTTTTTTTTTACTTCTTTCAATGATCTATTATTGTCTAAAGTCTAGATTTCTGCCAAGTTTGTGAACTGCACTTGTCAGAGTATTGCCCACAACTCTGGTTCCTTTGTTGAAGCTGTAGAAATAAAATGAATAGTATAAAAGCTTGATGGCATCTGTGGATAGGAAACTCATTAAAAGCCTCAGCCTTCTGTTTTATTTCTAACCACATTGCCCTGTGGGATTTCAAGGTCTTGCAGGATGAAACCAGCAGGACTCATTACTTCTAAAACAATGTTTAGAGTTCTATTGGTGGTGGAATGTTCTGCCAGTCAGGTAAAAAACCTAGGCCTTTATCCTTCCTGGGACAATACCAGGCAGCTCAGAAACTGCTTGGAAAAGTCATGCCTTTGAATGCAACTGCAGGTGTTGCTCCTCAAAGACTGTTGGTACCCTCCTATGCACCCTTCAAAGGAATAATAGAAAATTCACTTTGGGATTCAAATGAAGTCTAAGAAAAATTGAAATAATAGGAACAAACTTTTGAGACTTCCTACATTTTTCCCACGAACCTATGGACCATGACTAATACCCTGAGGGCAAAAAAACATCCTTTTTCCCTCTTACACAGGCATAGAATTCACAGTGTCAGATAAATAAGCTTCATGACCTCACCTTGTTTAAGGCTACCATTCAATTACTAGCAAAGACTAGTCACCACAGTGAGAAAAGAGTATGCATTCTGATTGCTCACATTTAATTAGAAATAGTTCAAAATTTATATCATAAATGAATAGTAAAAATAATATGAACTTTCTTCACAAGATATAAATTAAAAACATTTAGCAAAAAGTAATTGGTATTAGTTTGAGTAAACTCATGGCTCACTTCTTCTGTGTAATTAGATATAATTATGAGAATATTCTTGAATATATGCTAGAAACAGTAAGGACCTTGCAAGTGTGGAAGTGATTTAGTCTCCCAAAGTAGTATCATAGCTTGTCAAGTAGAATTCCTTTTACAGATTTGCCAAATAACTTATCCATAATGTCTGAAGAATTCAACCACTTTGTAAAAATGCCTAAGGCAGTAATAATTAATAAATTTTATACACTGGCATAAATACTTATTCATGAAAAAGTATAAATCTTGACTGCATATTGAAATAATATTTTAAAATCCAAGGCTGCAGTTATATAAAACAATGTGAATTATCTAAAATGTAAAGAATGTCACATGCAAAACTTAACTTATAGATGAGATTTTATGAATCTTCAAACCTGAGCAAACATCTTTTAAAGAAAAATTGTTCAAGACACAAATTTTCTTTATAGATGATCAGGTCACATAGAGATCACATTCCTGTAATTCATCAAACAGCAAGATAGAATGACACTCGTAAGGGCAGAAGAGAGCTAAGCAAGAGAATACCCTTTTTGTGTCTAAGAATTAGATTCTTTCAGCAATAATAGTAATGACAAACAGCTAGATTATCAACATAGAAACTGTAGAGGATTTTCCCTTTTTGAACAAGTTTGCCAGCAATAAACTTATCACCACACCATTTAATAGATAAGTTGCAGTATTTAAACACGTTAGATCTAAGGAGTTACAAAGAAATATAATATTTTTTTTCTCATCAGCTTCCAAGATGACTATACCAAAAAAAAGTGGTAAAGCATATCATTTTTTTCTTTTTCTTTTCTTTTTGTGAGCCTATGTCAATTTCAGGAGTTCTCCTGTAATATCTCACTAGAGCAGATACTTTTAATTTCTAAGGCATTCTGTTTCTAGAAAAAGCTTCAGCAAAAATTCAGTCTGTAAACTGCAAGATTGTTTCCTTACAATTTAGAGTTGTATACTCTTAATACAAATGGGTCTAAATGTGGCACATATTCTGCGAGGTTTATTTACTCAGAATATGAAGTTCTTTCTTTTACCTACATTTACATTAGAAATAGGAAACCATAGCATTATTTCTGGTGGTAAATGAGGGGGATGAAGACTATTGGACGAAAACAAATGATGCCCTTCAAAAGAAGATACAGTTGGGAGCTTTGTGTAATTGTTTCTGCATTACTGCTCCCACAGGACCAGCTGAAGAGATTACCATCCCCAGCCAACCCCCAACTGTTTGTTGCCATCCTCTTGCCAGAGAACACTGCCTTGCCAGATCCACTGGTTAAATTACTTGTGTGATCGCTCCCTAATTTATTTCAAAGTGAGTTGGGTTAGCAAAGCAGGCAAGCAAAAAAGATCTATTATTTCAGTGGTTTATGCTAGCTCATTTTAATTTTAATAGCCTAGAAAGCAATCTCAGCAGCAGCTCAGCCAGGAAAAGTAAGTGGATGGCAGCTACTGAAAGCAGTCTGGGGTTGGTAAACTTCAGCTTACAGAACTACAACTGAAAGAGGAAAGATGCCCACACCATGCAGATTTAAACCAAGGTCAAGCAAAACATTTGGGCACCTATGTAACCTAAAGCACGTGGATCATCCTCCTGTTTTAAATGTGGCTACTAATAAGTTATTAGTTAAAACTATTCTTCCGTTATTGTGGAAAACATGTCATAAGATGAAGTTTATTTAATATAATTTTATATATCAAAATTAGGCATCTTGTCTGCATACATCTTCTAAGCTTGCCCTGTAGTCACTGGAATAGGTACCACCTCCAGGAAGGTAATTCCCCTAACTATCTAAGAAAGGAGGTGTGAGCTGCATTCCGCAGATGTTCATCACAGAGGAAAGCCATCATGTAGCTTGAAATGTGCATCCATCTCCCAGGCTGCTAAAGCTAGGTGAACTGAATCTCCTCCTATCCTTAATTTGTACCTCACCAAGTGGGCCTGACAACACAACAATGTTATTTCTGGAAAAACATTCTTAAATAGGACAATCATCTTTACCAATGTCATTATAGCCTTAACACCCATTTTGGAAAAAAGTTTAGAAAACATCTAATTTGCATTTAGTAATAGAAATCAGTATTTTGTAAATATCTTTTATATATATACATATATATATATATTACTGCCCTCACTTCTTACTTTACCTTCCTTTAATTCTGTAACTTTCCTGGCTTCAGATGAACTTTTAGATTGTAATTAGCTTTTCTAATAAGTGTGCACAGTCATGCAGAAAAGACACATAAATTTCTTCGGATAAGCTGCCTAGATATATGTAAATTAGCTACGTAGAACTCTATATATAGTGTCCTAAGAAAATGGACATTTTGAGAAATATAAAAATAGAATGAACTGCCAAAAGTACAGTAAAACATTTTTTACAGTCTGAGTTTGAAATCTACTTTCTATGTTTATTTACAAATATGTTGCTGGAAAAGGTTCAAACTTTCTACTGCTTTTAGTAGTCTTTGTTCAGACTTAGTATACAAAGGTTGAAAGGTTCTCTATCATCTTAGAAACTCCTTTCACAATTGTAAATCAACTTAAACTTATATAGTACAATTCTCCAAAGTGCTTAAGTCACTTACAGCTCAAATTCAATAAGTTCAAGACCTGCTCTTTACCAGTTAGTTATCAAGTACTCAGGTGAAAAGTGAATTGAAAGCTTTTTAACAATTAATGGGAAATTTTATAACAACATATTACAACTGAACAAAGATGACTTCATGAAATTATCCCTCTTTTGGCAATGTGCATTTGACTTGACACTTTCTAAATTATTTCTTGCACATACTCCTGATAAGGGGTAAGAGCTGTGCAGAAATGGCTACATTTGCTAACAATGGTTATTTACTCACTAGTGGTACTATCATATCCAGTGTTTGAGACAGAATGACATTTCATTGTTCCATCATAAACATTACCAGACTAAAGAATTTGCAACTTAATTTGAGCCTAAATTCAACTAGTCAATTTAATAATAGCAGGGGGAGGATAAGTGATCACAAGAGTAAAGATACAAAGCTGAAATGCTTCAGAGTCTAATTACCAAACTCTATACAATATGTACAGTCAGGACAATAGGATCATCCTGAATTCTGTAAATGTATTTTCTACAGAAGTTGGAAGCAGATAAATGTACTTGCCAAAAACCAAAGCAACAACAAAAAACTAGTGACAATGTTGTGGTTCTGACACTTACTCACAATTTAGAATTATTTCTCCTCTTGACAGGCTTAAGCACAGCTTCTCCATATTGCATTTTGATAAGAATAGCTTTTTTCTTCATTCATCAATTATTATAATTTTAATTTAATTGACTTCAATACATGATTTAGGATATAATTCTAAAAGCTTTCTTGTGGTTTAGAAACCTGGAATCTGTGGAAGCTGGCATATGAATGGAAACCATCAATGAAGAACACGGTTATAATAAAAATTCACACAATATGCAGAGTATTTTAGAACATGAAATGTAGATGGAGTTCAGTTACTGAGAGTATACATGTATGCGGTCCAGTATTACTCTAAACGGATGCTAGTTCATGCTCCAGGCTGCAAGTTTTCTGCAGTCAGCTGCCATTGTGATAGGACTTGTTTTTACATAATCGTTTTGTCTTATCTGTAAGCATCCCTCTCTTGGACAACTTCAGAGGCATTAAGGGTGTGTGCAGATGAACGAGTTACCCTCTGAACTTATGTTTCTCATACTCTGCAAGAATTGCCTGCAACACACTTTTATGCCACATTGTACCACTCAGAAAGAATACAAATATGGAGTAGATGACAAGAACAGGGTTCGTAACACCTTACCCTGCTGATAAGTTGTTTTTAATCTTTCTTACAGCTAAGGTTTCCTGCTATCCCCTTCTTAAGATCATTTACTCACTCTGTTGTGGTTTGTTAGTTGCAAAGTGAGAAAGTAACTTTTTTTTTCTTATAATGAGAAAAAATTTCATAAAGGTGATCAACAGGGTTTGTTTTTTCATGGCTCTACAGTCCTGCAATACAATCTTTGTCAACTAACAAATCCAATGTTATCTATAAGTATATATAGATATAGAAAGAATTTTAAAATACTGATTCATTGTTCCAATGCTAGATTTTTTCCCTTCTTTCCTAATCTTCCTTTTTCATTGCATCAGAAATAACATTTTATCTATCCAATCTTCACCTCTACAACTATACAATTATAAACAAGTTGCCCCTGTACTGAGCTACCCCTGTCTGGTTAGTCAAGTTAAAATCACAGTTCTGTTAGAGATTATGGAGAACAAAAAGAGATCATGTTGGAGAGTATTAAATCATGTTGCTTAGAAGATTGATACACACAATTAAACAATTCAGGTCATAAGTGCTCATTACTATCTTGTTGACAGTAAGCTACCACATAGTAATTTATAGGAATAATTTCCATCATCTCCAACTAGCTATAAAATGTTTCCATCCTAATGGATGATGGCCTTTATCATCTCCTGTCCAGACTACTGCTATGCAATATGTCTGTGTTCAAAATAAATTAATTTTATGAATATGTTAAGCTTCAGTACATCTCCCTTAATACACTGAGGTGGTCAGATCTGTCCTCTGGCCCTGCACTGGTTTCTTAGAAGGTGCTGCACTCATCCACACCAACTCCATTTTTTAACTTGTTGCCCGTTACTACTACTTTCTCCTTATTGGAGTCACACATTTGTTGGGTTTTACTGACACAGACTGGAGTGACTCAATTCCTATAACAGAGGTAACAACTCATGTTTGATACTGTGGTGGGCTGACCCTGGCTGCACACCAGGTGCCCACCAAAGCTGCTCTGTCACTCCTCTTCTCAACTGGACAGGGGAGAGGAAATTTAATGAAAGGCTCATGGGTGGAGATAAGGACAGGGAGATCACTCAGCAACTACCATCATGGACAAAACAGACTTGACTTGGGAAAAAAATTAATTTAATTAATTACCAATCAAATCAGAGTAGGATAATGAGAAATAAAACCAAATCTTACAAACACCTCCCCCCCACACCTTCTTCCCAGGCTTAACTTTACACCCAATTTTCTCTACCTCCTCCCCTCTCCGCGGTGCAGGGGGACAGGGAATGGAGGTTGTGGTTAGTTCATCACACGTTCTTTCTGACACTCCTTCCTCCTCAGGAAGAGGACTCCTCACACTCTTCCCCTGCTCCAGCATGTAATAGACATCATCAGATGGAGACAGTCCTCCAGGAACTTCTCAAATGTGAGTCCATCCCACGAGCTGCAGTTCTTCATGAACTGCTCCAGTCTGGGTCCTTTCCACAGGCTGCAGTCCCTCAGGAACAGACTGCTTTAGCGTGGGTCCCCCACAGGGTCACAAGCCTGCCAGCAGACCTGCTTCAGTGTGGGCTCCTCTCCATGGGGTCGCAGGTCCTGCCAGGAGCCTGCTCCAGCGTGGGCTTCCCATGGAGTCACAACTTCCTTCAGGCATCCACCTGCTCCAGCATGGGGTCCTCCATGTGCCTCAGGTGGGCATTTGCTCCTCCATGGACCTCCATGGGCTGCAGGGCACAGTCTGCCTCACCATGATCTGCACCACAGGCTGCAGGGGAATCTCTGCTCCGGTGCCCAGGGCACCTCCTCCTCCTTCTTCACCCACCTTGTGTCTGCAGAGTTGTTGCTCTCACATATTCTCATTCCTTTCTGCAGCTGCATATGTGCAGGTTTTTTTCCCCCCCTTCTTAAATACATCATCACAGAACCGTTACCACCATCACTGACGGGCTCAGCCTTGGCCAGTGGTGGCTATCTTGGAGCCAGCTGGCATTGGCTCTATCAGACATAGAGGAAGGTTCTAACAGCTTCTCACAGAAGCCACCATTGTGCCCCCCCCACTACCAAAACCTTGCCACACAAACCCAATACAGACAGCTGTTGTGGTTTAATGCGCAGGCAGCTAAACACCACACAGCCATTCACTCACTCCCCCACAGTGAGGTGGGAGAGAGATGCGGAAAAAAGGTAAAACTCGTGGGCTGAGGTAACAACAGTTTAATAGGACAGAAAAGGAAGGGAAAATAATAGTAATGATAAAAGAATATACAAGTGATGCACAATGCAGTTGCTCATCAGCCGCTGACTGATGCCCAGTCAGTCCCCAAGCAGTGGGCCATCACACCCCCAGCCAGCTCCCCCTAGTTTTAGTGTTCAGCACAATGACATATGGTATGGAATATCCCTTTCGTTGGTTGGAGTCAGCTGTCCTGGCTGTGTCCCCTCCCAGCTTCTTGTGCACCCCCAGCTTCCTCGCTGACAGGGCAGTGTGAGAAGCTGTAAAGTCCTTGATTTAAGTGTAAGCACTGCTCAGCAACAACTAAAACATCAGTGTGTTATCAATGTTATTCTCACCCTAAATCCGAAACACAGCACTATACCAGCTACTAGGAGGTAAACTAACTCTATCCCAGCCAAAACCAGGACAATATCCACCCCTTATTCTATAACAACTATGTCATGGTCACACTTTTTCCAATACATCCCAATTAATCACCATCATCTTTCCTGTCTTTTGATATATACACACAGATATCATTCCCTTGGTCTATGTGCCATCCCTCTAAAATGTCTCTTGAGTTCATTTAGTCCGTGACTTTGGGCTCCATCTGCCATAACAGTCCTTCAGGGCAAGAGAGATGATTTGTGGTGTTGGATTGTTGCATGCTGAAGCCAGTTATCGTTCCTTCACTGTTGCACTTGTCTGGTTCTATCATTGCTGCACTTTCTTCGGTTTCATCAGAATTGATTCTTCATTAATCTGGGTAATTCCTACTGTAATACCATTGATATGGCATATAGCAACCATAGCTGTGATGACATACAGTATTATATAGCAATTAACATAATACAATTCAAATCATTGGCTATTCTCATCCAAAATCTAATCCCCTTGAGGTACACATAGGACTTCCCTATCCTTCTACATCACTCAGCAAGTGCACCCAGGTCCTTAAGCAAAAGTGATCCCACAGATGAATTTGCCTTTGCCTGAGACAGGAATAACCCAGACTGCCTTCCCCAGCATATACTTATGTGCACTACAGGGGCTTTATCCCCTTCTACAGTATGTAAAAGTTTTGACTGGACAAGGCCAGCTTGATTGACAGATCCCCTAGTGTCGACTAACCGGGTGGTTTTGCTGAATGTGTATCACAATGTTTGAATGGCCCACACCCCAATGCTCTCAGTGTAGTCTTTAACAGTTCATTGTACCATCTGATTTTCTGGAAGGCTGGTGCATGGTAGAGGATGTGATATACCTACTTGATACCATGCTCTTTGGCCCAAGTGTCTATGAGATTTTTTAGGAAATGAGTCTTGTTGTCTGACTCAATTCTTTCTTGGGTGTTATGTCACCATAAAACTTGTTTTTCAAGTCCCAGTATAGTGTTCTGGGCAGTGGCATGGGGCGTAGGATATGTTTCCAGCCATCCAGTTGTTGTTTTCACTGTTGTAAGCACATGGCATTTGCCTTCGAGGGTTTGTGGGAGTGTGATATAGTCAATTTGTCAGGCCTCCACATATTTATATATCCATTGTTCACCATATCACAGAGGCTTTCACTGCTTGGCTTGCTTGATTGCAGTGCATGTTTCGCATTCCTGTGCAATAGTGTCCATGGTCAAGTCCACCCCTCAATCACGAGCCCATCTATATGTTGCATCTCTTCCTTGATGGCCTGAGGTCTTATGGGCCCACCAAGCTATAAAAAATTCACCTTTATGTTGCCAGTCCAGACCCACCTGAGCCACTTCAATCTTAGCAGCCTGATCCACCTGCTGTTTGTTTTTATGTTCTTGAGTGGCCCAACTCTTGAGTACATGAACATCTGTGTGATGTACTTTCACAACCAGGCTCTCTACCTGGGCAGCAATATCTTGACACAATGTGGCAGCCCACATGGGTTTGCCTCTGTGCTACCAATGCTCCCGTTGCTGTAACCACCCCCATAGGGCATTTGCTGCCATCCATGAGTCAGTACACAGACAGAGCACTGGCTACTTTTCTCGGTCAGCAACGCCTAAAGTCACCTGGATGGCCTTGAATTCTGTAAATTAGCTCAATTCACTTTCTCCTTCAGCAGTTTCTGTTACTTGTCATATAAGACTCCATACAGAAGCCTTCCACCTCTGATGCTTTCCTACAATATGATAGGACCCATCAGTGAACAAGACATATTGCTTCTCATTTCCTGGTAGTTTAGTGGGGCCTCTTCGTCATGCATCACCTCCTCCTCTGGCAATATTCCAAAATCTTTGCCTTCTGACTAGTCCATAATCACTTTCAAAACTCCTGGGCAACTGGGGTTTTTTTATGAGAACCTGTTGTGTGATCAATGTGACCCACTTACTCCACATAGCATCAGTTGCATGATGTGTAGAGGGGACACTCCCTTTGAACATCCAGCCCAGCACAGGCAGTCAAGGTGCCAAGATTAGCTGTGCTTCAGTACCAACCAGTTTCGAAGCAGCTTGAACACCTTCATATGTTGCCAATATGTCTTTTTCAGTTGGAGTATAGTGGGCCTCAGATCCTCTGTATCCCCGACTCCAAAACCCCAGGGGTTGACCTCAAGTATCCCCTGGTGCCCTCTGCCAGAGTCTCCAGGTTGGGTCATTCTCCTTGGCTGTGGTGTAGAGCATGTTTTTTGCATCTTGTCCTGCCAAGACTGGCCCAAAGGTTACTGCATGAATTATCTCCCATTTAATTTGTTCAAAGGCTTGTCATTGCTCAGGGCCCCATTTGAAATTGTTGTTCTTCAAGGGATTACAATCAGACTGTAATTTGGAATATGCCTTCTCCAAAAACCCACACCTAAGAAAGCTTGTGTTTGCTTTTTGCTAGAGACATAGCTGTTATTTTGTTGATCACATTCATTGGGATCTGATGATGTCCATCTTGCTATTTTATTTCTAAAAACTGGATCTCCTGTGCAGGCCCCTTGACCTTTGTGTTATAGCAAAACTGGCTTTCAGAAGGATTTGGACTATTTTCTTCCCTTTATCAAAAACCTTTTCTGTTGTGTTGCCCCATATGATGATATCATCAATATATTGCAGGTGTTCTGGAGCTTCCCCCTATTTCAGTGCAGTCTGGATCAGTCCATGGCAAATGGTAAGGCTGTGATTCTACCCCTGGGGCAGTCAATTCCAGTTATACTGGATGCCCCTCCAAATAAAAGCAAACTGTGGCCTGCACTCTGCTGCCAAAGGGATTGAAAAAAATGCATTAGCAATATCAGTTGTAGCCTACCACTTGGCTGCCTTTGACTCCAGTTCATATTGAAGCTCTAACATGTCCATCACGGCAGCACTCAGTGGTGGCATGACTTCATTCAGGCCACAATAGTCTACTGCTGGTCTCCACTCTCTACTGGATTTTCACACCAGCCTTATGGGACTGTTAAAGGGTGAACGAGTATTGCTGATCATCCCTTGGGTCTCCAGTTGACAAATCAGTTTATGAATGGGAATCAGGGAGTCTTGGTTAGTGCAATATTGCCACCAGTGCAACATTGTGGTAGTAATTGGCACCTGTTGTTCTTCAACCCTCAGCAACCCCACAACAGGAAGGTCCTCTGAGAGACCAGGAAAGGTAGGCAGCTGTTTAATTCCTTCTGTCTCCAAGGCAGCTATACAGAAGCCCACCCTTTTGGGTCCTTGAAATACCCTCTCCTGAGATAATCTCTGCCAAGGATGCATGAAGCCTCTGGGCCACTCACAATGGGGGTGCTTTTGCCATTCATTCCCAGTTAGGCTCACTTTGGCCTCCAATACAGTGAGCTGTTGAGACCTCCCTGTCACTCCAGAAATACAGATGGGTTCTACTCCTTCATAGCTTGATAGCACTAGGGTACAGAGTACATGGGTGTCCACTAGAGCCTTATACTCCTGTGGGCCTGGTGTGCCAGGCCATCTTTGCCTCAGTCTCTAATAACACAACTAGTTACACTGAGGGAATCCAGCCTCCTCAGCCAGAAGACAGAGACTGGGAGAACAACCCCCCCACAATCCAGGAGGAGATAGTCAGTGACCTACTGCATCACATAGACATACACAAGTCTATGGGACCAGACGGGATACACCCGAGGGTGCTGAAGGAGCTGGCTGGGGTGCTCGCCAAGCCGCTTGCCATCATTTACCAGCAGTCCTGGCTGACCAGGGAGGTCCAACAGTTTGGAAATTGGTCAATGTGATGCCCATATATACGAAGGGTTGGAAGGATGATCCAGGAAATTACAGGCCTGTCAGCTTGACTTCAGTGCTCGGGAAGCTGATGGAGCAGCTCATCCTGAGTACCATCATACAACACGTGCGGGACAACCAGATGATCAGGCCCAGTCAGCATGGGTTTATGAAAGGCAGGTCCTGCTTGACAAACCTGATCTCCTTCTACGACAGGGTGACCTGCTTTTTGGATGACAGAAAGGTTGTGGATGTTGTTTACCTTGACTTTAGTAAGGCCTTTGACACCGTTTCCCACAGCATTCTCCTGGCAAAACTGGCTGCTCGTGGCTTGGATGGTCACACGCTTCGCTGGGTAAAAAATTGGCTGGATGGCCGGGCCCGAAGAGTTGTGGTGAATGGATTTGAATCCAGTTGGCGGCCGGTCACGAGTGGTGTCCCCCAGGGCTCGGTTTTGGGGCCACTCCTGTTTAACATCTTCATTGATGATCTAGACAAGGGGATCAAGTGCACCCTCAGTAAGTTTGCAGATGACACCAAGTTGGGTGGGAGTGTTGATCTGCTCGAGGGTAGGGAGGCTCTGCAGAGAGATCTGGACAGGCTGGAGCGATGGGCTAAGGCCAGCTGTAGGAGTTTCAATAAGGCCAAATGCCGGGTTCTGCACTTCGGCCGCAACAACCCCCAGCAGTGCTACAGGCTTGGGGAAGAGTGGCTGGAGAGCTGCCAGTCAGAGAGGGACCTGGGGGTGTTGATTGACAGGCGGCTGAACATGAGCCAGCAGTGTGCCCAGGTGGTCAAGAAGGCCAATGGTATCCTGGCTTGTATCAGAAATAACGTGGCCAGCAGGGACAGGGAAATGGTCTTACCCCTGTACTCGGCACTGGTGAGGCCACACCTTGATTACTGTGTTCAGTTTTGGGCCCATCACGATATAAAGGACATTGAATTACTCGAGCGTGTCCAGAGAAGGGCAACAAAGCTGGGGAAGGGTCTGGAGCACAGGTCTTATGAGGAGCAGCTGATGGAACTGGGGTTGTTTAGTCTGGAGAAGAGGAGGCTGAGGGGAGACCTCATCGCCCTCTATAACTACCCGAAAGGAGGTTGTAGAGAGATGAGGATGAGTCTCTTTAACCAAGTAAGAAGCGATAGGACAAGAGGAAATGGCCTCAAGTTGTGCCAGGGAAGGTTTAGACTGGATATTAGGAAGTATTTCTTTACAGAACAGGTTGTTAGGTGTTGCAATGGGCTGCCCAGGGAGGTGGTGGAGTCCCCATCCCTGGAGGCGTTCAAGAGTCGGGTTGACATGGCGCTTAGCGATATGGTGTAGTTGGGAACTGTCAGTGTTAGGTTAATGGTTGGGCTGGATGATCTTCAAGGTCTTTTCCAACCTAGATGATTCTGCGATTCTGTGATTCTGTGAATCTACACAGTCTGATAAACCCAGTTGTCCCCTTCCTCCACCTGGCTGGAGGAAGGGCCCCTTTATTCCCGGTCATAGTATTTGTTACTCACTTCTTGTAAATCCAAATCAGAAGTCCCTTTATTAAGATTGGAAGTAAGATCAGCCCTTCTAATCTGTCTGGGGAACTGCCCACTGGAAACTGGAGCAGAAGTTTTCACAGAACTCTCTTTTGTGATTGTTTTTCCTTGCAACTCACGTATTCATGCTTTTAGGGCTGAGGTAGGTTTTCCATCCCACTTCCTCATGTTCCCTCCATGGTCATGCAGGTAAAACCACAGGATGTTCTGTGGTGTGTACCCATTATATTCTCTCTCTTGGGCAGTGGAAAGCTTACTCCTAATAGCTGAGATACTTGTTCATACAGGTGGGGAGTAGGACATATCCTCTTTGAATTGCTGGAACTCCCAGGACAGTTTCTCCACAGTCAAGAAGCAGGCCCATAGGGAGGAAGAGAGACTTTATTTGTATTTCCAGAGTTGGCCAGACAATTCATCCACCATTTGTCCCTCTCCATCTTTCCAGGTCATTACTGTCAATGAGTTGCCATACGACAATGGTATGTTCCATACAAACTTCTACCACATGGGTCATGTACACTTGAATTCATCTGCATCTTTGGATAACTGTTCATTGTCCAGGTATTCATAAATCACCTCCAACATGGCTAATTCCCTCAGGTACTGGATACTTCTCTCCGTGGTGGTCCACTCACCTGGGTGACATATAACATCTTCCTTTAAGGCATACCTTTCCTTCATGCCTGACAGGAGTTACCTCCAGATGCTGAGGGCTTGTGACCCTTTTCCAATTGCTTTGTCAATGCTCCCTTCCCTAGAAAGAGATCCCAGCTGCTTGGCTTCCCTAAACTCTAATTCCAAGTTACTGGCCCCATTATCCTAGCATTGGAGCAGCTAGATGACAATGCTCACCTGGACTACGACTGAAATACATTTGCATATCTCACAGATCACTCCAGGATAGGGATCGGGTGGTTACCGCCTCATTTATGAGTTCTGCCTCTTCCTCATCCTCCTCCTCTTGTTGTGATGGTCCTGCTTTGGACTAGCTTGCCTCATCCACTTCTTCCTATTCCTCTTCTTATCAGGAGTTTCTTCCCTCACTCACAAGCTGACTTTTGCATCCAATATTTCTTCTTGTGTGTAGGGGCAACTGATACTGGCACAGGTTGATTCTCTGGTTCAGCTGCAGTGCCTGTCATGGGGGTTGGAGTGGTTACAGTGCCTGTCATTTTGTCATCAGATCCAGAGACCTTCTCTTCCCCTTGAAGGTACTGTAGAGTGTTGAACAGGGCTTGGTAGGCATGGGCCAGGCCCCAGTACATTGCAGTGATTTATGTCTCTCTGGAATTGATAGGGTGACAGCATAATTTTTCCAAATAGTTTAGTAGTTTTTCAGGATTTTGCAGGGTTCAGGGGTGAAGTTCCAAAACACTGGAGGTGTCCACTGTCACAGGTACTTGCCTGTGCTATCCCACACCCTCTGCCACTCATAACTCTCCAGCCTCACGGCAGATCTCTGGCTGGTATTCTTAAATAGTTTTTTAACCTTAAACAAGACCTGAAACAGCAGACATAGCAATAGGAACATGCTGGTTTGAACATCCCAAGGATATTTAAGATTCTCAAGAGCTATTGTAACTAGCCTGGAGGATAAGGGGAAGGTGAAGGAGCAGAGGAAATTGTCCCCCCCCTTGTCTCCCACATAGATTGGCTCTCTGAGGAGAAAAAATATTAATAGTTTCTGAGAGATGGTTCCTGAAGTACAGAGATGACAGTAATTCTGAGTACAAATGCCAGATTAGTCTCATGACCAGTAATTTTATCATATCATAAGCTAGTGTTTCACAATACAGCAAAATGATAACTTTAATCCATCCCCCAGAGATGATAAACAGCACAACAGGGAACATATACAGCAAGTAAGGTGTTGCATAACACAACTCAGAACAAGCACAAAAACTCTGAGAGCGAATAAATCAACAGTGTGACCAGCGATTATTAAAATAATATAATAAATGCTTATAACAAATTTGTTTTAACACATTCTGGTCAGATCTGTTGCTATCTCAACCCTTCATGCCTCACATTGGGCGCCAAAAAGGACTACTGTGGTTTAACATGGCAGGCAGCTAAACACCACACAGCCATTCACTCACTCCCCCACAGTGAGGTGGGAGAGAGATGCGGAAAAAAGGTAAAACTCAGCTGAGGTAACACAGTTTAATAGGACAGAAAAGGAAGGGAAAATAATAGTAATGATAAAAGAATATACAAGTGATGCACAATGCAGTTGCTCATCAGCCGCTGACTG
This sequence comes from Strix aluco, assembly GCF_031877795.1. Classification (NCBI taxonomy): domain Eukaryota; kingdom Metazoa; phylum Chordata; class Aves; order Strigiformes; family Strigidae; genus Strix; species Strix aluco. The sequence continues at coordinate 100,825,349 of NC_133934.1, read as the reverse complement.
ATGCCCAGTCAGTCCCCAAGCAGTGGGCCATCACACCCCCAGCCAGCTCCCCCTAGTTTTAGTGTTCAGCACAATGACATATGGTATGGAATATCCCTTTCGTTGGTTGGAGTCAGCTGTCCTGGCTGTGTCCCCTCCCAGCTTCTTGTGCATCCCCAGCTTCCTCGCTGACAGGGCAGTGTGAGAAGCTGTAAAGTCCTTGATTTAAGTGTAAGCACTGCTCAGCAACAACTAAAACATCAGTGTGTTATCAATGTTATTCTCACCCTAAATCCAAAACACAGCACTATACCAGCTACTAGGAGGTAAACTAACCCTATCCCAGCCAAAACCAGGACAATACCTCACAACTAACACTGTACATAGGTTTGAGCATTAGTGAAGCTTAAAACTTCTAGAGTGCAAAGAAAATCTGGTTTCAAGTGTTAAAAACCTTTGTTCTTATTCTGGACTAAAGCTACACACTTTCATGGCAGTTGGAGCACTATACTGTAGGAACAAATTTTTTATTCCTTGTTTACTCCAGAAGCAGGGGGAAGGCATGGTCTGGGGAAAAACAGTAAAAAAACTCAAATCTGTGCTGACTTAGTTTTCATTTTTGTTATCAACTCTATATGTCTGACCAGGAATTTTGTCATTTTAGAATATCCTGAAAAGAAGTATGTGCCTTTTTCAGTCATTTTCTGAAAGCAGATCTGAACTTTGAGTGTTTCTTCTTCTTGTCACATTTATCAATCATTAAAGTTTCTGACATGTTTTCTTATTATTGTTTAATACTAGCGTCAGTGCTAATCCATAATATAGGTGTATGCATCTGTTGTTTACTCTGAGATGTCTACCTACCATATCTAAAAATTCATATTAAAAATAAATTATAACATACCAATGCAATAATGATTTTTAAAAGCCCTCTGCCTTTGAAATATATTGATATCTTTAAATAAGAAGAGATCATGGCTCCATATCCATTAACACACACAGAAATAAACAAAACTAAGTTGGAGAACAGACCTACATAACATACGGCTCAGGGACTTCATGCAACCCGCAAATCAGCTTCTCTAGCATGCCAGCTATTTAACAGCAATGTGTACTGTTATAAAAAGCAGGGTGTGCATCCTGGCTGGGCTTTTAACCAACCTCTCAGCTGAAAGCAGCTGATTAAATGTGTATCTCCTGGCCAGACATATGGGTGGGTGGGAGTACATTATTTATAGTAAGAAGGGAAAGGCAAGAGACACTGGACAATCATGGCAAGAAGGTAAACTCAGTGGTAGCAAGGGAGGGTCATCACTGTAGCGCAGAAGTAAAAATGGACCTGGCATTAATATAACAGATTCTAATGGTTTACATATTTATAGGGGGCATCCCTGTTTACTAATTTCATCATTGCTTCCATTCTTGCCTCCATAATACAACATCTGGATTGAGTCTAGCAAACTCTTGAGGTGAATGAATGCTTCTGTCTGCATGCTACAGTTTTAGACCAGCAAGAAAGAAATACATGATACAACATCTGTTGCATACTTAAATTTAATGTAAAATTTCAGTGAACATAAAATCCCTTGCACCCACAATTTGCTAATGATTTTTCTTGTCATCTTTGGTTCTATTATTACATATTACATTTTACTTAGTTGTGGTACTTCATAAAACTCTCTGGAATCATGATAGGACTTCAAAAAGCAGATGAACTGTAAGAGCAAATATGCTTTTCCCAAGTGTGGCTACCTCAGGGTGATAAGGGATAAGATTAGCATCTCAAATGCAGTTACCTTGATATAACAGATTACTGCTGCCAAAAGGAAAAAGCAGTATTTTCCTCTTCTCTCATACTTCTTTCCCTCTTTCTGCCACTTTTAATGGTGGTGAGCAGTTAAATATCATGTCCCACAGGAACTGATCCTGAGAACATGAATATACCTCTGAAGGTAGCTCCTTGGGAGTGCTCCTGAAAGTGTTCTCTGATGGAAGTCTCAGACAGCAGCTTTCTTACAGAGAAATTTCTCTCCTCATGGCCCCGAATGTACATTTTCAGGAAGAACATAAAATCAGCTGGGTAAGTGAAAGACAGCAAAAGAGAGGGACAGAGCAATACATCTCATGTATCCTTAGTGTAAGCAGATTAAGAATGGTTTATTCCTTCCTTTTCTGCATCTCTTCCTTCTATAAACAATTGCAACCACGTCTGCTTTGGGTGTCATGAATAATTGCTTGTATTTGCACTTGACCATAACAAGTTAATTGTGAATTAAGTTATTTACACACATAATGATGGCAAATCATAAACTGGGAGGTTGGACTATATTAATTTCTCAGCCATCCTTTTTCAACTGCACAGGCCAGGTGAACAGCTAGCCTCAGTGAGGCCAGGAGGGACAGAACTTACTATGAAAAAACGAGCTCCGTGGTCTGCAGTAAGATATTGGGAAGCACACTTAAACCTTGAACATCACAAGAAACATATCGCAGTGTGAAGGTACAGTAAGCTCATGATTAAAATGGAAGAAGAGTAAGCTGCCTCTAGTTAAATTATTTTTCTTTTAAAAAAGGCTCCTCATTTATGAAAATAATTAGAATAACACAAAACTGGTTTTAGATTAAGACTGCGGTTGGTTATCATCTCAACAAAATGAATGATCCTTCAGGGGGAGACATGGGCAGAACAGAACTGCTGAAATGAATCAAGAGACTGTAACTATAACTGTTGTATGTTCTGCGTATGGCAGAAAAATCATAAATAAAAATCCAAATAAGCTATTTCCATCCTTCAGCATTGAAACAAAGAGCCTACGGTGACTGAACTTCGTGTTTCTCTGCCAGTGAGAGTTTACATGAGTTTTTTCTGCTTACTTTTTGGTACTTGGCTGTTTCTGTGGTAGTATTTTACTAGCTCACCGTCATCTTGACTGATAATGAAAGCACTGGATTAATAAAAACACTTTTTAATTCCTTCTTTTTCTCTTATTTTGTATTGCAATCTTACTTTAAAGCTTTTTTGCTTTTTTCATAAAGTATTTAACAAGAACAAATATGTCATGATTATAGATGTATACGTACATCCTAAAAGCTTCCTGTACAATATATAGCACTGATATTTTATTTACATTTTAAATTATTTGAAAACTTCTCTAAAGTTACCCTGTAATACTGCATACCTTACGTGTTATGAGTCTAACACTGTTCTGTCATTTGAACCAAGACAAGTAGATACTTTCAGATCCTAGACTGGTGAAAATAACTTCAGTGATATCAGCCGAGTGTTTTTTATAAGCACTTTTTCAAACAAAATTTGTGCTGATATATCTCTAAGAAAGTAAAAATTATATATGTGATTCAGAAGACAGGCCTATAACATTCAAACGTGCATAAGAGATGTCTGCCTTTTTACCTTATTTGCATATATCTCATAAATATGCCTAGAAAATATTACTGATTTACATTCAGCTTGTTAGTTATGTATAAAGGGTGCAGCCTCCAAAAAGGACATGTTTTCTCCAGTATAACAGTATATATTTGTTTATTTCTGCACAGTGTTTGTGCCACTGCAGTTAAATTTGCAGCCCACATTTTGAGGATATACCACTCAGTTTGAAGTTATGATGATGATTTTCATATCCATGTTTTTCCCCTTCAAGCAAGATGAAAAATGTTCCAGCAAAAGCATAAGAAAGCTATTTTAAGATCTTCAAAGAAAAATTAATATGTTGCGATGATGATATTTCATCTTAATCTGGCATCGCCCAGGCTTGTCTCTTTCAAGGAAGGGAGGACATCTGGGAATGAGTGAAAGCCACAATAAAATAAGATCTTTTTACTGAAACTGAAATATGATGGCTTAGTTATTTCTTGACAGCTATATATTCAATGAGTAGGAATAAGTGGTATGATAAAGGTGCATGATTTATTGTTATATGCAATTACATGAGCTGCACAATATTGAAATTTTACAGTGAACTGAACTGATATTTTAGAAATAAAAATACGCAGTAGAACATAGCCATACTTATGGATATTCATAACATAAAAGCAAAAAATATGTCTCCAAGTAGCTAGAGAGAATTTCAGTGAACAGGGATCCCACTGTAAATTAAGATGTTTTCTTTGGTGTGTTTCTGGTTTTCATATCTAATGTCTGAAATAAATGAAGGGAAGAAAGGATATTGGTTTGATATTTGAGTTTCATATTCTCTGTCACTCAATGTAGGACATGAGTCTGACCTCATTTTCACTGGGTTTATATTTGTGCAATGCAACTAGTATGAATTTATATATATATATAAAATCTCAGGTGAAATACATATGTAATTCCGGATAGCAATATTCAGAAAAGGTTCAAATTCAAACTGAACAGGAGCAAGGAGAGGGTGATAGGATGAACAGGTGATTGGTGAGCCGATCTGGTCTAAAGAGTATTGGAAGACCTTGATGGTTCGTTTAATCTAACAGATTGAAAGTTAAAGGAAGGATAATTGTTGTCAGTGAATTCTTCAGCCAGATACCAGGAGAAAGGATGAACTACTTAAACCATGTTGGCAAAACAGCATATAAACTAGCCATGAGTAAATTCAGGCTAGAAATGAAAATAAGATTTCTAACCCTTAATGAATTGAGGTTCTGGACATCCCAGGATATCATTTCTGAATAAAGTCAAAAATAGGAATTAATCATTTTAAATCGCATATTAAATGTTTCTGGTGTGAATTTCATGCATCAGTCTTTTCTACAATGATTGAAGCCATCATTTCAGGAGCAGTGTTATTTAACATGGCTCTCAATCCCATATCCAGAGCTATGGATGTCAATTTAAAACACCCACCTGCAACTTGTACAGATCATTGTCTGTCTTTATCCCAAATTTTTTTAATTCTCTCCTACATCTTCCAAAATCAGGTTCCTATATTCCTTAAATGCCAACTGCTAGTATATAATACTTTTTTGGCAATCATACAGATAAGATCTGTTTGCATAAAATATTAAATAATAGAATTAACATCAGATAAAATATTCTGCTATTTAATATTGGAAAAGTGACATCTCAATCAATAAAAACAACTGAGTTACATTTCAAGCTCCATTTACTTATATATGGTATCAGTTGTCTCTGCCTGTTGCCTAAGAATTGATAGGAGTCTCAGTCACCATTTTATGCTGGAAAAAGGAGTGGTGGAAAGGGAAGCCTCAGCTTGAGTGACACCATCTAAAAACTGTGTCAAGAAAGAGACCAAAGTGAAGAACTGGTGCACTGGCATGGCCACTCTCTGGAGCCCTAAGGGAGGAGAAGGGAGGAGAACGCCCAGCGTAGGCTGTGGAGTGTGTGGCTGCAAAACTGTGCTGAATACAGTTTCTCAGTGCAGTTGTTGAAACACTTTGCAAAGTATCTGGTCTCAACATGCCTGTCTCATTGACTGCTGATCTTGACTGACAAAGGTAAATGAAACCATGCAGATGTTAATGGGCCCAGTTTCTTGTTATACCTATGACTGCCCTGTTTTACTGAATCTCTGAGACAGTTGATACCATCCCTACTTCATTTTGATTTCAAAAGTAAACTATACCATTATTGCTATACATAATTTTTTTCATTCGATATTTAACAGAAAATTCCTGCCTTTAATATTATCTTGATAAAATTTACAGTTCATATTAAAACTAAGAGCATTTGTTTTGTTAATCTTAACTAATATTAATAGTTAATATTAAAATAATAGTTAATATTAAAACTCAAACTATAGCATTTACATTGTTACCTCTACCTCTCCATCCCTAACTGTATATTATGCCACTAGAGCTCCATCAACAACTTCTCTCTTCATATCAAATATCAGGTAGAAGTCAAGAACATGGCCATTGGAGCTTAGTGTCTCTTCAACTCAGTCAGATAGAGAGAAAATACATTTTCACCTTAACCAAACCTTTAAAAGGGAAATAATGCATTTTTTCAGAAACAGAACCAAACTCCAAATATTTGTCTCTGATCAGGAACCACATCATTAAATTATTTTGTTTTGAAATTATTTCATTTGTTGTAACTATTTGTTCAAACTGCTTTTTGTAGTAGTTTAATTTTACTATTAACAGATTGTCTGATGGAAACTATTTTATGTTCATGTCTTTCAGATTGGCTAAATGCCTCAAAATCTTGTACTTCCCTCTGAAAATATCTTTGTGATCCACTGTGGATATATGCTCAAATACAGGACTCTGGCTGTATCTCAGGGGAGAGAATTGGGATGTTATGTGGAGAAAAAAAAATAAATCTGTTATTACCAGGGTAAATTCAAGCGTAATATTTCTGATTATCTCAGATTGAAATGAGAATGCATAAATAATCCTTTCAAGAGAAAATTTCAAAGTGAAACCTACAGAAAATATTGGTATTCCAGCTTTTTATTCTAATACTGAATTATTTACATTTCCATTACTATAACAATTCAATAACATGTTCTACAATCCACACATCTGTGAATGCAGGATTTTGGGTGTATATTTCTAAGTGTTTATGCAGTCTTTTTATAGCTATTCCTGGGCAGGCCTCCTCATATTTTGATGTTTTCTCACAGACTTCTTGCAGAATTTTAATTCTTCACTATCTTTGCTAGTGCTTTATTATGCTCAGATATATGCAAGGCTTCAACCTAGCTCTACTTTCCCTCTGTATGTTCTACCCACAGATCTATCCACCTTAGTGCCCTACTAACTTCGCAAATTCTCCCAAGTGCCTCATAAGTCTCCTGAATACCAAAGTTAACTCTTCTGTATCTTCCACTGCTGTCTCCGTCAGAGAGCAGATACATGAACAGGAGCACCACCTTCATGTTAGGAATTAAACACACAAGATTCTACCACTTTTCTATGGGAGACATGTGAATGATACAATAGGCTCAGCACTAGGAATATTTTCTTTAATAATCTACATTGCTTGTTGTTTTATTTGATAGCTGTTGATTAAATATCCCTTTTGACCTCCATATAAATGTCTTTTCCTCTTCACTGTCTCTGTCCCTGAATAATTATAAATAGTTACTAACTGCTTGATTTTTCTTCTGTTCAAGGGGTGAATTCTTTCTTGCCAAAAAGGCAATCAGTGTTATGGGAGGTGGTGAAAAGTGAAAAAGAAGGTTGTTCCCTACTGAAAAAGACAAGTTATTTTAAATTGCAAGGAAAACATAATTATAGATAATTACCACAGATTACATTTTCTACATACATGCACTAATTAAATCACCTATTAAATGATTATATTTTTTTACAGATTTTTTACTTTCTATTTGGCATTACATATGATAAATCAAATACACAATAAATGAAAAATGACAGCATCTACCAAAATTATCCTCAGAAACATTTAATTCTTGATAAACATAATAAGAAAACTTCCAAAGTACTGAGAGAGAAAAGTAGCAGTCTTTATCTACCTCCAGTCAACTGTGAAGCTAACTCAATAAACACAGAAGTTTTCTTTTCAAATATATTCTATTACTTGCTATTAAAACCTTGTGGCCAATAGAAGCCAGTTCATATAGCTCCTATGTCAGTCTAGTTCAGTGCTTAATAATTGTACGAAGCATGTATGAAAGGGTAAAAAGAGAGAAGAAAATTACATAGTTTTGCCAATCATTTGTGGGATCACTATTTTTATTGAAAAGATGTAAGAGCCATAGAAACAATGCTTAGAGTGTGTATATATATAGATATGTATATTCATACCAGATCAAGTTAGCAAACCTACAGAAAACACAGTATTGTACAGACTTTCATGGTGTGTGCCCAGGGATGGACAAAATATCAATGTCTCATAGAAGTTCCTCTCCATTTTTACTAAATCCACTGGCATATAATGACTAAACTAAAATATTCTAAACTAGCAGAGGTTTCTTGAGATAAACAACCTCCTTATATATCAACATTCCATCACAGGTGAACATTTTTAGTTCTCTCCTTTGACTTGCTTGGTTATCAACTTGGTGGTTTAAAACAATGGTACTCACTTCTTTAGGCAAGTTGGGAGAAAAAAATAATTCTATTCATCTATCAACACTTTCTTCTTAAAACAACACTTCTTAAAACAGAAATAACCAACCTGCTCTTCTTCCCTTCTTTCACGACCCTCCAAAATTTCCCTAATATTATAGCTTGTTTTGATTGAATCTGCAAAATAATCGGTGTCACTCTGAAACTTTGTACCTTGAGTTCCTTTCTGTGTGCTGATCACAATAGTATCATTCAGGCTCCAGTTGGTTTTGGATTACATCCCTAATTTCTCACTTCAGAAAATAACAGTAATGATTTCTCCTATCTGGCTAATGACAATTTAGCACTGTCACCATGTGAGATATTGTATCCTTGTTGTCCTGTTTCTGCCAAAAATTTTATCATAATAAATGCAATAGAATAAGGGACTTCTTTTTATGTTGGCGTACCTAACAGCTGTTTATTTTGATCATGGAATTGATTCTTCAAAGCCTCCAACTTTTTCACAAACAGCAATCTGGTTTTAATTAAAATGTTTGCAGAGAAATTTGCTACAATAATAACTGAGAGTCCTGCTAAATCCCACATTTTGAATTTTTTGGTCATGACATTCATTTTGGTTCCTAGGTCTAGATCCTGAGGTACTTTGGGCGTACATGTAGTGTGGCTTAGTGAAACTAGGAACAGATACACATATATCACTTGGAGATGGAAACTGAGAGGAAAGTTTTGTAGTTACATTGCAAATACCCTGAGTCTGGTGTTTCTCCTGGGAAATTGTTTCCTGCCTGCATAGTAACAATCTCAGAATTTGGATTCAGACACCAGTCTGTACTGTGGTATAAATTCTAGCACTCAAAAACTACATTCAACAAGTTAGACATACCTGCTGGTGTAACAGGGATAACAACATACAGTAAGGACTGGTGATCCTGTGTCAGCTTGTACTGGCAACCCTTCTCATTTGTTCTAGCACCTCCAGTTTAGCTGGCTTAGATTGTGGCAACTATATTTCCTCCCTTACTGAGCACTGGATAAAAGGAGCACTAGTGTACACTTAGCAGTGCCTTTGGCACAAGTCTGGCATTGAGGCTACACAGTCACTTCTTTTTGCCCAGAAGCTGTGAGGCAAAAGGACAGCAGCAAAGATGTCCTGCCTGCACTAGTGACATGGAAGCCAAGAAAAAAAGCATTACAGTAAACAGCAGCTTTACCTAGTTGTGGATAAACCCTGGTAGTCACTGCTGGGAATAGCATCCCTAATATGTACCACTCCGTAACTCCTTTCAGTCTTCATAACATCTCTGCTATTTCTGCCTCCAGAGCATTTTAAACCCAGTATCACCCCTGTCACCTTGTATTTCAACTCAACACATTCCGGTTCGTCCCCAGCATAGACCAAAATTTCGGTATCATTTTAAGCTTTATTTTACACACAGATATGACTACTTCAGTGTCAACCCAGTCCCAGAATACCGTTATTCAATATCGTCACAATTTGTTTCTCCAGATTCCTTCCATAAGGACTACGTGGGGGGAAAAAATCTCTCACTAGCAGGCATAATTAATTTTGTGTTTGTTTTTAAAATAATCAGCTAATTAGTGGTGTGACATAGTTCATTTGTGACTTTAAAAATATTTATGATCCTTTATGATTTGATTCTATGCTTTGGAGGAAAATAACTTTACAGTGTTTAGAATGTAGAACATTGCCAATTTTCTTAAAAAGGTTTGGACTGCTGGACTAAACCTGACCTAATAGTTGGCAGTCCGCAATCTAGATCAGTCTTATGCATAGGAAGAGCTAGAGAACGGAGTTATCCTAGCTGCATCTTCTTCTTCTGGATATGCTTGGTAAGTTTGAAAAGCATCATAATGTGTCTTTTGGGAATTCCCTATCTCCTTGCACCACTGCAGCAGTAAGTGGAGCAGAAACCAAATTTGGGCTTTGAAAATGAAACTCTTCTGATAAAATCATGACAGTATAGGCGTTTTATGAAATATCTAATATTAGATAATATTTTTCACCAAAATAATCCTCCTATGACTCCTATATAACAAAATCATAGCAACATTAAAGAAATTGAAAAATAGACAGCCGCCAACAGTTTCCCTCTACAGCCACATTGTAAGTACTTAATCCAACATGGACGGCAACATAAAGCAACTCTAATTTATATCCCTGTGAAACTGCTCCTCTTCAATAAGATGAATACCACTTTCAAAGAAAATAAACAAAACAAAACAAAACCAAAAAACCCTACTGTCATTATAATACCTGCAGAGTGATACCACTAACAGACCTGGCTGTTTGTTTCTAAGGAAGAACAGCTGTGCAACAGACTGTCTGAACAGTCTCTATTACAGAATGCAACATGGATCACTGACACAAAGGAAGCACTACACCAGCTGGCTTTCTGTCTTAGAGCATTTCTATTCCTAGATGATTTACCTGTTCTCAGTCCTGTCACCTTAGCACTTCTACTACCCAATTAAAAAACAATGTTGTTGGATTCTCTTTGCTGTAAATTAGATATGTTATTTTTCAGATCAAACTGGCTACTTTTTTTTAAACTTTGCAATGCATGACTTATTTTTAAACTTATAAAAGCGGCTTGATTATTTATTTGTGGTATATTTTGTTCTCTTGTAGAGTTTAGATCAGAAAAATTCTTTTCTAATGTATTCATATGCAGTGATCTACATTTCCTAATCATAATCATGTCAGCAAAAGTGGAGCTGCTCTTAGGATAACATTTTAGTCTAGAAAATGATTTCCCTTTAAAATGGATTCAATGGACATGATGATATAAAAAGAAGATGCAAAATTACACACAACAGTTTGCATAATCAAAACAGATATGTTTTGTATTCAGGCAAGATTTCTTTTTGCTACATTAAATGGAAGAAAATAGACCTTTTGGAATTTTGCAACTGTGCTATGGTGGTAAATGCAGTAGCAGTGGAATTCCAGTAGGATTATGAAGAGAATGTACAGAATTTTAAAAAAGGATTCAGCCAATATAAAGAGGAGCAACATGGAAGAATAAATGGATTTTTTTTAAACTAACTATAGTTCATTTATTTCAGTTTGGAACTATACTTTATTTTCTACTTTGTAACTAAAGTTAAATTTATGAAAGCTTAAAATATGGAGGTTTATCCTTTTGTGTACGAAATTTACTGGTTCTCTTTTAAATAAATGTGAGTTCAAATGAGACGGAATAAGTGTAGATCTTCATTGAATAAATAATACCCAAGGTATATGCATACCTAAATTCAGAACAAGACTTGCACATGTTATGGAATAATATTTGAAGTTCTCTGCAGGTGTCTGCTAGAGACACTGTTGCTCAGGAGCAGACAGACTTTGAATTAGCATTTCTCTTCCCTAATGAACAATAATCTTGATTCAACACATCAAAATAACATATTACAAATGGTTACAGAAAGTACTGTTTGTTTTCAAGAATGATGTGAGGATAACGTTGTGACAGTCATGTGAAGGTTATTGAGTGAAAAACTAATCCCTTAATGTTTAATTATTTGAATTAACTGGTGTTAAAGCTAGTCATAATTTTTTTTTTCTGTCCCATGAAATTTTACAAGATTTTTCTTGTTGCGCCTTAGGAATAAATCAGAACATTTGCAAAGTGACTATGTAAAGGAAGATAAGAGCTGGTAAGCTGCATGTCAGGCAACCTAATTGTTATACAGAAGACCCAGGCTCGTGTTCCTTATCTACCAGTCTTCCAGTGCTTGGCCAGCCTAGAAAAATTTTAATTGTCTCTTAAGAAGAAGGGTTACTAGAATTCCATTGGAAATGGTAAGTAACAGAGGAGTAAACAACGGCAAGGAGAGGAGAAAATGGACTCCAAACTTTACAACAAAACATTGACCTTGTGTCTCTGGACTCCTGACTACCATGTAAATTTTCTGTATTCTTTTCAGTATTACAATCAAAAACCCATTTTCCTTGGATGAAGATGACACCAAATTTTACTCCTCGGCAAAAATAACTGGGACAGCACAGGAAATTTTGACTTAATAGGAACTTTTCCTCTTAAGTGACATCTTTGTATAGGTGGAAATTATTTCTGCCAGTGCACTCACAAGTCAATTTTCAAGCATTGATTTAATAATGAGAAGTAGCACACTGTCTAGAAGTAAATGTTTAATAGATATCTATCATCTGTGCACAAATGCCTTCACTCATGAGTCATAGGAAGAGTGATCATTAGAAGATAATCACAAAGGCTCAAAGAAGGGCTGTATTAACACAGCCTCCTTACCATGGCAAGAAAACAGCTGTTGCCTAGACCCAAAAGGGATCAATTATTTTAAATGCACACAGGTCTGATTTATGAAGCCACCAGCCAAAACCAGCTTATTTCTGCTATTCAGTAATCACTAAAAGATATAACCTTATTTTTATTGCTTCCGAATACCAGTGATTAAGAATTTACACAAGGTATCTGATCTCAATGGCAATGATTACTGTCTGCTTCACAGTGTTTACTGCATTTAAATTCATAGTACCTTTGTGAGATAAAACAGTGCAATTGCTCATACAAATGAAAAACTAGTAGATTTTAAGATGAATGACAAAATTCTAAAGATTATTTAGATGCTTGAATCCTACTGAGTTCAAGGAGTTGAAATTTATCTTTCAAGGGTATGTGTCAGGAGTGATGGGCAGGATTCATCTCACTTAACTTTAAACTGTCTAAGCAATTTGTCAACTCTCCCTCTACAGAAATGCAGGGCTACAAATCTCTAGAGAACAATTCATTCTTTCCCCATGCAGGATCCAAGCCAGATGAATGAATTATTCTTTGGAATAATTTTATTCTCCACTGATTACAGAAAAAGCCTAAAATGGCTGGCATAAAATGCACATTGAACATAGTCAATAGGAGGTGAAATGAATCTTACTTGGTGGATACCAGAGAAGTTTTAGGCCACTTTAATGTCCACTCCAAATTAAAAGGAGGGATTTTCAGCCATTGTAATGTGCTTCTACTGTACCTAAATTGAAAAGTCATACTGGCAGGGAGACCACTGAGCCACAGAAATGGGATGTACTTCTCCTCCCACCAGCAGTCAAACAAGAAGGAATTGTCATAATAAGAGGACTTACAAGATTTATGGTTGTCTAGGTCTTCCTTTGTGATTTCTGAAACCCAAGTGTCTAGCCACTTTACGACTTGAAGCTCCTAAAGTTAAGCTGCCCAAGCTTGTTTGCAGTGGGAGTTAATTTCTTCATTATGAAAATTTCAAGTAATTGAAACCCTTTAATTCTCATGTAATTTTAAAATCCTTTCCCTCAAGGTTTTTACCCCGGACAACCATTAGCAGACACATGTAAAATGAGTACATTTTGTTTCAGTCCTGTTTCAATGGCTGGGTGTTTGCAAAATTAAAAAGATATCATTACAATAGATAATGACTGTTGTAATTGCTTGTAGTCTCAACAGAGACTTTTATTGGGAAAAATATATCTTACCCTTACGTTACTAGATCTTGCCTCTAGCGCACAATCGTGACAGGATAGGAAAATCAGACACATAGTGCAACCATTCTGCAAATAAATAGAGGACTTTGGTTTCCAGGCCTCACATACCTGACAGTCTGGTACTCTAAAGAAACTTGAAAAAATAAAGAATGTAATGCTATTGGCAACGACATCTATTGCTTACTAAGGGCTGTGTAGAGTCATAAAATGGAAGGGTTTTCCTTCTAACAAAAAAAAAGGAATCTGTATTTCATTACAGTTGCACACTGTGGTGTGACTGATTGGTTGTTGCAGAGCTAATAAAAAGATGACTACTTGCAGCTGATAGCATATCCTATTTCCATCTAATTTGATGGTTTTCTGCTGGGCTGATAGGAACCTGTAATCACAAAACATTGAAGATTCAGCTATTTCAAAGCCTGCGTGCAATTTCTGCTGTTTTCTCACTGTTTAGCCTTACTTCTTAGAAATCCAACCTCTTACTCTTTGTTATGAAGAGAGTCATTAAAATGTACACAACACTTTCTATCTTATTTTAAATTAACTTTCACCAATCAAACATATGATAATAAATACTCTTTTTATGCCAGAGATAATTTTAATTTTTAATTCTTGTTATTGGTGCCCAATGACTCTGGGCAATGCACTATTAACAAACAAAAATGACACAAACTCTGCCTTAAAGGATTTACAAACACCAGCTAAAGGTAGAAAATCAAAGAAAACAAAGGCAATTGTTGCATGATGGCACGATGACAAATGACTGTGAAGAATTTATACACTGAAACCTTACTTCTTTTTTAACCTATTTTTAATACAGAACCTGGGACATGTTCTGTAAATCCATTGTAGACAGAATTTTAAAAACCAATGTGTTAAACTAACAATCTCTTGGAAATGCAGTGGGTCTAAAGTTTCTGATGGTGAAATGTAGCCGGATATGCTGCAGACCCTAATGGCTGCCTTTATAGCTGTTGTCATATGGCAGTGAGGTGGTAACAACAAAGCCAGATCAATGTTATTTTAATTATTCCTTCTATGCCAATTAAAATATGGTTTTGAAACATAATGCATAACTATTTCTAGATTATTCTTTTCTTCTGGCCCTGAAAACAGGCAGAAGAGCTTTCCATCAAGCCACAGGAATCATTAGATCTATATGCAAGATGCCAAAGCTAAACACGAGATGGTGTTCCTGAATTGATCTCATATTTGTTGTGCGCTTTTTCACTTTCTCAGTTTAAAATGTCACTGGCAAAGTTATCTTCATGACTTCACAGACACTAAGACCTAGCATAGATCTTCTTTTCAGTTACACCTTTATATATATACACACAGAATAATATATATATGTGTGTATAAGCTGTTATGCTCCAGCAGCCAAAAACTACCAGGTTTAGAAAGTTTAGATAACTTGAATGAGTTCTTGCAAACTTTTCTTTCAAAACTAGTCACAGCTTTGAGCTAGTCTACCAAACATCAGTCTTTTATTAAAGTTAGACCCATTAAAAAGTGGTGTACAAAATACATAGAAAATATGTGTTAATTTTGAAATTACAAACAGAAACAATACCTGTGTTAGTGGATTAGTGGTTTTATATTTTGATATAAAATGTTGTGGTTATTTTGTTGTACCTAAATTCTCACATCTTAAAACAGAAGAGGAGGGCAACAAAGCTGGTGGAAGGGCTGGAAGGCATGTCTTATGAGGAGTGACAGACAACTCTGGGTTTGTCTAGCTCGGAGAAAAGGAGGCTGAGGGGTGACCCCATTGCTCTCTGCAGCCTGAGGAGGGGAAGTGGAGAGGGAAGTGCTGAGCTCTTTTCCCTGGGATCCAGTGACAGGACGTGTGGGAATGGTTCAAAGCTGCACCAGGGGAATTTCAGACTGGACATTGGGAAGTATTTCTTTACCAAGAGGGTGGTCAAACACTGGAATCAACTTCCTGGAGAGGTGGTTGATGCCCCGAGCCTGTCAGTGTTTAAAAGGCATTTAGACAATCCCTTTAATAATATGCTTTAACATTTGGTGAGCCCTGAAGTGGTCAGGCAGTTGGACTGGATGGTCATTGTAAGTCCCTTCCAACATTCTGTTCTGTTCTGTTCTATTCCTAAATCTAAAATAAAAGAGTTTACAATAGCAGCCTCCATAGGTTGCTTAACTAAGTAACAGAAAATATTATCATGTTTCTGCATATCTTCCAAAACCATCTTTGGTTTTATGTCCTCTGTCTTTGTTTATAATCTATAATGTAACAGCAGAGAGATTACAAACAGCTTAACTTTACAGCTGTCTATCTTATGAAAACTTGTTTTAGTCTGTCTTGCTCCAGTGGTAGACTCAAATGAATAAAAAAGTTTCTATATTGAAAACCTCGGAGAATGCATTGTTTCTAGACCACTGCAAATTACATACTTTTTTTACAGGAATCATTTCCCTACTTAAGTTTTGAAAATATTCCAATTTTTTTCTCTGAATATGCAGAACTTGAGCACCGAAACCAATGCAGCTTCCTTTCTAATTGCTGGACTTTCTCTTTGCTATTTGAAAGGTCAAACATACTTGAACTCAACTTAAATCATAGGTAATCAAAACCAACAAAACCAAAATCATTCATATGCTTCCCTCTTTAACATACACTGTGTTACTGCCTCAGCACAGGAAACAATTATATTTGCCTAATTGGATTTGCTCAATGCAGCTCTGCGTTAATGGTTTCTCTATAGAATTTACTCATTTCCAAAGGAGTTACAGCAAGAGACATAAATGGAGTTCTTTTGATTTATTCATAAGTATTAAAGAGAAATGGAATGAGAGGATGTCAAAATGGTATTTCAGGGATATCAAATACTGAGATTTCATGGAAATTTAGTGGAAAACTGTTACCATCCAAAGATACAAAGAAACTATAACTTTATTTTCACTTAGGTAGTACACCTAGCACTTAAGAGGTATCAGGCTGGATATCAAAACTGTAAAATGCTTTTCTGTAAACAGAACACAGTGTTAATAGGGACTACTCATATTATTACCAGAATTCCCTTACACAAAATTAGACTTATTTCTTCTGAAATGTTCCACTGAATGTGTTCTGAAGTGAGAAAATGACTCGACTGTGGTGGACCAACCTCAAGCCACACTTCAAGCCTCAAGCCACGGTTAGCTACTGAGACCTTACTGTCTTGAGCAGAGGGTCATACTAGACAGGATTACACACTTTTGGATCAAAGATGACTTGTACCTTGTGAGGGGGACACATAGGAAACTTTCTGCCAGCATAAATGTACATAGACTAGTAATTTGACAACTACTATTTATCTTGAAATTTTTATATGGCCATATCTATACTGAGAAAATGGGAAGTGTTTCTCTACTTCCACATCTCGGTATATGACCCAGCAAAGTCTGACCACTGTCAGAACAAGATACTGAAATTAACTATACCTCTCCACACCCAGCTTTGCATAACTTCTCTCTTGCATGACTAATTTTTTGTTGTCCCCATTCTGGGACTACAATGGCATCTGCAGTCACTGGTTTCTTCAAGAAACAGAATTAAATGTCTGAGTGAAACAACGTTTTCTGAAAACAAGTGCTATGAAGTTGAATGTATGTGACAACTTTCAAGTATCACAACAGGCAAGAGAAAAAAAAAGGAGAAAGGAAAGGAAAGGAAAGGAAAGGAAAGGAAAGGAAAGGAAAGGAAAGGAAAGGAAAGGAAAGGAAAGGAAAGGAAAGGAAAGGAAAGGAA